>NC_092096.1:53912590-54512590 GCF_045679555.1 Salvelinus alpinus
AATTTAGCAGACGCTCTTATCCAGAGCGACTTACAGCAGTGAGTGCATACATTTGTTTTCGTAGCTCCCACGGCAACTGAAGACTGATGTAAGTGACAACAAATTCCTCACATATCTGTCCAGAGAAAGAGAGAAGAGAAAGGAGGAGGAAGATAAAGTTTTTTTTTAAACACGACAACAGTAGTAGTTCGGTACTTTAAAATACTCCATCTGAACCTAGCAGGATAGACACGATTCTGCCTATTAAGCGAAACATACCGTTAACATACCACATCACTGTGTTCTGTTACAATATCATTATTCAGTTCCACACAGTAAAAATGGTTGAAAAACACTTTTACTTGTCTAGTAAATGTGGTTTAGTAGTACTGAACCACATTTTACCAGTTGTGTTAAAAAAAGAAAGTAACAAACATAGTCACTTCGTAGTTCACACAACCAACACCCACTGGATTCACCCCCCCCCCCCCCCCCCCCCACTGGATCAGTTTAAATCAGCAATACGCCATGAAGAACGAGAGGGAGCATGAGCACAAGCTCTAAACTGCAATGACATTCAATATTAGTATCATTAAAAGTCTTTACTTTAATTGTTTAATTAGCCCCGTACCATGTTAGTTTTATAGAGCAGTTTAAAGTGTGAGAACACACACTGAGATCTGGGACTGAATGACATAAAAACGTGTGTATACTGCCACACCAACAACCTCTTTTTATAAAGCTGTGTTTTAGTTATTTGGGTCACAGAGAAGCTATTAAACGACAACTCCCCACAAAGATTGGAAATTGGAATTTGAAAATAAAGACCTACGTTACACTGCCATCTCCAGGTCAAAGGGTGTTACTTCACTGTGTTTTCACCTTTCAACGGCGGTTATGCTGCTCCTGGCTCGTCTTTGGACCCTCATCGGGTTGATCGGGCCGATCCGAGCCAGGTGGTATAACACTATGCACTGGTCCTGTCTCTACAGCTGCCCACAGCCACAGCGATGCCAAGATGCTTTGACCATGGGAACTTGAATCTCATTCTAGTTCTGTGGCTTTGACACCGTGAAGGGTAAAACATGTCTCCCAACAGGTAGGCAGGCAGGAAGAAAAGTAGTCCTTTTTAGTGCAAAATGGTGATAGGCCTATGTATGTTCAAAATAATGGTAGTGGTAGCAATGGCATGATTAAATAAGAATGTTGGCAAAAATGGGCAGATATCTAAATTATACTTCAAACTGGGTCTGACCTAGAATCAGGCTGCAGGCACTGTAGACTTACATCACAGACTACTACCCTACCCTCGTGGACACACTAACAAACAAATATTACAGACCACCGGCAAAGTCAGGTAAAAATAACCAAAAATAACCAAAAGTAGCCATTCCTGCTACTCCCTGGGCAAAACCCTTGCCTTGTTTACAAGCTGAGGCTATACACGCATCTATCATAACCCTAAAAGCGCCAAAAGGGGTCATTTTTTTTACCCCAAATTGGTAATGATTGCAAAGAGACACTGTCTGTCAAGCAGTGAAGCGTTTTATTTTATTAACCGTTTGTAACACAAGTAAATTGTTTAAATGCCCCAAGATGTTTTTTTGTGTGTTTTCAAAGTTATTTGGATCAATTTCATTCATAGCCGATTTTGTGTTTCTGTGTTACTCAGAGGCTGAGAAATTGGCGATTTGAGCTAATCTGACATAACGGTACAACCTAAAATGGCCATCGATAGCGATATGGGCGATATGGGCGATATAGGCGATATGGGCGATATGGGTGATATAGGCGATATGGGTGATATAGGCGATATGGGCGATATGGGTGATATAGGCGATATGGGTGATATAGGCGATATGGGTGATATAGGCGATCTGGGTGATATAGGCGATATAGGCAATATGGGTGATATGGGCGATATGGGCGATATGGGTGATATGGGCGATATGGGCGATATGGGCGATATGGGTGATATGGGCGATATGGGTGATATGGGTGATATGGGTATTAGTGCCATCAGAGTTTTAGCTCTACCTTTGGAACGCTATGGTCTATCAACTCAGTTGCCTCTGATCTGGTGGACTCACTAAACACAAATGCTTTGTTTGTAAATGAATGTCAGTGATGGTGTGTGCTCCTGGCTATCCGTAAATAAAGAAAAAATGATTGTGCCGTCTGGTTTGCTTAATATAAGGAATTTTAAATTATTATTACTTTTACTTTTGATATTTAAGTATATTTAAAACCAAATACTTTTAGACTTTTACTCAAGTAGTATTTTACTGGGTGACTTTCACTTTTACTCAAGTCATTTTCTATTAAGGTATCTTTACTTTTACTCAAGTATGACATTTGAGTACGTTCCCCACCACTGGTAAATACCACCTTCCCGCTTGGTTATGAATGCAGGGTAAGTCCGACAATTTCAGAAGGACAAAAAAAAAGGTGTTCGAAATGATGACATGTTGACCCCTTGGGGTCAAAATTGACCCCATTGGCGTTTCGAGGGTTAAGATCACGTAACATTCACAGACCTTTCTCAATCAATAATACATTGACAAAATGACAAAATCTATTGATTCGTTTCTTTGTATTGACACGTTTCTTTGAATTGAGAGACGAGCTAAAAGTTTTCTTTACTGACCATCATTTTCACTTCTCTGACAGCTTGCACGATGACTAGTTTCTCACATGACTGGCCTATCTGGGTGATGTTCTTTCTCACCTGAATGATCTGAATCCAGGATTACAGGGAATCTTCGCAACTATATTCAATGTGCGGGACAAAATTGATTAAGAAGTTGGCGCTTTTCTCTGTCTGCATTAACAAGGACAACACACAGGTCTTTCCATCATTGTATGATTTTTGTGTGCAAATAAACTCAAGCGTACGGAGAATGTCAAATGTGATATATAGAAGCAGCTAAGTGAGTTGGGTGCGCAATTACGCAGGTACTTTCCCGAAACGGATGACACAAACAACTGGATTCGTTATCCCTTTCATGCCCTGCCTCCAGTCCACTTACCGATATCTGAACAAGAGAGCCTCATCGAAATTGCAACAAGCAGTTCTGTGAAAATGTAATTTAATCAGAAGCCACTGCCAGATTTCTGGATTGGGCTGCGCTCAGAGTATCCTGCCTTGGCAAATCACGCTGTCTTTGCAACCACGTACCTATGTGAAAGTGGATTCTCGGCCCTCACTAGCATGAAAACTCAGATACAACCCAACATTGCAGAGTTATGTGCATCCTTTCAAGCACACCCTTCTCATTAACCTGTGGTGAGTTATTCACACATTTCGATGAACAGATAAGGTTTTATATGTAAGATGGTGAAATAAAGAGCAAAATTATTGATTATTATTATATTATTATTTGTGCACTGGTCCGATACGAGCTCTTTGTCACTTCCCACGAGCCGGGTTGTGACAAAAACTCACACTTTCATTCATATGTTTAATAAATGTATCTTATAGTGTTTGTGTGGCAGGCTTACAATGATGGCAAAAAACAACATTTGAGAGTGCGCTGACCCTGGTGCTAGAGGGGGTACGCAGCTGGAGGTTGAATGTTTGAAGGGGTACGGGACGGTAGAAAGTTTGGGAACCACTGTTAGAGCATAGTAACTGAGTGCAGACCTGCCCGAGAAGCAGCAACGAGCGAACACAGGACAAACGCAAAGCACTCTAAATGGATGATACTCAATTTTATTTTTTATAGATTCTTCTTCTTGTCTAAAACATTAATTTTCCTCAGTCTGGGTACTCAGACAAGGCTTTAGATATACCATACAGTCTTTCAATGACTCCTTTCAAATACTCCAAGCGTTCAATGAAACCTATGTAATGGAGTTAGAAGGGCTAAGTATGCCTCTCAAAGTAGTCATGTCATAAGTTCCTATTGAACGCACAAGAGAGAATGGGCGTGGTACTCACGCTGAGTGTGATGCGCACAGGCATGCCTGTCGAATCACACACTCTTTGTCCACTAGGTGGCATAGTAGCTATAACTGTCTAAAAAAATCAAATGGGTAACAAACAGAGCAGCATACAGTAGGTGACAGTTTCCTTTTGAGAGAAAAGCCCATTGTAGCTGCCTTTATCGCTAGAGTCCAGCTGTTCGACAACAAACTGAGTGATGGGCCTGGAGAAATGTAAGCACTCTCAAATTCATACGCACAGGGCCGGATTACCGAATGGGAGCCCCCACCCCCACCCAACAAATACATAATAACAAATAAATGTTATTTTGGGGAGTGGGGTTGCAAAATGTGTAGAATTTCAAATGTGTAGATAGCAAAATGTTGTAGAACTGCAGGAAATTTGCTGTGAAACGGCAACATTTTCTCTTAGCCTCATGAAAATGTGTATAATGGCACTCTAAAACAGCAAATTTTTTCTCTGCACCATGGCAAAATGTGTTGAAACACAGTAAGTTAGCTGATAAGTAAGAGGCCCCAAATGCAGTAGTCCGGCCGTGCATAGACAGAGCTATGGATGCGACATCCATGATATCAAAATTCAAAATTAAATATTACATTTACATAAGTTTTCAGACCCTTTACTCAGTACTTTGTTGAAGCACCTTTGGCAGCGATTACAGCATCAAGTCTTCTTGGGCATGACGCTACAAGCTTGGCACACCTGTATTTGGGGAGTTTATCCCATTCTTCTCTGTAGATCCTCTCAAGCTCTGTCAGGTTGGATGGGGAGTGTTGCTGCACAGCTATTTTCTGGTCTCTCCAGAGATGTTTGATCGGGTTCAAGTCCGGGCTCTGGCTGGGCTGCTCAAGGACATTCAGAGACTTGTCCCGAAGCCACTCCTGTGTTGTCTTGGCTGTGGGCTTAGGGTTGTTGTCCTGTTGGAAGGTGAACCTTCGCCCCAGTCTGAGGCCATGAGAGCTCTGGAGCAGGTTTTCATCAAGGATTTCTCTATATTCTTTGCTCTGTTCATCTTTCCCTCGATCCTGACTAGGTTCCCAGTTCCTGTTGCTGAAAAACAATCCTACAGTATGCCAGGTTTCCTCCAGACGTGACGCTTGGCATTCAGGCCAAAGAGTTCAATCTTGGTTTCATCAGACCAGAGAATCGTGTTTCTCATGGTCTGAGTCCTTTAGGTGCCTTTTGGCAAACTCCAAGCGGGCTGTCATGTGCCTTTTACTGAGGAGTGGCTTCTGTCTGGCCACTCTACCATAAATGCCTGATTGGTGGAGTGCTGCAGAGATGGTTGTCCTTCTGGAAGGTTCTGTCATCTCCACAGAGGAACTCTGGAGCTCTGTCAGAGTGACCATCGGGTTCTTGGTCACCTCCCTGACCAAGGCCCTTCTCTCCAGATTGTTCAGTTTGGCTGGGCGGCCAGCTCCAGGAAGAGTCTTGGTGGTTCCAAACTTCTTCCATTTAAGAATGATGGAGGCCACTGTGTTCTTGGGGACCTTCAATGCTGCAGACATTTTTTGGTACCCTTCCCCAGATCTGTGCCTCGACACAATCCTGCCTCGGACCTCTACGGACAATTCCTTCGACCTCATGGCTTGGTTTTTGCTCTGTCAACTGTGGGACCTTACATAGACAGGTGTGTGCCTTTCCAAATCATGTCTAATCAACTGAATTTACCACAGGTGGACTCCAATCAAGTTGTAGAAACATCTCAAGGATGATCAATGGAAACAGGATGCACCTGAGCTCAATTGCAAGTATCATTGCGAAGGGTCTGAATACTTATGTAAATAAGGTATTTCTGTTTTTTATTTGTAATACATTTGCAAAAATTTCTAAAACCCGTTTTCACTTATGGGGTATTGTGTGCAGATGGCGGAGGATACTTTTTTTTCAAATCCATTTTAGAATAAAGCTGTAACGTAACAAAATGTGGAAAAAGTCAAGGGGTCTGAATACTTTCTGAAGGCACTGTAAGTCATATTCTTCAAGAATGGGTATATATCAATAATTTATAAGTCCAAAAATGTACATTTTAACTATGGATTCTAGCTTCAAGAAATCTTCAAATTCTTCCAAAAGAGGACAGTGTTTACCAATCTTTTTGACCCATATAATACTGCCTACCACTAGCCAGTGAAAGTTTCTTAGGAATCACCATGTGTGTGTGTGTGTGTGTGTGTGTGTGTGTGTGTGTGTGTGTGTGTGTGTGTGTGTGTGTGTGTGTGTGTGTGTGTGTGTGTGTGTGTGTGTGTGTGTGTGTGTGTGTGTGTGTCAAGGGAAGTAAGATTAGATGACTAAGGTGCAGTGAGGGGAATGATGCCACAGAGAGATTTCACCTTTAACTCTGCTTACTGAATCACATACACTCACACACACACACACACACACTCTATTCAGCTGCTGGAAAAGCACACTACATCACGTTCTGTTCGCCTGACTGGGGCTTTGATTAGAACTTTCCGTTTCACTTTAGTAATGATTGCTATGCAGTTGCTAATATTAAAGATTAAAGATGGGGTGGCAGGTAGCCAAGTGGTTAGACTGTTGACCTAGGAACCGAAAGGCAGCAAGATCAAATCCCCGAGCTGACATGGTAAAAATCTGTTGTTCTGCCCCTGAACAAGGCAGTTAACCTACTGTTCCCAGGCCGTCATTGAAGATAAGAGTTTGTTCTTAACTGACTTGCTTAGTTAAAATATGAGGAAGAGCATATAACTGAAACATGAGGCCTCCTTGTTTCTTCCTCAACTTGTTTTGATTAAAATATGATAATAATTACAATAATAATTATAAAATATAATAGAAATATGGAAACCACATGTTTGACGCCGTTACATTACTTCAATTCAAGCCATTACAATGAGCCCTTCCTCCTATCGCTCCTCCCACCAGCCTCCAGTGAGTCACACGTAATGCATATTTCATATTTCGCACCATGAGCAAGTTGTCTATAACATGACGTCATTTCCATATATGTACTTTCTAGACTGCTTGCATCCATGCATACAAGCAGCACATGTGCAAACACACACACACACACACTCATTCAATAACACACAGGTGAACACATGGAGAGCTGTATCGTGGGAAACGTACACACAAATGCATAGTGTAACATTTCACAGATAAATTACATCTCTACAGTGCCACTACACAGACAGGAGCACACACACACATGTACACACACACACACACGCACACACACGCACACACACAGACACGTACACACTCATTCATTGTGAAACATCAAAACATTCACATTCACCTGACACTATAGCACAGGAGGTTGGTGGCACCTTAATTGGGGAGGATGGGCTCATGGTAATGGCTGGAGCGGAATCAGTGAAACGGTATCAGATACATCACACACACACACTTCATCAATTCTATTTACTCAGTTCCAGCCATTATTATGATCCATCCTCCCCTCAGCAGCTTCCACAGCATTATAGGTAGCCTACACACACACACACACACACACACACACTTCACCACATTCTGCAGTTTAACTCTCCATCTTCCGCTTTTTCTCGCTCATGTAGAGCAATTTGTCAGTTTGCTGACTAAAGAAATCCTCACGCTAGTGCTAAAGTCACATGGTGTCAGAAGGAGGGAGAGAGAGAGAGAGAGAGAGAGAGAGAGAGAGAGAGAGAGAGAGAGAGAGAGAGAGAGAGAGAGAGAGAGAGAGAGAGAGAGAGAGAGAGAGAGAGAGAGAGAGAGAGAGAGAATTGAAGGAAGAGAACGCGAGAGAGAAAAGTCAAGGAAGAGAAAGAGGATAGAGACAGGGGAAGGATGAGAGCGACGGTTAAGGAAGCGAGAGGGAGGGGGGGGGGGGGAGAGGGGGGCAGGCGAAGAGACGCAGGGGCCCTGGCAGAAGGAAGTGGAAGTGGGAACTGGATTGAGCCAGACCTCCATGAAAACACTCCTATCAACCCGTACATGCGGAGGAGGGAGAGGAGAGGTTCGGCGGGGGCATCTGGGGTGAATATGAGACACAGACACACACAGCAACACACACACACACATACTCAGCCTGGTACTGTATAAGGTACATTATACCTCTCAATAGGTGAAAGAGAAACAAGTGGATTTAGGTTAATCAGCTATAGCTAGTTGCTTGACAAAAAGCATCAGACCTACACTGCCTTTTGTCATATACTGGCCAAAATTAAGCTAGATGAAAAGTGAAATACTATTAATATAACCCTGTGTCAAGATATAAACATGTGCAAACACTGCCAAAAGTACCACCCACTAACCAGAAATACACACACACACACGCACACACACACACACACACACACACACACACACACACACACACACACACACACACACACACACACAAATAACAGGTGCTAATGGTGCCTGACATACAAACAAACAAAAGCATTGGCAGACAAACACAGACAAACACATTTTCACTTCGTGCAGAGGCACAATACTAACTATACACACACGCACACGGCACACACGCACACACAGTACACTCTTAGCACTTTTGTTCTAAGCGTGTACTGCATCTCAGTTTGTTTTGGTGAGAGGGTGATTAAGTGAGTGAGGGGTGAGGTGTGTGCGTGTGTGCCGTGTGCGTGTGTGTATAGTTAGTATTGTGCCTCTGCACGAAGTGAAAATGTGTTTGTCTAGAACCTAAAAGGGTACTTCGGATATCCCCAAGGGAAGAAGAACCCTTTTTTGGTTCCAGGTAAAATCCTTTTGAGTTCCATGTAGAACCCTCCACAGAAGGTTCTACCTGGAACCAAAAAGGGTTCTCCTATTGGGACAGCCGAAGAACCCTTTTGGAACCTTTTTTTCAATGAGTGTTGGAAAACAGAGCAGACGAACAGATAGTGGAAGATGACGATGTGATCCATACGTTTGCTTGAGGAAGGATTTGAACATATTGTTCCTGGACCTTGGCGTTCCTCAGCAGCATGGTAAACACAAGGCTCGAATTACGCTCCTCCACTCCTCCACTACACGCCTCTTACACTCCCTCTCCCCTTCATGGAGGAAGGAGAGAGAGAGTGTAAGAGGCCTGTAAAGGAGAGAAGGAGTGTAAGAGGTGTGGAGTGTAGGAGCGTAATTCGAGCCATGTGTTTACCAAGTCGCTGAGGAACAGGAACAACCCTCTCTCTCTCTCTCTCTCTCTCTCTCTCTCTCTCTCTCTCTCTCTCTCTCTCTCTCTCTCTCTCTCTCTCTCTCTCTCTCTCTCCCTCTCTCTCTCTCTCTCTCTCTCTCTCTCTCTCTCTCTCTCTCTCTCTCTCTCTCTCTCTCTCTCTCTCTCTCTCTCTCTCTCTGACGACACAACAGTGGTAGTCCTGATCACCGACAACGATGAAACAGCCTATAGGGAGGAGGTCAGAGAACTGGCAGTGTGGTGCCAGGACAACAACCTCTCCCTCAATGTGAAGAACACAAAGGAGCTGATCGTGGACTACAGGAAAAGGCGGGCCGAACGGGTCCCCATTAACATCAACGGGGCTGTAGTGGAGCGGGTCGAGAGTTTCAAGTTCCTTGGTGTCCACATCACCAACAATCTATCATGGTACAAACACACCAAGAGAGTGGTGAAGAGGGCAGGAGACTGAAAAGATTTGGCATGGGTCCCCAAATCCTCAAGAAGTTCTGCAGCTGCACCATCGAGAGCATCCTGACCGGTTGCATCACCGCCTGGTATGGCAACTGCTCGGCATCTGACCGTAAGGCGCTACAGAGAGTAGTGCGTACGGCCCAGTACATCAAGGGGGCCAAGCATCCTGCAATCCACGACCTATATAACAGGCGGTTTCAGAGAAAATCCCATAAAATTGTCAGAGACTCCAGTCACCCAAGTCATAGGCTGTTTTCTCTGCTACCGCACGGCAAGCGGTTCCGGAGGGCCAAGTCTAGGACCAAAAGGCTCCTTAACAGCGTATACCCCCAAGCCATAAGACTTCTGAATAATTAATAAAATGGCCACTGGACTATTTAATATTTACATTGACCCCCCCATTTGTTTTGTACACTGCTGCTACTCGCTGTTTATTATCTATGCATAGTCACTTCACCCCTACCTACATGTACAAATGACCTCTAACCTGTACCCCCGCACACTGACTCGGTACCGGTGCCCCATGTATATAGCCTCGGTATTGTTATGTTATTGTGTTACTTTTGTTTATTTGGTCAATATTTTCTTAACTCTTATTGAACTGCACCGTTGGTTAAGGGCTTGAGAGTGAGCATTTCACGGTAGGGTCTACACTTGTATTCGGCGCATGTGACAAATAATGTTTGATTTGATTTGATTGGAACTCCGTGTGGCCGTGGCAGATCCCTCTTGTGTTTCGGCAATTAAAATATTTATACCACCAGGTGATGAATCATTATTTGTCACTAGTCATACTGTGGATAGCCCACGTGCTGTAACACCTCCCCCATGTCTAAATAGGTAGACAGGGTTCTGAGAACACATCCGCCCTTCCATGGAAGCAGCTGTATTTTATTTATACTGAGTCATCCCTTGACTTCTTCAGGGCCCATGTTCATACAGAGTCTCAAATGAGTGCTGAGTGTGAGTGCTGTTCCAGACACAGTGTTGCCTTCAGATCATAATGAACAACATATCATGGGCAGAAAAGGACCTGATCTAAGATCAGCACCATTACTCTGAGACACTTTATGGACACGGGCCCTGATGATTTGATTTTCATTCAAATCACAGAAAATGCTGAGAACATACACTACATGACCAAAAGTATGTGGACACCGGCTCGATGAACATGTCTTTCCAAAATCATGGGCATTAATATGGAGTTGGTCCGCCCTTTGCTGCTATAACAGCCTCCACTCTTCTGGGAAGTCTTTCCACTAGATGTTGGAACATTGCTGCGGGGACTTGCTTCCATTCAGCCACAAGAGCATTAGTGAGGTCGGGCACTGATGTTGGCGCAGTTGGCGTTCTAATTCATCCCAAAGGTGTTCGATGGGGTTCAGGTCAGGGCTCTGTGCAGGCCAGTCAAGTTCTTCCACACCGATCTCGATAAACCATTTCTGTATGGCTCTCACTTTGTGCACGAGGGCGTTGTCATGCTGAAACAGGAAAGGGCCTTCCCCAAACTGTTGCCACAAAGTTGGAAGCACTGAATGGTCTAGAATGTTATTGTATGCTGTAGTGTTAAGATTTATCTTCACTGGAACTAAGGAGCCTGAACCATGAAAAAAAGCCCCAGACCATTATTCCTTCTCCACCAAACTTTACAGTTTGCACTATGCATTGGGGCAGGTAGCATTCTCCTGGCATCCACCAAACCCAGATTCGTCCGTCGGACTGCCAGATGTTAAAGCGTGATTTATCACTCCAGAGAACGATTTTCCACTGCCCCAGAGTCCAATGCTCTGGGGCTTTACACCACTAGAGCCGACACTTGGCATTGTGCGTGGTGATCTTAGGCTTGTGTGGAGCTGCTCAGCAATGGAAACCCATTTCATGAAGCTCCAGACAACAGTTATTGTGCTGAATTTGCTTCCAGGGGCAGTTTGGAACTCGGTAGGGAGTGTTGCAACCAAGGACAGATCATTTTTGGACTCTGCGGTCCCATTCTGTGAGCTTGCATGGCCTACCACTTCGCGTCTGAGCCGTTGCTGGTCCTAAACGTTTCCACTTCACAATAACAGCACGTACAGTTGACTGGGACAGAAATTTGATAAACTGACTTGTTTAAAAGGTGGCATCCTATAACGGTGCAACATTCTACTGCCAATGTTTGTCTATGGAGATTGCATGGCTGTGTGCTTGAATGTATACACCTGTCAGCAACGATTGTGCCTGAAATAGCCGAATCCACTCATTTGAAGGGGTATCCACATACTTTTGTATATATAGTGTAACTGCGTGTGATAACAAGGGCCAGGAGATTTTCCCTGCTAGGTCACATGAAGAGGAAACACTCCTGGCCCATGTGATGATGACTTCCACAGCACTACTTATGCTATACACAGTGAGTGTGACTCTCCCACCCACCCATTCCTCCTCCTCACCCCAGCCCCAGCACTCTGCCTATTGCATCATAGCAGTTCCAGGTGGAAACCACAGTGGAACAACTATCATTCACTTTTACAATGGGCCCATCCAATTTATCACCTCAATCAGCCCACAGATTGACCAGATGATGCACATTCCAGTCATAATGGATGGTGGATGTTACTGCAAGTAGTAAAACACACTTGTATTAACAATAAGCAGGTTTCTTTTCTTCTTTCCTTGTTATTGTAGGTAGTTACAGGGAATGGCTTCAAATGCGATAAGATGATATGGACAAAATCGTCTTGCTCTTTTTCCACAAATATAACCCTGATATACAGCCATTGGAGCTTTGCGGCTGGGTCTGGTAGGGACGGTTGTGATTGCTGTAGAACTAACTAATCGAATGGCTTGTTAGGTGAGGTTCGGTTGACTACTTGGCATTCTCTCGGGTCTCAGTGGCACCACAGCCATTACCTTTGTGTTTGCATGTTATTGTTCCAATTTTCCAGCCACTGAGCAGCAAACGAACTGAAAGGCCACGGTTACACATTAACCCTCCATATCTGGAGAATATCCCCGCCTTTCACCTGGTGTTTCATCACCCATAGTGGGGGGTGTGTGTGTGTGTGTGTGTGTGTGTGTGTGTGTGTGTGTGTGTGTGTGTGTGTGTGTGTGTGTGTGTGTGTGTGTGTGTGTGTGTGTGTGTGTGTGTGTGTGTGTGTGTGTGTGTGTGTGTGTGCGTGCGTGCGTGCGTGCGTGCGTGCGTGCGTGCGTGCGTGTGTGTGTGTGTGTGTGTGTGTGCATATTGTTATATGTTATCACTGTGATAAAAGCAGAGGAACCGCTGAGTCAGGACAGGCCGTTGGAGTTCACACTCAGAACACAGAGCACAGCACTGCCACTCACAGTAAAAAGAGAAGCACAGCCACATAAATGTAGATGTTTCAACTAATTATTAAGTGGGTCCACAGCCTTATTTTTATTCAACTTTTCAGTCCAAGTGTTAACTGAACAACAACAAAATGTTGCCCCAAACATAGCTCCAACTTGAGAAGCATTTGGCAAAAATGCAGTCAGTTTAAAATGATGTGTTTTCTCAACTTGTTTCATATGTTCATTCAACTCTAAATTATTATTTGGTAATCTTAACTAAAGATGGCTGTGCAACTGGTTACACACACACAGTGCTTTTATCTTACATATTTGACACACATGCTTACTTTGTGCATGTTCATTTAGACTGTCATTATTACCCAAACATGTCCTCACCTGGGACTTGAACTCACAGAATTCCAATCTTCCAATCCAATCCAATCCACCATGTCTGTGTCAATTTATAAGTTAATTTGACTATTCTTTCATCATTTATTTGATTTACTTATTTAGCCAATTTTAGGTTTTTCTGTATAGTTGTCTAATGTTGGTGGGGCATATTTCTCTGTTTTAATGTTAATCCTTAATCACTATGATCAATTCAATCGTTTTTCTTGAGTGTACTTTTAACAGAGCTGAGATTTACTTTGAATTGCGAAGTGTATCAAAACAGGTGAAATCAGTTATTGGTGGCAAAGCAGAAGGATTGGCATGCTGTGATCCAAGAGGAGTTCAAATCCCAGGTGAGGACATGTTGAATAACAATTACTGTACACTCTTAGAAAAAAGGGTTCTGAGGCTGTCCCCATAGGAGAACCATTTTTGGTTTCAGGTAGAACCCTTTTGGTTCCAGGTAGAAGGGTTCTACCTGGAACCAAAAGGGACTGGGGACCGTCGCTGGAGGGTCCGGACTGGGGACCGTCGCTGGAGGCTCCGGACTGGAGGCCGTCGTGGGAGGCTTCGTGCCATGACTCCTCACTGGAGGCTTCGTGCCATGGATCATCACTGGAGGCTTCTTGCCATGGATCATCACTGGAGGCATCATGCCATGGATCATCACTGGAGGCTTCGTGCCATGGATCATCACTGGAGGCTTCTTGCCATGGATCATCACTGGAGGCTTTGTGCCATGGATCATCACTGGAGGCTTTGTGCCATGGATTATCACTGGAGGCTTCTTGCCATGGATCATCACTGGAGGCTTCTTGCCATGGATCATCACTGGAGGCTTCGTTGTTGGCGGAGGCACCGGATACACTGGGCAGTGGAGGCGCACTGGAGGTCTCGAGCGTAGAGCCTGCACAACCCGTCCTGGCTGGATGGTTATCTTCGCCCTGCACATGCGGGGCGCTGGCACAGGACGCACTGGGCTGTGCAGACGCACCGGAGACACTGTGCGTAGAGCCGGCGCAGGATATACTGGGCCGAGGAGGCGCACTGGAGGTCTGGAGAGCAGGGCTGGCACAACCCGTCCTGGCTGGATGCTCACCCTAGCCCGGCAACTGCGGGGTGCTGGCACAGGACGTACTGGGCTGTGGACGCGCACTGGAGACACCGTGCGCTTCACCGCATAACACGGTGCCTGAACAGTACCACGCTCCTCAAAGCGACTATCTTGCTCCAGACTCCAACCTTTCCAAACTCTTTCGTCCCTCTCCACTGCCAACCACTCCTCGCTCAAACGGTCCAAGAATTCCTCCTCGGTCTCGGACTCACCTCTCAGCACTGACGCCCATGTCATATGCCCCCCCCCCAATAAACAATACAAAAAACAACCGTGAAGCTAAAGGGCTATAGTGCCACAAACAAAGACAACTACCCACAACGAAAGGAGGGAAAAAGGGCTACCTAAGTATGGTTCCCAATCAGAGACAACGATAGACAGCTGTCCCTGATTGAGAACCATACCCGGCCAAAACATAGAAACACAAAATCATAGAAAACAAAACATAGAATGCCCACCCCAAATCACACCCTGACCAAACCAAATAGAGACATAAAAAGGCTCTCTAAGGTCAGGGCGTGACAAAAGCAGTGTGTGTAACTAGTTCCACTGCCTTTTTTTTTTTAGATAAGATGCCCAAATAATAATTTCTAGTTGAATTAACATATGACACAATTTGAGCTAACACATCATTTTAGGCTGACAGAATTCATATGTTTTCTCATGTTAGAGCTAAGTTTGGGACAACTAAAAACATTAAGTTCAGGTAACACTTTGACAGAAAAGTTGAGTATTAAAAGCCCGTGGAGCCAGTTACTCAATAATATTTATATAATATTTAGATTTGTTTTACAGTGCTCCTTTATCCTTACTCTACACTCCTTTCTGCTTCTTCTTCTTCTTCTTCTGCCTTTTCTTCTTCTTCTACACTCCTCTTTGCTTCTAGCCTCATTTCTTCCCCTCTACACTTCTTTATGGTTCTCCTTCTACACTCTTTCTTCCCCTCTAGCTCCCTCCCTGTAATCTTTTTGTCTTAGATATTTTGTGGTTTTCATTTCTCATTTTTGCACGGATCCCTCTTCCCGCCTATCATTCTTCTCTCTATTCATTTCTCATCTGCCAATTATTTCTACCCTCTGTCTCTCCCTCTCTCTCTCACCTCCATCTCCTGTGTGTTAGCAGGCATTGTCTTTCCTTATCTCGTTGCCCTAATGGTCCAGTGGAAAGATCATCAAGCCATAAACACACACGTGCGCACACACTCACGCACAACACACACAAACACACACACACACATGTGCGCACACACTCACGCACAACACACACAAACACACACACACACACACATGTGCGCGCACACTCACACACAACACACACACACACACACATATATACACACACACTGTAGGAGCCTGTCTCTACCTCAGGTCTGTTATGTGAGCCAACAAGCCACTGTGCAAACAGAAAGATCCTTCTTAACCTATTCACTGCTCTGATGCTATTATTCAAAAGAGAAACATTGTACAATGTTATCATTGGCAGACACTCTCATCCAGAGCACGTTACTGTAAGTGCATTAAAATAAGGAAATATACTGTGTTGATCAATTACGGACTATCGTAACTGATTTCGGAGCAACAAAAATAGATTCTCATCATTTCTGATGAATGTTGAAAATTCTTGAAGAAAGACGATCTTAAGCGCTCCAGGGTGTAACCGGGTAGCATGTTAATATGTTGCATGTTTACTTTCTATGAATCTACATGAGCATATTATCATTATGAGTTCCATCTTATATAAGCTACCCAGGAAAGGGTTGAAGTTAGCTGACATAAATATATGTAGCCTCAAAAACAAAGTTCATGAGATGAGTAATTTGCTAATCTTAGAAAATATTAATATATTAGCCATTTCTGAGACTAACTTAGATAGCACCTTTGATGATACAGCAGTAAGAATACAAAGATATAACATCTATAGAAAAGACAGGAATGTCTACATGGGGACTGTTGCTGTATATATTCAGAGCCATATTCCTGTAAAGCTCAGAGAGGATCTTGTGACAAATGAAGTAGAAGTGCTGTGTTCACCTGCCTTATCTGATGCCATAGGCCACCAAGTGCAAACGGTCAGTATCTGGAGAATATGTGTGTGATGTTAGATAAGATCTCTGATGCTAACAGAGAAATATATTTTCTTGGTGACCTGAACATTAACTGGTTATCATCAGGTTGCCCTCTCAAGAAGAAGCTTCTTACTGTGACTAATGCCTGTAACATGACTAAGGTTATCACTCAACCAACTGGAGTGTATATGTAACGGAGACGCTGGGGGTCAAGAAGGAGACGCTGGGGGTCAAGAAGGAGACGCTGGGGGTCAAGAAGGAGACGCTGGGGGTCAAGAAGGAGACGCTGGGGGTCAAGAAGGAGACGCTGGGAGTCAAGAAGGAGACGCTGGGAGTCAAGAAGCAGGTGCAGGGGGTGAGTTTAATAATACAAGAAACATGGAACAATACAAATCAAGAGTAGTGTTTGGACATGAAACACATAACCATCCCTTATCCCCATGGGAACGTAGATGCGCTCAGAAGGACAGGTAGTGGGTGCGGGTTCCCTCTCCAGAGCCTGGCGAATGTCCACATCTATGTCCCAGACCACAGGGGCTACGACTCGAGAGAGGACGGGAAATCAGGTCGTCCGGCATTCGGGTGACCAGTCCATAAGATGGTCGGGTTATGGCGTTGGAGCCATAGGAGGCCGAGGATGATCTTGTGAGCTGGTGTACTAATGATGAAGAATGGAATGTTTTCCTTATGAATGGACTTCAAGGTGAGTGGTGTGGTGATGTGTGATGGTTACGGATCCTAGTGGCTGATTACCAAGGGCTTGAAACGGAAAGGAGAACGGTTATGAGGTGATGTTCAGAGAGGAGGCAAGGGTCTGGTCAATAAAGTTCCCCATGGCACCGGAATCCACTAGCGCTGTAGAAACAGTACATAAGGGACAGCCGGCTAGTGTGATCGACACTGAAATGGGTTTGGCAGAAAAGGATGAAGATGGGATACTCACATCTGCACCAGGAGGTGGAACATAACGTGACTGTCCCTCTGCTCTCGTGGATCCCAAGTTGGGACGTACCAGACACTGCTGAAGATAGTACTCCCCTTGACCACAATAGGGACAGAGTCCCAGCAGCGGGGGTCGTTTGACCCTTAACTCCATGGGTTCAGGCTCTGAGCAGTCACTGAGGGAGGCAGAGAAGCGATGAGGGTACCGACGCTCCCGAAGTAGGTCATCCAGACAGATGGCCATCGTGATGAGTGTGTCCAAGGAGAGGTTATCGTCTCGACATGGCAGTTCTGTCTGGACCTCCTCGCGCAGTCCTCATCTGAATAGCGTACGGAGCGCCGGCTCATTCCATCTCCTGGATGCTGCTACTGTCTGTAAGGTGAGCGCCTACTCGGCAGCGGTCTGGTCATCCTGCCGTAGTTGGAATAGGCGCTCACCGCCCTCTCTGCCCTCCAGTGGATGATCAAAGATACCTCTGAGCCAACAGAGCCATGAACCCCTCATACGAACCCGGCTCCTCCTCTCCTCTCTCCCAGACAGCCGTAGCCCACTCCAACGCCCGCCCAGTCAGCAGAGAAATAATCATGGCAACCTTGGACTTCTCGGTGGTGGGAGCTCCCATCTCGTGCGCAAAATAGATGGAGCACTGGAGTAGGAAGCCACGGCATTTAGATGGAGTTCCGTCATATTTGTCCGGGAGGGACAAACAGACATCACTAACATGGGTGGACTGCTGAATGGACTGGTGTGCTGGCTCGCTGGGTTGAATGGTGGTAGAGTATCCTCCGCTAGTTGAAGGCAACGCCTCTCAGTATGTTCGAGACGTTGAAGAATGCGAAGGACCTCCTCCATAGCCGTCCCCAGTTGCGCCAGCTGGTCGTGGTGCTGACAAAGTAGGTATCCCTGTTCGTTGACCGTCTGGGAGATGTCCAGATTCCCTGCTGCTTCCATTTGTTGAAGCAGTATTCTGCAACGGAGACGCTGTGAGTCAAGAAGCAGGTGCAGGGGGTGAGTTTAATAATACAAGAAACATGGAACGATACAAATCAAGAGTAGTGTTTGGACATGAAACACATAACCAATACTGCCTGGGGAATGAACATAGTGACAGACATAGGGGAGGTAATCAGTGAAGTGATGGAGTTCAGGTGAGTCTCATGAGGTGCAGGTGCGTGTAATGATGGTGCTAGGTGTGCGTAATGATGATCGACGTTGAGCGCCGGAGAGGGGGAGTAGACGTGACAGTATACCAGGACTCTTTTGTTGAAGATGTAAAAAATGTATGTTGGTCTGATTTGTATTAATTGAGAAATGTGACTAAACTGAAATTATATGACCAAAACAAGATAAATGACATTGTAACAGTCCTGACCTGTTTTATGTTGTTTTTTATGTGTTTATGGTCAGGGCATGTGTTTTGGGTGGGCAGTCTATGTTATCTGTTTCTATGTTGGTTTTGGGTTACCTGGTATGGCTCTTGATTAGAGGCAGGTGGTTTGCATTTTCCTCTAATTAAGAGTCATATTTAGGTAGGGCGTTCTCACTGTTTGTTTGTGGGTGATTGTCTCCTGTGTCTGTGTTATGTCTTTCACCATACGGGATTGTTTCGGTTGTTCGTTTCGTTTCGATGTCGTCTGTTACCTGTACGTAAGTTTATGTTTAGTTATGTAAGTTTATGTTCAGGTCTCGTCAACGTCGTTTTGTTATTTTGTAGTTTGGAAAGTGTTTTGTTTTTTCGTGTTGCCATCATTCTTCAGTTTTGTCGTTTATAATAAAGATGGCTTATTTCCCTGTCCCTGCTCCACGCACTAGTAGGAAGGTGCTTATCATTAGCCCGGTGCCTCCAGTTCCGGCACCACGCACCAGGTCTACAGTGCGCCGTATCCGGCCAGAGCCATCCGTCTCCCCAGCGCCATCTGAGCCATCCGTCTCCCCAGCGCCATCTGAGCCATCCGTCTCCCCAGCGCCATCTGAGCCATCCGTCTCCCCAGCGCCATCTGAGCCATCCGTCTGCCAGGAGCCTGCAAAGCCGCCCGTCTGCCATGAGCCTGCAAAGCCGCCCGTCTGCCATGAGCCTACAGAGCCATCCGCCAGACAGGAGCCGCTAGAGCCGTCAGCCAGACAGGAGCCGCTAGAGCCGCCCGCCAGACAGGATCTGCCAGAACCGCCAACCAGACAGGATCTGCCAGAGCCGCCAACCAGACAGGATCTGCCAGAGCCGCCAACCAGACAGGATCTGCCAGAGCCGCCAACCAGACAGGATCTGCCAGAGCCGCCAATCAGACAGGATCTGCCAGAGCCGCCAGCGTGCCATGAGCAGCCAGAGCCGCCAGAGAGCCATGAGCAGCCAGAGCCGTCAGTGAGCCATGAGCAGCCAGAGCCGTCAGTGAGCCATGAGCAGCCAGAGCCGTTAGAGAGCCATGAGCAGCCAGAGCCGTCAGAGCGCCATGAGCGTCGAGAGCCGTCAGCCTGCCATGAGCGTCGAGAGCCGTCAGCCTGCCATGAGCGTCGAGAGCCGTCAGCCTGCCATGAGCGTCGAGAGCCGTCAGCCTGCCATGAGCGTAGAGAGCCGTCAGTCTGCCATGAGCGTCGAGAGCCGTCAGCCTGCATGGACCTGCCAGAGCCGTCCAAACAGGACCTGCCAGAGTCCTTCAGCCGGGATCTGCCCCTTGTCCCGGTGTTGCCCCTTGTCCCGGTGCTGCCCCTTGTCCCGGTGCTGCCCCTTGTCCCGGTGCTGCCCCTTGTCCCGGTGCTGCCCCTTGTCCCGGTGCTGCCCCTTGTCCCGGTGCTGCCCCTTATTCCGGTGCTGGTCCTTATCCTGGTGCTGCCCCTTGTTCTGGTGCTGCCCCTTGTCCCGGTGCTACCCCTTGTCCCGGTGCTACCCCTTGTCCCGGTGCTGCCCCTTGTCCCGGTGCTAGCTGTTTATTTAGGGGATGGTAGTGTTAGGGTGGTCAGTAGAAGGGGTAGACAGAAGAGGGGAGTGACTATGGTGGTATGGGGACAGCGTCCTGAGCCGGAACCACCACCGTGGTCAACTGCCCACCCGGACCCTCCCCTGGACTTTGTGCTTGTGCGCCCGGCGTGCGCATCTTGAGGGGGGGGTACTGTAACAGTCCTGACCTGTTTTATGTTGTTTTTTATGTGTTTATGGTCAGGGCATGTGTTTTGGGTGGGCAGTCTATGTTATCTGTTTCTATGTTGGTTTTGGGTTACCTGGTATGGCTCTTGATTAGAGGCAGGTGGTTTGCATTTTCCTCTAATTAAGAGTCATATTTAGGTAGGGCGTTCTCACTGTTTGTTTGTGGGTGATTGTCTCCTGTGTCTGTGTTATGTCTTTCACCATACGGGATTGTTTCGGTTGTTCGTTTCGTTTCGATGTCGTCTGTTACCTGTACGTAAGTTTATGTTTAGTTATGTAAGTTTATGTTCAGGTCTCGTCAACGTCGTTTTGTTATTTTGTAGTTTGGAAAGTGTTTTGTTTTTTCGTGTTGCCATCATTCTTCAGTTTTGTCGTTTATAATAAAGATGGCTTATTTCCCTGAGCCTGCGTTTTGGTCTAAAGATCCTTCTCTCCTCACCTCTTCCGAGGATGAGGAGAGCGTCAGCCGTTACAGACATATAAAAAAAAACTTTGGAGCACCTTAACAACTTCTTGGAACTATAGGGGGTGCTGTTCTGCATTAGCATATTTTGGTCTCCAAATTAAACTGCCTCGTGCTAAATTCTTGATCGTACAATATGCATATTATTGTTATTATTGGATAGAAAACACTTTCTAGTTTCTATAGCCGTTGGAATTTTGTCTCTGAGTGGTACAGAACTATATCTACAGCACTTTTCATGACAGGGGTCAGATTTCAGACATTTTTACCCCTGATCTGGAGTCTGTTTTTAAGGTGACAGTGAATGCTATGAAGAAACCGACACTGCCTACGTCTTCCTCTGGGTGTCTGTACGTCATCACGTTTTGAATGGAATCGATTGCACAATCACAGCCACTATAAAAGAACAAAACGTAGAGGTACCTCCCTTTCTCGTCGCGCGCCTGAAGCGTGAAGGACATCGGACTTGCCTCATTCCAAATCGTTGTTTAGCCAGCAATATTTCTCTGGTCATGTTTTTACTCGTTATAGTTGTTAAAAACATCATAATGTAGTTAATTTGAACCGTTTTATAGCAATTTATATCCGTTTAGTGCGATTCTGAGGAATTTCTTTGTCGTGCACTTTCTAGCTTTGGGAACGTTTCGGGGTCTCGGTCGTTGTTAGTGGACATTTCGAAGGACAGAGGACATCTATCGACCAAAAGAAGATTACAACATAGAAAGGATACATTGCCCAAGAATCTGATGGAAGAACAGCTCAAAGTAAGCAATATTTAATATGATAAATCGTTGTTCTGTCGAAATATTTTAAACGCATATTTCGCCATTTTGTTTGTTATCGCGTCACTTGGCGAACCCTGTATTGAAAAGTAAGGATAATTTTAAAAATGTCAGCGGTTGCATTAAGAACTAATTTGTCTTTCGATTCCTGTCAACCCTGTATTTTTTAGTCAAGTATATGATTAGCTTTCAATTAAACTAGATCACTCTGAAAGATGACGTCAGACATTTTGAGGCTTGATTTCCTAGTATTTTCATTGTGTAACCACGGTTTTGTATGGCTAAATATGCACATTTTCGAACAAACTGTATATGTATGTTGTAAAATGATGTTACAGGAGTGTCATCGGAAGAATTCTGAGAAGGTTAGTGAAAAAATTAATATATTTTGGCGGTGATTACGTTATAGCGCTCTTTGGCTGGAATCGATGCTCTGGTAACGTTTTCACATGTGGTATGCTAACTTATCGATTTATTGTGTTTTCGCTGTAAAACGCTTAGAAAATCTGAAATATTGTCTGGAATCACAAGATCTGGGTCTTTCCATTGCTATGCTTTGTCTATTCTTATGAAATGTTTTATTAAGAGTAAATTGGTCATACACGTTGCTCTCTATAGTAATTCTAGTCGTCTTGTGATGGTCGGTGCAATTGTAAACTGTGATTTCTACCTGAAATATGCACTTTTTTCTAACAAAACCTATCCTATACCATAAATATGTTATCAGACTGTCATCTGAAGAGGTTTTTTCGTGGTTAGTGGCTATCAATATCTTAGTTTAGCCGAATTGGTGATAGCACCTGAAGTAGTAAGAAACTGATGGAGTTAGAAAAGGGGTGTATTTTGCTAACGTGTTTAGCTAATAGATTTACATATTTTGTCTTCCCTGTAAAACATTTTAAAAATCTGAAATGGTGGCTTTATTCACAAGATCTGTATCTTTCATCTGGTGTCTTGGACTTGTGATTTAATGATATTTAGATGCTACTATCTACTTGTGAAGCTATGCTAGCTATGCTAATCAGTGTGTGGGGGTGTGGGGGGTGATCCCGGACCCGGGGTAGAGGCTCGTTAGAGGTTAAATTATATAATGGAATGAAACCCCAATTCATCTCCATCGTTTAATGAAGTTGATGAGTCATTTATAACTAAACTTTTTGATATAGACAATAATTTCAATGACTATTTCACCGGTAAAGTGGGCAAACTGAGAAGTGAAATGACATCGTATGTGTGTAATGAAGATCTAATAATGAAAGAGAAGGATTTCTGTTTTTGAATTTGGTCAAGTTTGTGTCAGGTTTTGGCCAGGACTGTTCTGGTTTTTGTCACTAGATGTCCCCATTGCACCTTTTTTTTTAACCTTTTGTTTTTTCCTTGCTCTATTATTGTTTGCACCTGTGTGTCGTTCCCTTGTTGGTATTTAAACCCTGTGTGTTCCTCAGTTCTTTGCTCAGTGTTTGTATGTTAGCACCCAGCCCCAGCCCAAGCCTTGTTGTGAACATATATTTTCTCTTGTTGGATTTTCCAGAGGTTCTCTGGTTTTGTTCTGGTGTATTTTTGGATTAGTCTTTTGAGGTTTGTTTTTTCCCTTGCTGTTCTTACCACTTTGTGGATTTTCTTTGTATTTTGGAAGATATCCATTTTTTGCCTCTTGGCTTTATTTTGGACGTTGTGGATTTATATTCTTTGCCTGAAGATCTTGTTCTTTTATTAAACCACCATCTCTAGTACTGCTGTGTCTGCCTCATCTTCTGGGTTCTGCCGATTATTAGAGACTGTTTCTCGCACCGGGTCCTGACAGAAACACTGAGCCATTAAAATGAACCCAGAGGCAGCCAGTACCCAGGACTTTTTTCCCATGCTGTCCCACCACGAGGGGACTGTCCAACGTCACGAAGCTGCTCTGGTTCAGCAAGAGGCCTTAATGGCTGGACATTCTCAACTTCTGTCGGAGATGATGACTTCCATAAAGCAGATTTCTGATCAACTTTCTCCTGCAACTGCTTCTGCTCCAGTTCATCAGATTCAAGTGCCCGTGGCCGTTAACCCCCTGGCTGAACCTCGTCTGCCGCCTCCCCAACGGTTCTCAGGTGATCCGAGTGTTTGTAAGGGGTTTTTCACCCAATGTTCTCTCTCCTTCGAGCTGCAACCCTCGTCGTTTCCCACCGACCGGTCCAAGATAGCATTTATCATCACCCTGCTGTCGGAAAAAGCCCTAGCCTGGGCTACTGCTGTGTGGGATGCCCAAAGTCCCTGCTGTGCAAGCTACTCTACCTTTGCTGAAGAATTCAAGCGAGTGTTTCAAGGTCCTACCAGCGGTCCTGACTCAGCCAAACAGCTCCTGACTCTCCGCCAAGGTCGGCGCAGCGTGACGGACTATGCCATCCAGTTCCGCACGGTGGCAGCAGCGAGTGGCTGGAACGACGAGGCGCTCACAGTGTGCTTTTTGAAGGGTCTTTCCGACACCATCCAAGATGAACTGGCCACTCGGGAACCACCGGACAACCTCGAGTCCCTGATCAAGTTGGCTTCACGCATAGACCAGCGTCTGAGAGAGAGAGAGCTCAACCGTAGATCTCTCACCCTAGCTCCTATCGGTCCCAGCTCCGAGTCTCCACCTTTATCCTCGCTGACTCCACCGGAACCCATGCAGGTTGGACGCATCTCCCAGGCTGAGAGAGACCGCCGGATGAGGGAGCGATGCTGTCTATATTGCGGCAAACCGGGCCATTTCCTCTCCACGTGTCCCGGGCTCCAGGGAAAACGCACTCTCCCGTGCAGGCCTGGGAGGACTGTAACGGGAAACATAACCTCCTCCCATCCATCCAACTCCCGCCTGCTCATTCCAGTTACCCTTTCATGGGACAACCACGAGCTTCCCCTTCAAGCCTTGGTAGACTCTGGAGCCGCAGGTAACTTCATGGATGGTGTCTGGGCGAAGGAGAATGGCGTTCCCTCTGAACCTCTAAGTGACCCCATAAGGGTTACTACGTTGGATGGAAGCCCTTTGGGATCTGGACTTGTCACTCGTGTCACTACCCCCTTGCGACTTTCAGTTTCCCAACACCAGGAAGTGATGAACTTTCATCTGACCTCGTGTTCCGAGTTCCCTCTCGTCCTTGGATACCCCTGGCTTCACAGCCATAACCCTCACATCGACTGGTCTGTGGGCACTATCAAGCAGTGGGGTCCTACGTGCCAAGCCACTTGTATCTTCCCAAGTTCCCCGAGTTCCCCTCCCGAGTCTCTAGAATCCATCGACCTGTCCCGAGTTCCCGAGTGTTACCATGACCTCAAACCGGTATTTAGCAAACAGAGGGCCACCAAACTACCACCCCATAGACCTTACGATTGCCCCATCGACCTGTTTCCCTGGCACCTGCCCCCCCAGGGGTCGGATCTTTTCCCTATCTCCTCCCGAACGAGCTGCTATGGATACCTACATCAAGGACTCTCTGGCAGCAGGCCTCATGCGTCCATCCACCTCGCCGGCGGGAGCAGGGTTTTTCTTTGTGGCCAAAAAAGACGGGGGATTACGTCCTTGCATCGACTACCGGGGACTTAATGCCATAACCGTCCGTAACCGCTACCCGCTACCCCTTATGGCCACAGCCTTTGAGCTGCTCCAGGAAGCAGTGGTCTTCACTAAGCTTGACCTGCGGAACGCATACCATCTTGTGCGGATCAAACCCGGTGACGAGTGGAAGACCGCTTTCAACACGCCTACTGGTCACTACGAATACTTGGTGATGCCCTTCGGCCTGACCAACGCCCCGGCTGTGTTCCAAGCGCTCATAAACGATGTGCTTAGGGATATGCTTAACATTTTCGTGTTTGTTTACTTGGATGACATCCTCATCTTTTCGAGCTCCCTTCAAGAACACACTAAGCATGTCAGACAAGTGCTCAAACGCCTTCTAGACAGCCATTTGTACGTTAAGCCGGAAAAGTGTGAATTCCATTCCTCTCGAGTACAATTCCTGGGATTTGTAGTGGAACCCGGTCGAGTCCAGATGGACCCCAAGAAGGTAGGGGCGGTAGCAGATTGGCCCACCCCCAAGTCCGTTAAGGAAGTTCAGCGTTTCCTGGGCTTCACTAACTTCTACCGCAAGTTCATCAAGAACTTCAGCTCGGTGGCAGCCCCTCTCTCAGCGTTAACCAAGGGTGGCAACACAAGGTTTCTGTGGGGAAGAGAAGCTGAGACGGCCTTCCAAGGACTCAAGCAGCGCATCCTCTCTGCTCCCATCCTGACACTACCGACGGCGGATGAACCTTTTGTGGTGGAGGTAGACGCATCAGAGGTTGGTGTTGGAGCTGTCCTGTCTCAGAGGGGTGAAGACAAGAGGCTTCATCCTTGCGCCTTCTTCTCTCACCGGCTTACCCCGGCCGAGAGGAATTACGATGTGGGGGATCGTGAACTCCTAGCGGTTAAGATGGCATTGAAGGAATGGAGACACTGGCTCGAGGGGGCTTCTCAACCGTTTCAAGTGCTTACGGACCACAAAAATCTGGAGTATATCCAGCAGGCGAAGCGGTTGAACTCCAGACAAGCTCGATGGTCTCTTTTCTTCAGCCGATTCCAGTTTATTCTCACCTATAGACCCGGGTCGAAGAATCTCAAACCGGATGCCTTGTCACGAGTCTACTCTCCTGCCATTCGAGAAGATACTGACATGACTGTTCTTCCTGCCGCTAAGATCGTGGCTCCAATCTCGTGGCAAGTTGAGGATACCGTGAGACAAGCTCAAGCCATCGAACCGGGTCCTAAAGGAGGTCCTGCCAATCGGTTGTTTGTTCCCAAGGCAGCAAGATCCCAAGTCCTTCTGTGGCGGCACTCCTCTCGCCTCACCTGTCAACCGGGCGTAGGTCGCACCTTGGAGTTCATTCAGCGTAAGTTCTGGTGGCCTACCATAAAAGAAGACGTTGCCACTTTCGTCAAGGCCTGTCCCGTGTGCTGCCAGGGCAAATCTTCTCACCTCCGCCCTCAAGGACTCCTTCACCCTTTATCTATTCCCCACCGACCCTGGTCCCATATCTCGTTGGACTTTATTACTGGCCTTCCTCCGTCCCATGGTAATACTACTATCCTAGTCATCATCGACAGGTTTTCTAAGGCGGCCAGGTTTGTTCCCTTGACCAAATTACCTTCTGCCAAGGAAACAGCTGAGTTGGTGATTAACCATGTGTTCCGAGTCTTTGGCATCCCGCAAGATATGGTTTCCGACAGAGGTCCCCAGTTCGCCTCAAGGTTTTGGAAGGCCTTCTGCCAACTCATAGGGGCCACGGACAGTTTATCTTCAGGGTACCATCCGGAGTCCAACGGCCAAACTGAGAGGATGAATCAGGAGCTGGAAACCACCCTCAGATGTATGGTTTCCAACAACCCATCCACATGGTCATCCTTCATTGTTTGGGCCGAGTACGCGCACAACACCTTGTGCTCCTCCTCCACTGGTATATCCCCGCACGAGTGTCAGTTTGGCTATGCTCCTCTATTGTTCCCGGACCAGGAGGCAGAAGTCAGAGTGCCTTCAGCCTTGAGGTTCATCAGACGCTGTCGGCTTACGTGGAAGAAGGCCCGTCTTAATCTTCTGCGTTCCTCACAGCAGTACCAACGACAAGCCAACAGACGTCGCCGTCCCGGTCCTACCCTGTACCCCGGCCAGAGAGTATGGCTCTCAACAAAAAACTTACCGCTACGGGTGGAGTCTCGCAAGCTGTCCCAGAGATTTATCGGTCCCTTTAAGATTGCCAGGAGAGTCAATCCCGTTACTTTTCGCCTGCACTTACCCAGATCCCTTAAGATCAATCCCACATTTCACATTTCTTTATTAAAACCTGTTGTTTTTTCTCCCCTTATCCCGGCAGGCAGACCTCCCCCTCCGCCCCGTGTCATCGGAGGCCAGTCGGCTTATACCGTCCACCGGATACTGGACTCCCGCCGGGTGCAGCGGTCCTGGCAGTATCTGGTGGACTGGGAAGGCTACGGTCCCGAGGAGCGCTCCTGGGTTCCTGCCAAGGACATACTGGACCCTGACCTCATTCATCAGTTCAGGGCCCTCCACCCTGAGAAGGCTGGTAGGAACATCAGGAGCCGTTCCTAGGAGGGGGATTCTGTCAGGTTTTGGCCAGGACTGTTCTGGTTTTTGTCACTAGATGTCCCCATTGCACCTTTTTTTGAACCTTTTGTTTTTTCCTTGCTCTATTATTGTTTGCACCTGTGTGTCGTTCCCTTGTTGGTATTTAAACCCTGTGTGTTCCTCAGTTCTTTGCTCAGTGTTTGTATGTTAGCACCCAGCCCCAGCCCAAGCCTTGTTGTGAACATATATTTTCTCTTGTTGGATTTTCCAGAGGTTCTCTGGTTTTGTTCTGGTGTATTTTTGGATTAGTCTTTTGAGGTTTGTTTTTTCCCTTGCTGTTCTTACCACTTTGTGGATTTTCTTTGTATTTTGGAAGATATCCATTTTTTGCCTCTTGGCTTTATTTTGGACGTTGTGGATTTATATTCTTTGCCTGAAGATCTTGTTCTTTTATTAAACCACCATCTCTAGTACTCCTGTGTCTGCCTCATCTTCTGGGTTCTGCCGATTAATAGTGACTGTTTCTCGCACCGGGTCCTGACAGTTTGTGTGGAAGAGGTGGGAAAACAGTTCTTATCCATCAATAATGGTAAGCCACCAGGTAAGGACAACCTAGATGGGAAACGGTATTGCCACCGGTATTTGCCATTTCTTTAACCAAAGCCTAAAGGAGTGTGTGTCCACAGGCGTGGAAGGAAGCTGAAGTAATTCCACAGCCTATAAATAGTAAAGCACCCTTTGCTGGCTCTAACAGCCAATTGCTTCTTAGTAAATTGATGGAGCGAATTGTGTTTAACTTTGAACAAATACAATTATATTTTTTAAAGAACAAGTTAACTACTGACCTTCAGCATGCATATACAGAAGGGGACTTCAACTGCACTAACTCAGATGACTGATGATTGGCTAAAAGAAATGGATAATAAGATTATAATTGGAGCTGTATTGTTCGATTTCAGTGCAGCCTATGACGTTATTGATCATAATTTGTTATTGACAAAACAAGTTGAAGAAGCTGAGGTCCTAGGAGTAACATTGGGTGGTCAGTTATCATGGTCCAGTCATACTGACAAAGTTGTTGTGAAGATGGGGAGAGGTGTGTCTGTTGTAAAAAAATATATGTTCTTTGTTTTTGACACAAAGATCATCTGTACTATTTGTTCAGGCTCTGATCTTGTCCCGTCTTGATACATGTCCGGTAATGTGTTCAGGTGCAGAAAAGACAGACCTGGCTAAGCTGCAGCTGGATCAAAACAAAGCAGCACGCCTTGCCCTTAACTGCACACACAGAACTGACATCAACAACATGCATCATAGTCTTTCATGGTAGAGAAGAAATGGACTACTTCTCTTCTAGTCTTTTTAAGAAACATTTGTCTGTTGAAAATGCCTAACCACTTGTCTAATCTATTTGCATACACTTCAAACAGACATACATACCCCACCAGCCATACCACTATGTGTTTCTTCACGGTAAACAATAAAAAAAAAAAAATTTAATATGCCGCTCAGTTATGTGTAGAACCATGACATCATGGAATGCTCTGCCACCAGAGGTTACTCAGGCAACAAAAAAAAGCTTTAAAAAACAGATTAAAAAAACAATTGTATCCCCAATGCCTCTCCTCTTTCTAAAGATCTACTTTAACTGTACTGTACATAAGAATATGAAGATGTATACGAATCGTGTGTGAATAGTATTTTTGATGTCTCTTGGTGTCTTTCCTACATATCTCTTATTAACATTTTTATTTTGAATTTAATGTAATATCTTATGTAGTTCTTGTCTATTACTGTTCTGTACTTTGTCATGTATTTGTACATGTGGACCTCAGGAAGTGTATCTGCTGCATGTGCGGTAGCTAATGGGGATCCTAATAAACTAAACATGTCATACTAATTTAAACAAGCCAAGCAGGTTTAGCTCCTCACCTTCGCATACAGTGTTGAAACAAACTGAAACATCAGAATCACATTTAATCCTTTCATCACTAGAGCTCTAAGCACTCAGAACAAAGAACAAGTTGCATAACCTGGACTAATGATTTCTTACAATAGCCTTCAGCGAGGTTCTGTCCCAAATGGCACCCTATTCCTTATGAGACCCTGGTCAAAAGTAGTGCACTATATAGGGAATAGGGTGCCATTTGGCATGCCTGCTCTCTGTTGAGTGGGACAGAACAGAAGTATCACCTACGCTTAAAAAAAATGCTCAGTTAAAAAAAAAAAAGGGTTATTTGGTAACCCAGCGCTGGGTAAATATTGGACAGATCACACGCTGGGTTATTTTGACCCAGACAGTTGGGTTGTTTGGATTAACCAAACATAGGTTAATTTAACCATCAGTTGGGCCTTTATTCACTTTCATACTGGGTTGATCCAACAGCTGGGTATTTTTAAATATAATCCACAGGTTATTTTCAAGAAGCTTGGCTTATTAGGACTGTGTAACGACTCTCGTCGTTGGATGAAGGAGAGGAGGACCAAATCGCAGCGTGGTACGTTTCCATATTTATTGGAACACTTATTAAACACGAACAAAACAATAAACAGAACAAAACCAACGACGCTACAGTGCTGAACATGTGAACCTAGTGAAAACAAAGAACGCAACGAACAGGAACAATCACCCACAAACAAACAGTGAACACAGCCTACCTAAATATGGTTCCCAATCAGAGACAACGTAAAACACCTGCCTCTGATTGAGAACCATATCAGGCCAATCAGACACACCTAAACCAATGAGACACAAAACATAGAATATACCCACCCAGCTCACGTCCTGACCAACTAAACAAAGACTAAACAAAGGGAATAAGGTCAGGAACGTAACAGACTGTGGCTTTCAGATAGTTGTTTTTGGCCACTCGTGAGAGTTAATGTCATTGCTGCTCATGTTAAGATTGTACATTGCAATGTTCTATTTTCCATGAATATTTTTGCACGTTACATGTTTTAATATACAGTTCATAACATTATTATTAACATATTGTAACAAAGTGGTAACTTTCCCTACATTTGGGATATGCATAGGCTCTTGAGGAATCCATACACTTGTGTAAGCCTCATCAAAGCCTCATTCAACCTTAACATGTGATGACAATACAACAGAACAGATGAACCGGAATGACATTTACTCATTAATGACCCAGGATGAACAACTCAACCTTGCTATATTTTAAGAAAACAACCCAACTAAGTGACCCAATGTCTGCAACTCAGCAGTTGGGTCTTCCAAACAACCCAGCATTTTTTAGAGTGTAGTAGGTCTTATTTAAAGTGACGGCACACTGACACACACTGACACACTCACACACACATAAACACACACACACATACGCAACCAATTTGATAGAGCTCGAAGAATTTAAAAAATAATAATGGGCAAATGTTGCACAAACCAGGTGTGGAAAGCTCGTAGAGATATACCCAGACAGATTCACTGCTGTAATCGCTGTTAAAGGTGCTGCTACCAAGTATTGACTCAGGGGTGTGAATAATTATGTAAATAAGATATTTCTGTTTTTCATTTTCAATAAATGTTTTTTAAAACATGTCTTCACTTTTTCATTATGGGATATTGTGTCTAGATGGGTGAGGAAATAAATATCTATTTAATCCATTTTGAATTCAGGCTGGAACACAACAAAATGTGGAAAAAGTCAAGGGGTGTGAATACTTTCTGAAGGCACTGTACACACTGACAGGCACGTATGCACAAACACACAGACACACACACACGCAGAGACACGCTGACACACACACAGACCTAAACACCCTAACTGGCACGCACACACGCACACACGCAAACACCCAGTGACACAAGCACGGACACACATACACATACACACATGGGTGGATTGGCCAATGGCAGATGTGCCGGACAATCTTTTTGTTGGGTGGGACAGTCGAAATGGACAAATAAAAATTACAAACATTTACCAAAAAAATAAGGGACAAGATTTTTTTCAATGATATTTGAGCAATTTCTCTGTTGTCGTTATTATATATTTGAGCATTTGCCTGATCAGTGGGAAACTGCTTGCCCCCCCCCACCCCCACCAAGATGGGCCGGCAATTTCCACAACAATTTGGCGTCAACAAACAGTATGATTGATTCTGCCTGCGGAGCTTTCCAGTGGGATCTGTGAGAAAAACCGGTGGTGCATTTGATGAAGCGTGAGGGAAATTCCCGTCTGACCAAAAGAGGACGAGGACCCACCCAGACCAGACCCTTACTGTGAGCTGCCCAGTAGGAGACACATCATCCGCGAACAATTGAGGGACGGCAACTGATTTCAGTAGGTCAATTTAAATGAATCTGTATAAAAAGAAAAAAAATGATAAAAAATAATATCAAGGCAAGTAACGCATAAAAAGGTACCCATAGTCTTAACGAGAGAAGGCTATTCACTAGTTTTATGAGAAAACTAGAACGAGGGCGTAATGGTACCATGGAAAGCCCCGCTGACAGCTGTCTGTAGATATTTAGAAGAAACAAACTGAGGATGGATTAACAACATTGTAGTTACACCACAATACTAACCTAATCATCTGAGTAAAAAGAAAGAAGCATGTACAGAATAAAAATATTTTTTAAATGCATCCTGTTTGCAACAAGTCACTAAAGTATACTGCAAAAAAAATTCTCAAAGCAATAAACTTTTTGTCCTGAATACAAAGTGTTATGTTTGGGGCAAATCCAATACAACACATTACTGAGTACCACTCTCTATATTTTCAAGCATAGTGATGGCTGCATCATGTTATGGGTATGCTTGTAATCGTTAAGAACTGTTTTTCAGGATAAAAAAGAAACAGAATGGAGCTAAGCACAGCAAAATCCTAGAGGAAAACCTGGTTCAGTTTGCTTTCCAACAGACTCTGGGAGATTAATTCACCTTTCAACAGGACAATAACCTAAAACACAAGGCCAAATCTACACTGGAGTTGTTTACCAAGAAGAAAGTGACTGTTCCTGAGTGACAGTTTTGACTTGACTTAAATCTGAATTGACTTAAATCTGCTTGAAAATGTATGGCATTTAGCCCTTGGCAACGCAGATGCTCGTTGGCGCTCGGGAGAAGTGTGGGTGCAATAATTGAATAACATAGATTTCAAAATGTATTTTGCAACGCTCGTGCACGAGACACGAGCGGTGTGGTCAGCCTGTTAGAGACTTACAGTACCCGGAAAGACTCACAGCTGTAATCACTGCCAAAGGTCCTTCTACAAAGTATTGACTCAGGTGTGTGAATACTTATGTAAATTTGATATTTCTGTATTTCATTTTCCAAACATTTGCAAAGAAAATCTAAAAACATGTTTTCAATTTGTCATTATGGGGTATTGTGTGTAGATGGGTGAGAGAAAAAATATAACACAATGTGGAATCGTTTTTAAAAAAACATGATTTTTTTCAGAATCTCTCACTATCACTTTGTCACGCCCTGGCCATAGAGAGGTTTTTATTCTCTATTTTGGTTAGGCCAGGGTGTGACTAGGGTGGGCATTCTAGTTTCTTTATTTCTATGTTTTCTATTTCTTAGTTTTTGGCCGAGTGTGGTTCCGAATCAGAGGCAGCTGTCTATCGTTGTCTCTGATTGGGAATCATACTTAGGCAGTCCTTTTTCCCTCTTTCATTTGTGGGTTCTTATTTTTGCATTGATTGTTATTTTGCTCTGCAGAACGTCACGTTTGTATTTTGTTTTGTTGTTTGTCGGTGTTCATTAATTAAATAAATAGAATGAACACGTACCACGCTGCGCTTTGGTCCACTTCTTCCCATGACGATCGTGACACTCTTACTCAATTTTAGACATACAGTACACACATCAGACCTGGGTTAACTATAGGTTTAACTATGCTTTGTGGAAAACGTAACTATTTTACCCACGGAACAAATAGTTCGTTTGGAGGTGACTACAACTATACAGATGCCCAAAAATGATTACTTTTTTAAACTATTTGAATACAGATCCCCAAAAATGATTACTTTTTTAAACTATTTGAATACAGATCTCAGAAAGTGACTACTTTCCAAAACTATTTTAATACAGATCTCAGAAAGTAACTACTTTTCAAAACTATTTAAATACAGATCTCAGAAAGTAACTACTTTTCAAAACAATTTCAATACAGATCTCAGAAAGTAACTACTTTTCAAAACTATTTTAATACAGATCTCAGAAAGTAACTACTTTTCAAAACTATTTAAATACAGATCTCAGAAAGTAACTACTTTTCAAAACAATTTCAATACAGATCTCAGAAAGTAACTACTTTTCAAAACTATTTCAATACAGATCTCAGAAAGTAACTACTTTTCAAAACTATTTCAATACAGATCTCAGAAAGTAACTACTTTTCAAAACAATTTCAATACAGATCTGAGAAAGTAACTACTTTTCAAAACAATTTCAATACAGATCTCAGAAAGTAACTACTTTTCAAAACAATTTCAATACAGATCTCAGAAAGTAACTACTTTTCAAAACTATTTTAATACAGATCTCAGAAAGTAACTACTTTTCAAAACAATTTAAATACAGATCTCAGAAAGTAACTACTTTTCAAAACTATTTTAATACAGATCTCAGAAAGTAACTACTTTTCAAAACAATTTAAATACAGATCTCAGAAAGTAACTACTTTTCAAAACAATTTCAATACAGATCTCAGAAAGTAACTACATCTTCCTGGGGACATGCAAACTAACATCATTTTTCACCTTGGCTGTAGTTGATTCAAGAAGGCCGTTTTGGAATATTTAGTATCTATTTGACACTTAATAGCCATATTTTGGTACTGTTTGCATTCTCAGTAACAATAAACATTATTTTTTTTATCCCAGGCCCCCTTCTTATCCCAGGAGGCCTTTTGCCTTTTGGTAGGCCCTCATCGTAAATAAGAATTTGTTCTTAACTGACTTGCCTAGTTAAATAAAGGTTAAATAAAAAATGTATAAATAAAAAACATTAAACTGTTATTGTGCCTTTAATAAAACTGTAATTACATTTGGACCAATGTTTTATTAGCATGTTGTTACATGATACTTTGGAAATTGCATTTTAATTGCATAACAATGAGCGGAGCGTTTTTGTAACTACTGTACACAATAGGAATAGTGACTGTTCCTTAATCCACTTATGTAATAACTCCATTATTATGCAATTATAAAGTCCTCTATAACTACAATGTTGCTATTGTAATAATCACAAAGTTACTACACATGTACAGTATAAGAACTTTATGTCAAGCGTTACCGTATTACCTTATGTCGCACTCATTATGGAAATATATTTGTTAGTCATTTTGAAGCTGCGTAAGAGGTGATTCCATGTCCCTCGTGTATTTCATTCTAGGCTGTAGGCTATATTAAGATTCATAGCTAAGAGCCGTCCAAACCATGTGCTTATGCTCGTATATTTAGACTAATTCAACTAACTGTTGTAGTTTTTGGTTCTTCATCAAATATTTGGCAGCCATCAAATAAATATAAATATATTTTTACTTCTTATACTTGTTCCTGTCATCAGCCGTAGCTGATGGTAGTCCTGTGTATAAACTATATTCGACTACCTCGAGAATTTGAAAAGTTGGTATTTTCAAATAAACTGAAAAAGACAACTATTTTCTGCCCAGGTCTGACATACAAACACACACACACACACAGCATATAATCAAGGATACAAAGAGCAGCACGTCAGCCACACCCAAGAGACACATTAAATGCATTCATAGTGTGCACGGTGTGTTGGGTGTCTGCGTGTGCATGGTGTGTGTAGTCTGTGTGTGCAATGACAACAAGGTCATAGTGGAATTTCATCACCCTGAAGTCAGAAAAATTCACTCTCCACAAGAGGTGCAAGTGAACATGCTACACTTAGACTCTGGTTGCACCTTGAAGAATACGTATGAATGAGAGGGAGAGAAAGGTGGAGAGAGAGACAGTGTAGTACTACGTTTGCTGTGTGTTTTGGGGGGGGGGGATATGGTAGTGTACTGTATGGAGCAGAGGTGGGTGAAGGAACAGCTGATTGCTTGAATATGGGGGAGGAGGGTTTGGGTATATGGAACAGGCTGAACTGAAGGAAGAAAACAAGCTAAGGAAATAGTGGTGGAGAGAAGAGGAGCGGGCTAGAAGCGGTAAAGGGGCGGTCCTACTGTACTCATATGAAGGGATATGTATATTTACCCAATATCTTGCTCACTGCTGAGTCAAACCAAAGCGGAAAGGATACAGCTCGTGTCTGAAGACCAGAAAGGACATTTTTATTGAGGGTCGATTTTGGGGTGGGAAGACACAGCCGTGTGTTTTTCAACAAGTTTTGTTTGTGAGTAAAAAAAAAAGGGATGCTTTAGTCGGGTCTCTCGAGCTCTTGCCTGGAAACAAGGAAGCAGTGAAAGCTATTGTTTTGTGACAGGAGGTTTCTTTCGCAGTATGTCACTGGAATACGCAATTCTTGTTCACTAAATGTACTATTGAATACGTGTTACTTGTTTGCTTAGCCATTTTCAATAAGACGTCAAACAGTGAAAATATATTATATCACAATGAAATCACAAATGTGCTAGTCGCATTACTGGTCAAACGAGATAGAAAGCTATCTCATCTAATGTTTTGTTGTGGTTGCCCGTAGCGCAAACTAGGCATTTGTTTTTTTATTTGACAAAATTCCTTAGTGCGCAAGTAGCGCACGAGTGCAACATTATAACAACAAATACATTGGCATTCTGGACAACAGAAACATGACGATGATACAGAGCTAAAAACAAAGTTTACATAAAGTGTAAGTGCACTGACTTTATGTATATATAAATTACCCATTTGTGTAGTGCGGTGCCCATAATATCTGAAATCTCCATTCGATTTGTTAAGGGTTGAATAGCTATACCAGTATACAGCAACAAGTCAAAATAACTTGTATCTGATCATCTTCGACAACTTTGGGTGAAGTGTCTTGTGCTGTCTTACCAAAGCGCAAATTGAGCCCCTGCGTCCAAGCGCTCTTTAGCTGTCAACTGAGAGCGGCCACAGGCACAGCTGCAGCAGCAAGTGTCAACGAGGACTGAACAACTCTTATCAGAAAAATGACGGACGGACCAAGGCAACGAGGATGTTCATCGGCGTCTGGCGGGGATGCTGTCCCCGGGTCCGGGAAAGAGTCAGGAGAAGGAGGGGTGGCTCTGAAGAAAGAGATCGGTCTTGTGAGCGCTTGCGGAATTATTGTTGGTAAGTAAAAAATAAAATAAAATGGGTATATATAATGTCCTAATTTTGATGTATATTTGCAAAGGTTTGATTGTATGTGAATTATGAATAGGCCTAGTAGAAAATGTAACTGACCACTGCTGCTCAGGTTTGCTGAGAGTTGGTTTGCAGTCAGGTTTATATAGTGAGTTCACACAGACTAGAACAAGGTTTGGGTTAAGTAGCATAAGGTCACCTACTCTATTACTTGTTATTGATCACTTTCAACTTATAATGTAGGTTTTTAAGCTTCTAATGAAGGCTAATTATCATTGATGCCTATTGCATCACTTCAGCAGTTAACGGTCATTCTTTATCTCTCTGTGAGGTGGTTTGATAATCTCTTTGATCTTCAGCGCAAACCGAAACTGTCATGACATTATCCCCATCATTACTGTAAATTAAGATGACTGAACTGACCTTTTTTTGTAAATACAAGTTATTTACACCCACGTTACCAGTAGAATTGGAAACCCGATGTAACCAGCGAACTACGCTACGTATGATTTCTAAATCTGATCACTAAATCTGATCACCAGAGCTACTGTGCCTTCGGAAAGTATTCAGACCCCTTGACTTTTTCCACATTTTGTTAGGTTACAGCCTTATTCTAAAATGTATTTAACATATTTTCCTCATCAATCTACACACAATACCACATAATGACAACGTTTTTTAGAAATGTTTGCTAATTTATTTTTAAAAACTAAAAAAATGAAATATTAAATTTACATACAGTACAGTCAACAGTTTGGACACACCTACTCATTCAAGGGTTTTTCTTTATTTTTACTATTTACTACATTGTAGAATACTAGTGAAGACATCAACACTATTAAATAACACATATGGAATCATGTAGTAACCAAACCACAGACAGTATCACCAGCAAAGCTCCAGGAAGAGTCTTTGTGGTTCTGATCTTCTTCCATTTAAGAATGATGGAGGCTTCTGTGTTCTTAAGGACCTTCAATGCTGCAGAAGTGTTTTCATACCCTTCCCCAGATCTGTATCTCGTCACAATCCTGTATCGGACCTCTACGGACAATTCCTTCGACCACATGGCTTGGTTTTTGCATTGTCAATTGTGGGACCTTACAGACAGGTGTGTGCCTTTCCAAATCATGTCCAATCAATGTAATTTACCACAGGTGGACTCCAATCAAGTTGTAGAAACATCTCAAGGATGATCAATGGAAACAGGATGCACCTGAGCTCAACTTCGAGTCTCATAGCAAAGGGTCTGAATACTTATGTAAATAAGGTATTTCAGTTTTTTTTAAATGATAAATTGGCAAAAATTTCTAACAACTTGTTTTTGCTTTGTCATTATGGGGTATTGTGTTTATGCTGAGGATTTTCATTTTTTTAATCCATTTTAGAATAAGGCTGTAATGTAACAAAATGTGGAAAAAGGTCAAGTGGTCTGAATACTTTCCGAAGGCCCTGTAAGTAGTAGACTCTCCATCATTGGAACAGAAGCATTCAAAAACCCATATGGCACCCTATCCCTTCATAGTGCACTACTTTTGACCAGAACCCTTTGGGGCCTGGTCAAAAGTAGTGAACTGTATAGAGAATAGGGTAACTTGGGACACAGCCTTTGTTGTTTATATTCCAGAAGAGATGAAGAGACAAGAGTAGTGAATTGCTCCCTCTCGGTCTATAGATTCTTCATCATTTAAATATAATTATTCGTTAAATCCACATAGTTTAACCCCCAATCATTAATGTTTAAAAGGATAATGTTTATGACCATCCATATTCATTCAGCCATAGTGGCGGTTGATCACCAGAACCAACCTTGCCTAAACTAGTGTCCTTGATACGGTCACTCATTTACAAACACATCTGGGCCGTATTCATTAATTTCCAAATCATGTGCAATCAGCTGTTATAGACCTATATCCATCCTGCCCTGCCGTTCTAAAATCTTCGAAAGCCAAGTTAATAAACAGATCACCGACCATTTCGAATCCCACCGTACCTTCTCCTGTCATAGTAGTGTGTATAGGTGGCATGGAAGTCAGACGCAGGAGAGTTAGACGGAGTGTAAATGTAGACTTTTACTAAATGTCCACTCGATATGCTCCAAGCACGAAAATATACATATATCAAATAAACATGGGTACGAGGACCCGTCGCACACCTATACAACAAGAAAACAATACTTGACATAAAACAATCTCTGACAAACACATGAGGGGAAACAGAGGGTTAAATACACAATAGGTAATGAATGGGATTGAAAACAGGTGTGTGGGAAGACAAGACAAAACCAATGGAAAATGAAAAATGGATCGATGATGGCTAGAAGGCCGGTGACGTCGACCGCCGAACACCGCCCGAACAAGGAGAGGCAACGACTTCGGCAGAAGTCGTGACATCTCCACTATGCAATCTAGTTTGTTAGCTGGTCATGGGTGCACCTCAGCCACGCTCAAGGTCCTAAACGATATCATAACCGCCATCGATAAAAGACAGTACTGTGCAGCCGTCTTCATCGACCTGGCCAAGGCTTTCGACTCTGTCAATCACCCCATTCTTATCGGCAGACTCAATAGCCTTGGCTTCTCAAATGATTACTGCCTCGCCTGGTTCACCAACTACTTCTCAAATAGAGTTCAGTGTGTCAAATCGGAGGGCCCGTTGTCCGGACCTCTGGCAGTCTCTATGGGGGTGCCACAGGGTTCAATTATCGGGCCGACTCTTTTCTCTGTATATATCAATGATGTCGCTCTTGCTGCTGGTGATTCTCTGATCCACCTCTACGCAGACGACACCATTCTGTATACATCTGGCCCTTCTTTGGACATTGTGCTAACAAACCTCCAAATGAGCTTCAACGCCATACAACACTCCTTCCGTGGCCTCCAACTGCTTTTAAATGCAAGTAAAACTAAGTGCATGCTCTTCAACCGATTGCTGCCCGCACCCTCCCGCCCGACTAGCATCACTACTTTATGCTACTGCTACTCTCTGTTCATCATATATACATAGTCACTTTAGCCATATCTACATGTACATACTACCTCAATCAGCCCGACTAACCGGTGTCTGTATGTAGCCTCGCTACTTTTATAGCCTCGCTACTGTATATAGCCTCGCTACTGTTATTTTTCACTGTCTTTTTACTGTTGTTTTTATTTCTTTACTTACCTATTGTTCACCTAATACCTTTTTGCACTATTGGTTAGAGCCTGTAAGTAAGCATTTCACTGTTGTATTCGGCGCAAGTGACAAATAAACTTTGATTTGATTTGACTACCCTGGACGGTTCTGACCTAGAATATGTGGACAACTACAAATATCTAGGTGTCTGGTAAGACTGTAAACTCTCCTTCCAGACTCACATTAAGCATCTCCAATCCAAAATTGAATCTAGAATCGGCTTCCTATTTCGCAACAAAGTCTCCTTCACTCATGCCGACAAACATACCCTCGTAAAACTGACTATCCTACCGATCCTTGACTTCGGCGATGTCATTTACATAATAGCCCCCAACACTCTACTCAGCAAACTGGATGTAGTCTATCACAGTGCCATCCGTTTTATCACCAAGCCCCATATACTACCCACCACTGCGACCTGTCTGCTCTCGTTGGCTGGCCCTCACTACATATCCGTCGCCAAACCCACTGGCTCCAGGTCATCTATAAGTCTTTGCTACGTAAAGCCCCGCCTTATCTCAGCTCACTGGTCACCATAGCAACACCCACCCGTAGCAGGCGCTCCAGCAGGTATATTGCACTGGTCGTCCCCAAAGCCAACACTTCCTTTGGCCGCCTCTCCTTCCAGTTCTCTGCTGCCAATGAATGGAACGAATTCCAAACATCTCTGAAGCTGGAGTCTTATATCTCCCTCTCTAACTGTAAGCATCAGCTGTCAGAGCGTCTTACCGATCACTGTACCTGTACACAGCCAATCTGTAAATAGCACACCCAACTACCTCATCCCCATATTATTACTTACCCTCTTGCTCTTTTGCACCCCAGTATCTCTACTTGCACATCATTATCTGCACATATATCACTCCAGTATTAATGCTAAATTGTAATTATTTTCGCCTCTATGACCTATTTATTGCCTACCTCCCTACTCTTCTACATTTGCACACACTGCACATAGATCTTTATTTTTTTATTTTATTTTGTGTTATTGACTGTACGTTTGTTGATGTGTAACTCTGTGTTGTTGTTTTTGTCGCACTGCTTTGCTTTATCTTGGGCAGGTTGCAGTTGTAAATGAGAACTTATTCTCAACTGACCTACCTGGTTAAAAAAAGGTGAAAGATTTTTATTTTATTTTTTTAATTTACACCATAGCACAAGGTTTTGCAACATAATACAAAAAGGGCCGTTTCTTATTGGATAAGTTCAGACAGTGCCCCTCCCTGTTTTCTTCTGTTCGTTTGGTGCCAAATGAAAATGACCCTGATCTCTCCTGCTATCTCACGTGAGAGGCCTTATCGTCAGATCACTGAACTCAAACTGCCATGTTCAAACTCTTCCCTTTGTTCTCTGTCTGCTTCGCTGAGTTTCCTCAAAGTGGGCTGAGGGAGTTCTTTATGAGCTTAAGGTACACCTATTTTCCTTCAAGTCCACCTCCACCCCCTTCTTCAGCCCACCCCCCCTCTCCCCTCCTCCACGCAAAGCTGGGATCAGAAGTGAACTTTTGCAGATTTGGAGGAACTAAGATTCCTGAGGTGATACTGCTGTTTTATTAGCTGAGCTGGCTTAGCTTATGTAGCCTGTGAGACCTCTATGGCTTCTATTCATAGCGTTTATGGTAGTGCACTATATGGTTATAAGTAGTGCACTAAATCAGTATAAGTAGTGCACTATATCAGTATAAGTAGTGCAGTATATCAGTATAGGTAGTGCATTATATCGGGTATAAGTAGTGCACTATGGGTGTCATTTCAGACATAGTTAGGGTGACAGTAGGGGAAATCATCATCATCTCTATGGTGAGGTTGGTGTGTTTTGGACTGGGATGAAAGGGAAAGGAAACGGGCAGGTGGGTGAGGACTGAGAGGGGTGAGGAGGGTGAGGTGGGCGAGGAGGGTGAACACTGAGAAGGGTGAGGTGTTTTGGACTGGGATGAAAGGGAAAGGAAACGGGCAGGTGGGTGAGGACTGAGAGGGGTGAGGAGGGTGAGGTGGGCGAGGAGGGTGAACACTGAGAAGGGTGAGGTGTTTTGGACTGGGATGAAAGGGAAAGGAAACGGGCAGGTGGGTGAGGACTGAGAGGGGTGAGGAGGGTGAGGTGGGCGAGGAGGGTGAACACTGAGAAGGGTGAGGTGTTTTGGACTGGGATGAAAGGGAAAGGAAACGGGCAGGTGGGTGAGGACTGAGAGGGGTGAGGAGGGTGAGGTGGGCGAGGAGGCCTAATCAAAGCAATGCAATCAGGAGAGCTCAGAGTCAGGTGGCAGGAGTCACAGTCAGGCGGATGGATGATGGGGATTGCAGTAGCTCGCTGCATTCTTCACTTACTCCTCCTCCTCCTGGTCAAGACCAACTGAGGAGTTTATTTACAGAGTGGAGCAGCAATGCTGTTTGTGTGTGTGTGTGTGTGTGTGTGTGTGTGTGTGTGTGTGTGTGTGTGTGTGTGTGTGTGTGTGTGTGTGTGTGTGTGTGTGTGTGTGTGTGTGTGTGTGTGTGTGTGTGTGTGTGTGTGTGTGTGTGTGTGTGTGTGTATTAGTGAATGTACATGCATGCACCTGTGAGTGAGTGTGTGTGTGTGTGTGTGTGTGTGTGTGTGTGTGTGTGTGTGTGTGTGTGTGTGTGTGTGTGTGTGTGTGTGTGTGTGTGTGTGTGTGTGTGTGTGTGTGTGTGTGTGTGTGTGTGTGTGTGTGTGTGTGTGTGTGTATTAGTGAATGTACATGCATGCACCTGTGAGTGAGTGTGTGAGTGTGTGAGTGTGTGTGTGTGTGTGTGTGTGTGTGTGTGTGTGTGTGTGTGTGTGTGTGTGTGTGTGTGTGTGTGTGTGTGTGTGTGTGTGTGTGTGTGTGTGTGTGTGTGTGTGTGTGTGTGTGTGTGTGTGTGTGTGTGTGTGTGTGTGCGTGCGTGTGTGTCCTCGGAGAGGTTGGACAATGTCCAAGCAGTAGTTGGCCCCAATCCTAAACTCAACCATTAATGGGGAAAATGCAAAACTACCAACAAGCTCTCACTACAGAATTAGACGTTCATCCGCGTTCTCCAAACTTCAAATTTGAAAGCGTTTTTGTTGTTCCTGCTGCTCTGTATTGTTCTATTTCTCCGAACATCAAATGTAGAAGTTAAGGGTAAAGTTAAGGCAGTCATTCTGAATGTTTAAAGCAAGGGTTAAGGTTTTGGATAGTGTAAAATAAAAATAGAAAACAGTGTCCACGGGATGACGCGATGCCCGTCCACAACACCCAAGCAAAACCCAAGCCCACTTGATGGTGATAGTGCTCACTGTTGCCCCTAGTGGCCGATTTCCAAGGCATTTCCTGAAGTCCTCAGGACATGGATAGAAGTCCAACCTTGACACCAATCATCAGCGATCTCCCCGAAACTACACCATAGTACTACACTGCTGCTGACACTATATGTATCATTACATTTCATGTGCAAAAGCCTGAGTAGGCACACGGTTGGACCGAGTCTAAGTCGGAGGGCTGGATAGTCTTGTACACATTACAGCTGTGCTCAGTCTTTGTTTTTCTGGGCTGTTTGTTTGTTCCTCATAGCTTGGTGCTTGGAAGCTGTGGTTAGGACTCTGCTTCTGCTAAAGGAATAGTAGACTAGTGCACACAACACAGCACATTGTTCATGAAAAGGGGATCAGAAAGCTGAAGTAAACAATGTCTGCTTCCCAAATGGGACCCTATTCCAAAGTGGGCACTTGCACACTCCCGTGATGGATTTAAAAGTGTAGGATTGGTGTAGACATTGGCTGGAGGTAGTTTCCGCCATTGTTAAATCTATGACGGGGAGTGTGCAGCCGCACACTTCTTGAAAAGGGTGGATAATCTCTGGAAGCACCAGAGCAGGTAAGAGCCAAACGCAACATGTGTAATCTCCAGGAGAATATAGCCAAAACATCACTGACCTTAAAACGAAGCTACAGTAGTAGGCCTAAAGCTCAGACAAAGCTGTTCAAGTCATGGACGAGGCTTACTTACCAAATGCACCCTATTCCCTACATAGTGCACTACTTTATTTGGAGAAGGGTGGAGAATCGCAGCCTTGGTATCAGAGGTAGGAAGGGAACTCACCCTGGAGGATGAGAGGAGGGAAAGAGGGAAGAGGAGAGAGGAAAACCGCCCGTTCTGGAGCATTGTGTCAGAGTGTGTCAGGGATGTTTCTTTCTCGTACAGTTCACACAAAGGGCACCAGGGGGAAAGTGAGAACAGGAAGCAGGAAGTGGAAGCAAGTAGACAGAGAGAACAAGAAATGTGTGTGTGTGTGCGTATGTGTGTGAGTGAGTGTGTGTGTGCATGGTTGTGTGTGCATCAGGGGTGTTCCTATCCGGTACAATTCACACAAAGGGGAAGCAGGGCGAAAGTGAGTGTGCGTGCGTGTGTGTGAATCGGTGTGCGTATGCGTGCATGCGTGTGTGTGTGCGTGTATGCATGTGTGTTCCACTTCAGTCAGCACTCTGCACCCTTCACACACAGACACACACACATTCCGAATAGGGAAACTAGAAGCTCATCCCACAGATAAGGTGTCCCGTAGTTTAACCAGTCTAAACCAGTCTCTTTTACACTGCTCTCACCAGCTCACCAGTGACACTATAACCTAACCCAGTCTCCTCATTGTCTTATCATCAGTGTCACACACAAAGTTGCTGACCTGATGCATTATAAAGCCGACACAGTCACTGCTCATACAGCAGAGTACCAAAGACCACTGGAGTCAACTATCTTGGAGCAGTCACTTGCTTTTGTCAAGGTTGAGATTTATCATGCTTTTACCTTTCGCCCACTAAGTTAACCTTGCTAAGGAATAATAGAGGAGAGGGGTTTAGGCTAGACACTGCACATGTGATATGTACATACAGTACCAGTCAAAAGTTTGGACACACCTACTCATTCAAGGGTTTTTCTTCATTTTTACTATTTTCTACATTGTATGTATGAAATAACACATAAGGAATCATGTAGTAACCAAAAAAGTGTTAAACATATCAAAATATATTTTACATTTGTGATTCTTCAAAGCAGCCACCATTTGCTTTGATGAAAGCTTTGATGAAAGCTTTGGCATTCTCTCAACCAGCTTCACCTGGAATGCTTTTCAAACAGTCTTGAATGAGTTCCCACATATGCTGAGCAATTTTTGGCTACTTTTCTGTCACTGCTGTCTAACTCATCCCAAACCTTCTCAGTTGGGTTGCGGTCAGGTGATTGTGGAGGCCAGGTCATCTGATGCAGCACTCCAACACTCTCCTTCTTGGTCAAATAGCCCTTACACAACCTGGAGGTGTCCATTGTCCTGTTGAAAAATAAATGATAGTCCCACTAACACGCAAAACAGATGGGATGGCGTAGTGCTGCAGAATGCTGTGGTAGCCATGTTGGTTAAGTGTGCCTTGAATTCTAAATAAATCACAGACAGTGTCACCAGCAAAGCACCGCTACACCATCACACCTCCTCCTCCATGCTTCACGGTGGGAACCACAAATACAGAGATCATCCGTTCACCTGCTCTGCGTCTCACAAAGACACGGCGGTTGGAATCAAAAATATCACATTTGGACTGATCAGACCCAAGGACAGATTTACAACGATCTAATGTCCATTGCTCGTGTTTCTTGGCCCAAGCAAGTCTCTTCTTCTTCTTGGTGTCATGAAGGCCTGATTCACGCTGTCTCCTCTGAACAGTTGATGTTGAGATGTGTCTGTTACTGGAACTCTGTTACTGTTACTGTCTGTTACTGTGAAGCATTTATTTGGGTTGCAATTTCTGAGGCTGGTAACTCTAATGAACTTGTACTCTGCAGCAGAGGTAACTCTGGGTCTTCCTTTCCTGTGGTAGTCCTAATGAGAGACAGATTCATCACAGCGCTTGATGGTTTTTGTGACTGCAATTTAACCTTTATTTTAATTTAACCTTTATTTAACTAGGCAAATCAGTTAAGAAGAAATTCTTATTTACAATGACGGGTTACCCCGGCAAACCCTAACGCTGTTGGGAAAATTGTGCACCACCCTATGGAACTCCCAATCACGGCCAATTGTGATACAGCCTGGAATCGAACCAGGGTCTGTAGTGATGCCTCTAGCACTGAGATGCAGTGCCTTAGACCGCTGCAACAACGTTTTTCATTTTCCGGATTGACTGAATTTCATGTCATAAACTGTTGTTTCTCTTTGCTTATTTGAGCTGTTCTTGCCGTAATATGGACTTGGTCTTTTACCAAATAGGGCTATCTTCTGTATACCACCCCTAACTTGTCACAACACAACTGATTGGCTCAAACGCTTTAAGAAGGTAAGAAATTCCACAAATTAACTTTTAACAAGGCACACCTATTAATTGAAATGCATTCCAGGTGACTACCTCATTAATCTGGTTGAGAGAATGCCAAAAGTGTGCAAACCTTTCATCAAGGCAAAGGGTGGCTACTTTGAAGAATCTAAAATCTAAAATACATTTTGATTTGTTTAACACTTTTCTGGTTACTACATGATTCCATATGTGTTATTTCAAAGTTTTGATTCATTCACTATTATTCTACAGTGTAGAAAATAGTAAAAATAAATAAAAACCCTTGAATGAGTAGGTGTGTCCAAACTTCTGACTGGTACTGCACGTGTAGAGAAATGTTGAAGTGAAAGAGAACATATGACACACACACACACACACAGACACACGCAAACCCTCATCAAACTACACCACTAGCACATTCAAATCTCAAACAGTATCAATATCTTTGACTTTGATCTTTAAATTCTCCACACTCAGCTCCGACTGCAAGCTCTAACATATAACCTTTGGCCCTGAAGCCCTATTGGCTGTCAATGTTTATGAGCCAATCAGTCAGCTTTCTGATTCTCAACCCCTGACCTCTGATCCCTACTGCTTTGTCAGATCTTTGATGGAGCGCGAGTAGTGAACCTGTCTGAACCAGAAACACACACACACACACGCATACAGGCACACACACAGTCTCTTTCGTGTTTCCTTGCTCTATAAACTGACTGACAGTCTGATGCTTATAGAGGCTGTCAGTGCATTGTTCTGATGTTCAGATGTAGTGGTGGCTCCTCCCTAGTACACACTCATACACACGGGCCTCTCGTTCCTCATTGTACTCTGTAACCCCTCTCCCCCTCTTTCTCTCTCTCTCCCTCTCTCTCCCTCAGTCTCTCTCTCCATGACTCCTCATCCTCAGTGCTCACTCAGCACATTGCGTTCCCACTCTGTCTGCTGGCGGGCTGCTCATTGCTTTTGAAACAACATTTTCTCTCTATCTCTCTGTCTCTCTCTTTATCTCTCTCTGTCTCGCTGTCTCTCTCGCTCTCTCTCTGTCTGTCTCTCTCTCAATTCAATTCAATTCAAATCAAGGGGCTTTATTGGCATGGGAAACATGTGTTAACATTGCCAAAGCAAGTGAGGTAGATAATATACAAAAGTTAAATGAACAATAAAAATTAACAGTAAACATTACACATACAGAAGTTTCAAAACAATAAAGACATCACAAATGTCATATTGTATATATACAGTGTTGTAACAATGTACAAATGGTTAAAGTACACAAGGGAAAATAAATAAGCATAAATATGGGTTGTATTTACAATGGTGTTTGTTCTTCACTGTTTGCCCTTTTCTTGTGGCAACAGGTCACAAATCTTGCTGCTGTGATGGCACACTGTGGAATTTCACCCAGTAGATATGGGAGTTTATCAAAATTGGATTTGTTTTCGAATTCTTTGTGGGTCTGTGTGATCTGAAGGAAATATGTGTCTCTAATATGGTCATACATTTGGCAGGAGGTTAGGAAGTGCAGCTCAGTTTCCACCTCATTTTGTGAGCAGTGAGCACATAGCCTGTCTTCTCTTGAGAGCCATGTCTGCCTACGGCGGCCTTTCTCAATAGCAAGGCTATGCTCACTGAGTCTGTACATAGTCAAAGCTTTCCTTAAGTTTGGGTCAGTCACAGTGGTCAGGTATTCTGCCACTGTGTACTCTCTGTTTAGGGCCAAATAGCATTCTAGTTTGCTCTGTTTTTTTGTTAATTCTTTCCAATGTGTCAAGTAATTATCTTTTTGTTTTCTCATGATTTGGTCTCTCTCTGTCTCCTTTGTCCAATTTTCTCTCTGCCACCATTCTTTTTCCCTCATCCATTTTGCACTACACCAATGTTAATCTCCCATTGTTCTGTTTTTCTCTCCTCCTCTTTCCACACACTCTCATTAGAACTGAGAGGCGGAGCAATGAGGGGCCTTAACGGCCTCTGGTGCAAAGCTTACTCTTCCCCATGGGCATGGTAACAGAGTACTCCCACTGGGCACAGATGTCAATTCAATGTCTATTCCACATTGGTTTAACGTCATTTTATTGAAATTACGTGTAAACAATGTTGATTCAACCAGTGTGTGCCCAGTGGGTGGTCTCTCAGTGATATACACTGAGTGTAAAAAATATTAGGAATACACCCTCCTAATATTTAGTTGCATCCCCCATTGCACAGCCAGAGTTCTTGGCACAAACCAGTGCGCCTGACACCTACTACCACACCCCATTCAAAGGCACTTAAATCTTTTGTCTTGCCCATTCACCCTCTGAATGGCACACCTACATAATCCATTTCTCAACTGTCTCAAGGCTTAAAAATCCTTCTTTAACCGGTCTCCTCCCCTTCGTCTGCACTGATTGAAGTGGATTTATCAAATCAAATCAAATTTTATTTGTCACATGCGCCGAATAGGGTAGACCTTACCGTGAAATGCTTACTTACAAGCCCTAAACCAACAGTGCAGTTCAAGAAGAGTGAAGAAAATATTTACCAAATAAACTAAAGTAAAAAATTATAAAAAGTAACACAATAACATAACAATAACGAGGCTATATACAGGGGGTACTGGTACCGAGTCAGTGTGGGGGGTACAGGTTAGAGGTAATTTGTATATGTAGGTAGGGGTGAAGTGAATATGCATAGATAATAAACAGCGAGTCGCAGCAGTGTACAAAACAAATGGGGGGGGGGTAAATGTAAATAGTCCGGTGGCCATTTGATTAATTGTTCAGCAGTCTTATGGTTTGGGGGTAGAAGCTGTTAAGGAGCCTTTTGGTCCTAGACTTGGCGCTCTGGTACCGGTTACCGTGCGGTAGCAGAGAGAACAGTCTATGACTTGGGTGACTGGAGTCTCTGACAATTTTATGGGCTTTCCTTTGACACCGCCTATTATATAGGTCCTGGATGGCAGGAAGCTTGGCCCCAGTGATGTACTAGGCCGTACCTCTGTAGCGTCTTACGGTCAGATGCCAAGCAGTTGCCATACTAGGCGGTGATCTGACCGGTCAGGATGCTCTCGATGGTGCAGCTGTAGAACTTTTTGAGGATCTGGGGACCCATGCCAAATCTTTTCAGGAGAGGACTAAGTACACACCCCTGAGGGGCCCCATTGTTGAGGATCCGAGTGGCAGATGTGTTGTTGCCTACCCTTACCACCTGGGGGCGACCAGCCAGGAAGTCCAGGATCCAGTTGCAGAGGGAGGTGTTTAGTCCCAGGGTCCTTAGCTTAGTGATGAGCTTCATGGGCACTATGGTGTTGAACGCTGAGCTGTAGTCAATGATCAGCATTCTCACATAGGTGTTCCTTTTGTCCAGTTGGGAAAGGGAAGTGTGGAGTACGATTGAGATTGCGTCATCTGTGGATCTGGGGCAGTAAGCGAACGGCAGTGGTACTAGGGTATCCGGGAGGATTCTGTTGATGTGAGCCATGACCAGCCTTTCAAAGCACTTCATGGCTACCGATGTGAGTGCTATGGGGTGGTAATAATTTAGGCAGGTTACCTTCGTGGTCTGCTTGAAACATGTAGGTATTACAGACTCGGTCAGGGAGAGGTTGAAAATGTCAGTGAAGACACTTGCCAGTTGGTCCGTGCATGCTTTGAGGACATGTCCTGGTAATCTGTCTGGCCCCGCGGCTTTGTGAATGTTGACCTGTTTAAAGGTCTTGCTCACATCAGCTACCGAAAGCGGTATCACACCGTCATCCAGAACAGCTGGTGCTCTCGTGCACGCTTCAGTGTTGCTTGCCTCGAAGCGAGCATAAAAGGCATTTATCTCGTCTGGTAGGCTCACGTCACTGGGCAGCTCACGTGTGGGTTTCCCTTTGTAGTCCGTTATAGTTTTCAAACTCTGCCACATCCGACGATTGTCAGAGCCGGTGTAGTAGGATTCAATCTTAATCCTGTATTGACGCTTGTCTTGTTAGATTGTTCGTCTGAGGGCATAGCGGGATTTCTTATATATGTCCGGATTAGTGTCCCGCTCCTTGAAAGCGGCAGCTCAAGCCTTTAGCTGGATGCGGATGTTGCCTGTAATCCATGGCTTCTGGTTGTGATATGTACGTACGGTCACTGTGGGGACGACGTCGTTGATGAACTTATTGATGAAGCCGATGACTGAGGTGGTATACTCCTCAATGCCATTGGTCTGTGCTAGCAAAACAGTCCTGTAGCGAAACATCCTCGTCATCTGACCACTTCCACTTTGAGTGAGTCACAGGTATTTCCTGCTTTAGTTTTTGTTTGTAAACAAGAATCAGGAGGATAGAATTAATGTCATATTTGCCAAATGGAGGGCGGGGGAGAACTTTGTATGCGTCTCTGTGTGTGGAGTAAAGGTGGTAATGAGTTTTTCCCCTCTGGTTGCACATGTGACATGCAGGTAAAAATTTGGTAAAACTGATTTAAGTTTGCCTGCATTGAAGTCCCCGGCCACTAGGTGCGCCGCTTCTGGATGAGCATTTTCTTGTTTGCTTATGGCCTTATAGAGTTGGTTGAGTGCGGTCTTAGTGCCAGCATCGGTCTATGGTGGCAAATAGACAGCTACGAATAATATAGATGAGAACTCTCTTGGTAGATATTGTGGTCTACAGCTTATCATAAGGTACTCTACCTCAAGCATACCTCGAGACTTCTTTAATATTAGACATCGCGCAACAGCTGTTATTGACAAAAAGACACACACCCCCCACCCCTCGTCTTACCACACGCCCCCTTTTCCTTCGTCTTTTCTTCACGCAAATAATGGGGATTCGGGCCTGTTTCCGGGAGAGCAGTATATCCTTCTCGTCGGACTCGTTAAAGGAAAAAGCTTCTTCCAGTTCGTGGTGAGTAATCGCTGTTCTGATGTCCACAAGTTATTTTCGGTCATAAGAGACGGTGGCAGCAACATTATGTACAAAATAAGTTTAAAAATAAGTTACAAAAAACGCAAAAAAAAATACAAAATAGCACAGTTGGTTAGGAGCATGTAAAACGTCAGCCATCAAGTGACATCGTTAAGGGATCATAGCTTTCACCTGGATTTCCCTGGTCAGTCTATGTCATGGAAGGAGCAGGTGTTCCTAATGTTGTGTATACTCAGTGTAGATTACACTCAAGGTTGGAATAGGGATTCTGTAGGAGGTGGAACTGTGCTTTTGTTACACATATTGATTAGAATCCCTCTCATTGTTTTCACTCTGTTCCACTCCCCCAAATTGAGCTCCTGATTTGCACCCTGTGACAGATGCTGGTGTCCCATTGATAACGGTCCCCTCTCCCCTCATCATTAGGTGGTGGAACAGATGTTTTTATTTTATTCATTTAACACCTATTTAGCTAGGCAAGTCAGATGTTCTCTCACTTAAAATGTTCCAACCCCCCTTCAGCTCTTCCAGCTTATGAATGACACTGGTGTCACACTAATAATCGTTCCCCTTTCTCCTCAGTGTCTCAAATAACTGTTTGTGTCACATGAATAACCATCCCCCTCTTCTTCTCTCTATCCCAGGTAATATCATCGGCTCTGGGATCTTTGTCAGCCCTAAGGGCGTGATGGAGAATGCTAGCTCAGTGGGTCTGGCGCTGATCGTGTGGATTGTCACCGGCATCATCACGGCCATCGGAGCGCTGTGCTACGCCGAGCTGGGTGTCACCATCCCCAAGTCAGGGGGAGACTATTCATACGTCAAGGACATCTTCGGAGGACTGGCAGGGTGAGTGACTAGAGCTGTGGTGTTTGGTGACCTTTGACCCACAGCATACAGTACCAGTCAAAAGTTTGGACACACCTACTCATTCCAGGGTTTTTATTTATTTGTACTATTTTCTACATTGTAGAATAATAGTGAAGACATCAAAAATATATTTGCACACTCTTGGCATTTTCTCAACCAGCTTCATGAGGTAGTCACCTGGAAAGCATTTCAATTAACAGGGGTGCCTTGTTATAAGTTCATTTGTGGAATTTCTTTCCTTCTTAATGTGTTTGAGCCAATCAGTTGTGTTGTGACAAGTTAGGGGTGGTATACAGAAGATAGCCCTATTTGATAAAAGACCAAATCCATATTATGGCAAGAACAGCTCAAATAAGCAAAGAGAAACGACAGTGCATCATTACTTTAAGACATGAAGGTCAGTCAATCCGGAAAATGTCAAGAACTTTTAAAGTTTCTTCAAGTGCAGTCGCAAAAACCATCAAGCGCTATGATGAAACTGGCTTTCATGAGGACCACCACAGGAAAGGAAGACCCAGAGTTACCTCTGCTGCAGAGGATAAGTTCATTAGAGTTACCAGCCTCAGAAATTGCAGTCCAAATAAATGCTTCACGGAGTTCAAGTAACAGACACATCTCAACATCAACTGTTCAGAGGAGACTGTGTGAATCAGGCCTTCATGGTCGAATTGCTGCAAAGAAACCACTTACTAAAGGACACCAATAAGAAGAAGAGACTTGCTTGGGCCAAGAAACACGAACAATGGACATTAGACCAGTGGAAAAATTTCCTTTGGTCTGATGAGTCCAAATGTGAGATTTTTGGTTCCAACCGCCGTGTCTTTGTGAGACGCAGAGTAGGTGAATGTATGATCTCTGCATGTGTGGTTCCTACCGTGAAGCATGGAGGAGGAGGTCTCTCTCGCTCTCTCTCTCTCTCTCTCTCTCTCTCTCTCTCTCTCTCTCTCTCTCTCTCTCTCTCTCTCTCTCTCTCTCTCTCTCTCTCTCTCTCTCTCTCTCTCTCTCTGTGTCACTCACTCGCTCACCCTCTTATCTTCTCTGACAACTTCTACCCAGAACATATCATCAAACCTTTGTCCACATTGATTGAAGACTGTCTGTGTGTACATAGTGTTCTCCCAGACGGTAAACACACTGAGATTGAGTTTTGACCTTGTCTTGTAACAGTCTCATGGATACATGAGTATTTTCAGATAGGAATCCACCCAGACAAAACAGCACCTCAGGCTATTGTTAGTGTCCCATTATAGACATCAATACATCAAGAAGAAATGTACAATGAAACATGAACTTCTACCCAGAACCAACTGATATTCTCTGTTTGAAGGCTTTGTTTGGTATGTTAGAAATGGTCTCGAACTGTTTCCTCCAGGTGCCTCAGATGTTTTGGTTTGAAGTTTTTCGGGTCGCATACTGTTTCCCTGTTTCCTTCTCTCTGTGATACCAAGCTACAATCAACGAGTGTTTGTTTGGATGGTGTACTGTATAGGAGTAGGAGGAGGGTGTCGATAAGGACACCCCTGTGTTCCCGGGGGGGGGAGACTCTCCACAGGTCTCCATAGAGGTTTGTGGAAGTGCCCACTCACCCCAGCGGTGCAGGGCCACGCATTCCAGGGGCCAGACTTGGTGGTGGTGGTGACATACAGTCGTGATGACACGCTATCCGCAGTGTTAGCAAATAAAGTCCTTAACTGATGGCTCAGCTTTGGGGCTTTAGTTCAATCTTACAGACTTACTGCTTTGTGAACATTTGTTAACACACACACACACACATACACACACACACACACACACACACACACACACACACACACACACACACACACACACACACACACACACACACACACACACACACACACACACACACACACACACACACACACACACACACACACACACACACACACACATATAGAAACACTTAGACATACATTGGCTCAACACTCGCTCACACACACGCATAAACACACACACATTCTTTGTGAGGGACAACCAGGCTAACAAGGTGGACGCAGCGAAGCGTAATGCTCGCTCCATAAGCTTGTGGAGAATTTGTGGAAAAACCATGTCCTAATGTGGCCTCCTCTCTAGTCAGCTAAATCTCAACTCCCCATTTCCCCCTCCCTAACACACACACACGCACACGCACGCACACGCACACACACACACACACACACACACACACACACACACACACACACACACACACACACACACACACACACACACACACACACACACACACACGCACACACACGCACACACACACACACATTCTAAGTGAATAACCTGTATTCTTCTAAGTGTAGACTCTGCCCCCTTAATTTCATATTTGATACAATGTTATCCAGTCGACCTACTGTATGTGTTACCACACTCTGACCTGAAGCTAGTGTGTGTGTGTGTGTATGTGTGTGTGTGAGTGTGTGTGTGTGTGTGTGTGTGTGTGTGTGTGTGTGTGTGTGTGTGTGTGTGTGTGTGTGTGTGTGTGTGTGTGTGTGTGTGTGTGTGTGTGTGTGTGTGTGTGTGTGTGTGTGTGCGTACATCAGTGTCTAAATGGTGTTCATAACCCTAATTAACCCCTCTGCCTCCATCTCTCCCTCCCTCCTCCTCTAGGTTCCTGCGTCTGTGGATCGCGGTGCTGGTGATCTACCCCACCAACCAGGCAGTCATTGCCCTCACCTTCTCCAACTACGTCCTACAGCCCCTCTTCCCAACCTGCTTCCCCCCGGAGAGCGGACTGCGCCTGCTGGCCGCCGTCTGCCTACGTGAGTACCCTATATCCTGGAGAGAGAGGGGGATGGTGGGGGATGGAGGGATGTTGAAGAGTTGAATGGATTGAATGTGACCGACAGAGAGAGAGAGAGAGAAAGAGAGAGAGGGAGCGTGAGAAAGAGAGAGAGAGAGAGAGAGCAAGGGATGGAGGGAGGGAGGGAGGAAGGGAGACACTTTCAGCTGTGCAACAATTACTGAAAGTCTGAAAAACTCTTTAAACTTTGACAACTTTAAATGAGTTATCCTGTCAACTCTCTGCATGCCAAAGATTCTTTGTTTGTGTTGTAGTAGCGCCACTTGGTGTTTTCGCCATGATCCGAGTTCTCTGACCATGGGTAAAGTCACACATGGATGTGAAAGAGAGAGAGATAGAAGACTGGAAAGGGCGGGAAAAGGACATAAGAAAGAAAGAGGAGTGAAACATCAACAGACTGTTCTTTCACAAATCTAAGAATACGGGATAGGTGCCAGCAGTAGCTACACCTGGTTTACGCCTTATAGCTTTCACCTATCCAATCATATCAGATCTGTGAATGAGAGTGAAGGGCAAAAAGAAGGGAACAACTTTGTGAGGTCACCCAGGGTCAAAGAGCATGTAAGGAAGAGAGTGGGTAAAAGAAGGTAGCAAAAAACACAGCAAGAGTGTAGCAGAGTGGGAGAGCGTTTTAAGACAAACGGATACTTGTGTTTGCTCCACTCTGAGAGTCGTAGTGCCGGACCTCTCTAAGAACTTCACACACGCTGCCCAAATACCACAAGCAGTGCTCAGACAGTCAGAGAGAGACAGATACACCTTTCGAAACGAGACGTTTTGCCGCCAAATTTTTGCCGACATTTCTTTACATCTGAAAAGGTGTTGCCGGCGACAAATGATGTACTTTTATTTCCTCCAACTGACCTAGTAATCATTGCAGTATTGTGTTTCAAATTCCCGCCAACCTCTCAGTATAAATGTCCCCTTTCATCTTACCGGCTTTGGCATGCATTAAATCATGAACATTCTATTGTTGTTCTCCGATTTCAAACTTGTAGCTCATTTAAATAGCAGTCTGGTCCAAATAACAACACTACCTGCTCTATTTTGTGCACACAAAAAAACATCATTTTAAAAATGTATTTAGGAAAGCTAAATCTAGCAAATCTTTATAGAAATGTCTTTGGTTCGTTGCTAACGTTAGCTTCTTAGGTGCCCAATTGTTTTAATAGGCAACATCCCGTGAATCCTATGTGGGTAAAGTAAGAGAGAGGGAAAGAGAGAGGGAGAGAGCGAGATGGGGGGAGAGAGAGAGACAGAAAGATGGGGAGAGAGAGAGAGACAGAGAGGCACGGTTTCTTACTGCCCCTGAACGTACAGTGCACTCTGGATCTGTGACTGGCTGACTGTGTCTTGGGGAGGGTGGGTGTCAGAGATATTCTGTAGGTTGTGTTATACAAGAGGTTTTATGTGTCTAAGAGAGTCGTGAGAGTCCAGACGTCCTTGCTGTCTGTTTTCTATCACAGAGGCCCTAGAAAATCAATATACAATCTATAGCAGGTATGGGGATGTTTTTTTGTGAGGGTACATGTGTTTCCAGTACCTGAATGGTGCTGTGCAGTCACTTACTCTGACTATACACCAAAAAAAATCAAATATACAATACAGTATATATATACAGTGGGGAGAACAAGTATTTGATACACTGACAATTTTGCAGGTTTTCCTACTTACAAAGCATGTAGAGGTCTGTAATTTTTATCATACGTACACTTCAACTGTGAGAGAAGGAATCTAAAACAAAAATCCAGAAAATCACATTGTATGATTTTTAATTAATTCATTTGCATTTTATTGCATGACATAAGTATTTGATACATCAGAAAAGCAGAACTGAATATTTGGTACAGAAACCTTAGTTTGCAATTACAGAGATCATACGTTTCCTGTAGTTCTTGACCAGGTTTGCACACACTGCAGCAGGGATTTTGGCCCACTCCTCCATACAGACCTTCTCCAGATCCTTCAGGTTTCGGGGCTGTCGCTGGGCAATACGGACTTTCGGCTCCCTCCAAAGATTTTCTATTGGGTTCAGGTCTGGAGACTGGCTAGGCCACTCCAGGACCTTGAGATGCTTCTTACGGAGCCACTCCTTAGTTGCCCTGGCTGTGTGTTTCGGGTCGTTGTCATGCTGGAAGACCCAGCCACGACCCATCTTCAATGCTCTTACTGAGGGAAGGAGGTTGTTGGTCAAGATCTCGCGATACATGGCCCCATCCATCCTCCCTTCAATACGGTGCAGTCGTCCTGTCCCCTTTGCAGAAAAGCATCCCCAAAGAATGATGTTTCCACCTCCATGCTTCACGGTTGGGATGGTGTTCTTGGGGTTGTACTCATCCTTCTATTCCTCCAAACACGGCGAGTGGAGTTTAGAGCAAAAAGCTCTATTTTTGTCTCATCAGACCACATGACCTTCTCCCATTCCTCCTCTGGATCATCCAGATGGTCATTGGCAAACTTCAGACGGGCCTGGACATGCGCTGGCTTGAGCAGGGGGACCTTGCGTGCGCTGCAGGATTTTAATCCATGACGGCGTAGTGTGTTACTAATGGTTTTCTTTGAGACTGTGGTCCCAGCTCTCTTCAGGTCATTGACCAGGTCCTGCCGTGTAGTTCTGGGCTGATCCCTCACATTCCTCATGATCATTGATGCACCACGAGGTGAGATCTTGCATGGAGCCCCAGACCGAGGGTGATTGACCGTCATCTTGAACTTCTTCCATTTTCTAATAATTGTGCCAACAGTTGTTGCCTTCTCACCAAGCTGCTTGGCTATTGTCCTGTAGCCCATCCCAGCCTTGTACAGGTCTACAATTTATCCCTGATGTCCTTACACAGCTCTCTGGTCTTGGCCATTGTGGAGAGGTTGGAGTCTGTTTGATTGAGTGTGTGGACAGGTGTCTTTTATACAGGTAACGAGCTCAAACAGGTGCAGTTAATACAGGTAATGAGTGGAGAACAGGAGGGCTTCTTAAAGAAAAACTAACAGGTCTGTGAGAGCCGGAATTCTTACTGGTTGGTAGGTGATCAAATACTTATGTCATGCAATAAAATGCAAATTAATTACTTAAAAATCATACAATGTGATTTTCTGGATTTTTGTTTTAGATTCCGTCTCTCACAGTTGAAGTGTACCTATGATAAAAATGACAGACCTCTACATGCTTTGTAAGTAGGAAAACCTGCAAAATCGGCAGTGTATCAAATACTTGTTCTCCCCACTGTATATTAACTGCCCCCCCACCCCCACCCCCACAAACACACACACACACACTCCCGTACCCCACTCCTGTTTTTGTAAACACACAACCACTAACCATTCATTGGTCACTGGCGATAGACTCGTGCTGCAGCTACTTTAGGAAAGTGTTAGTGGTTGTGTGCCACAAGCCAGCTCCTCCCCTCTCTCTGTCTCCGTGGCCTGGAGTTGCGTGGTGCCTTGTTATGGACCTCCGAATGTCCCAGTGTGTACTCAGCTTACAAACAGCTGAGAATGACTCAGGTTCTCAGAACGCGCCCGGTTTCCCAGGTGTCAACCATGTTCCTCTTAGCCTGACCACATGTAGAACAGAGAGGAGTGGGATTCGTGCTGTTTTGAGAATGAGAGTATGAGACAGTAGGCCTACAGTAGGCTGATTTAAAAAGTTTCCCTGCCCTGCAGCACAGGTAAAAATAAAACGCATGTGCTGCCAAGTGGATATGACTGCACTGTCAGGGGCATTTTGCAGAAATGTCACCGATGTATTCCATTACGTATGTTATTGCTACTGTAGTGATTGCAAACGCACTTGCCGCGTGACATCACCCTGGGAGAGAGCACATCTGTACTGTTCGTTCTTTGTTACATATAGTTCTCGTTTAAATTTAGATGTGTGGTTACACACACACACACACACACACACACACACACACACACACACACACACACACACACACACACACACACACACACACACACACACACACACACACACACACACACACACACACACACACACACACACACACACACACACACTGCTCAACTCATATGTGTGTGTCTGTATTTCCTGTTTATCAAATGAGAGTGCAGAAACAGCACAGTCTTACACTGGCTCTCCCACACACCACTACCACTGTTGTGTCTACAGTTTGTTGCAGCTGTTATTTTGTTAGCCTGATCCAAGATGTGTACTTTATGCGCTTTTTACACTCTATTGTACAACAATAGACAACAGATCTGGGACCAGACTAACCATGTGTTACCGGCTGACAACATGCCCACAGATCAGGCCAAACAGCCCCCTACCCCCTTTCCTCTCACTACCCCCTCGACTTCCCCCAGACCTCTAAACATCACACACTCTTTCACAACTATAAACTACTAACAAGCCCCTCCTCTCTTCCCCTGTTCCTCTCCTCCTCTCCATCTGTGTCTGGCAGAGCAGCCCGTCACTGTTCCTTGGCAGACTGACCAGATCAGCTCGGCGGTATTTCTAGTGTGACGTGTGTGTCATGTCATGTGTGAAACAACAGGGTCTTGACAGGGTTCTGTAAACCGTATTCGGCCCAGACGGCTGCCAATAGCTGCACTAATAATACATCAATTGGCGGGTGCTTGTAGTCATTCTATTTCACACATGTACAAGTGTGTGTTATACACACACGTGTGAATTGGAAATGTTTATTCTGCATATCACAACTACCCCTGAGACACCCACTACCGACGGCGACCCTGCAGCAATTAAGGTTAAGTGCCTTGCTCAAGGGCACATCGGCAGATTTTTCACCTTGTCGGCTGGGGAATTTGAACTAGCGGCCTTTCAGTTACTGGCCCAACGCTCTTAAACGCTAGGCTACCTGCTCCCCCTATCGTTACTATCACGTCTAACATTACCCGAGTAAGTAAGTATCCCTACCCTTGCAACAGTAAGGAAGCAGGTCTGCCAGAACAGCCCATAGACCAGAAGCCTATCTCCTGTTTCTGTAGCGTAATGCAGCTTGATGTACAAGTACACCCCCTGGACAGGACGTTATTCCATTGCGGGACCATGGTGACATGTACTGTACTGCAGTACGAGAAAGGTGGAGGTGGGACAGAGTGCAGGACAGACACGCTGAACCCCAGTCAGTGTCTGTGGATGAACTCAGACCCATGAGCCTTTGGCGCGTGGTACGTGTCAATTGTGTCCGAGAAGTTGAGAGGCAAGGAGAGATGGGGTCCTAGTTCGTTGTGATAGTACAGCCCCACTGGGCACACACTGGTTGAATCCACGTGATTTGCACGTCATTTCAATGACGGTAGCAAAGGTAGCTGCGCGCGTCACCTTTCATGACACGTCACGGCCAGTTGTAGCACAATGTGTGTTACTGTATCTCCCGTCACACACACACCTTCTTCTCCCTCCTTCCGATTCTCTATCCATCCGCTCCTACTGTTTCTGTTTCCCAGTCTCTCTCTCTCTCCCTCTATTCTTCTCTCCTTACGTCACCATTTATAGTACTGTGACCACTAGCTAGTGTCCGTGCACTCACACTGACCGCTGTTGGAAACCCTTCAAAAAAACAGAACAGAAGGGAAATATAGTGTAGTCGTGTACTTCTCCCTTTGTGCATTGTTAGCAACAGATCTATGCTGAGTTGATGAGAATTCTATGGTGAGAATTCCTCCAATCTACTATGTTGTTTATTGTACTGGGATTCGCCATTGTGTTCCTATGTTATTCTGGCCTGGCTAGTGTAATGTAGCAGAGAGCAGTGGAGGACATGAATGAACGGAGCACAACGCCCAGCGTGAATTGTATTGTGTTGATCTCTGTTGTGTAATATTTCTTGTAGTTCAATTTAATTCAAGCTTTATTGACAATTGAATCTTTCAATTGAATATAATTCAAGCTTTATTGACAATTGAATTCAGTTTAATTCAACAAGCTTTCGTGGCATTATAAGTCCCTATCTTATATTTCCACAGCAAAAACGCATAATGATAATAACACATTTAATCAATTGTAACACTCTTTCTTATCTCTCTCTCTCTCTCTCTCTCTCTCTCTCTCTCTCTCTCTCTCTCTCTCTCTCTCTCTCTCTCTCTCTCTCTCTCTCTCTCTCTCTCTCTCTCTCTCTCTCGTTCAGTGTTGTTGACGTGGGTGAACTGCTCCAGTGTGCGATGGGCCACCAGAGTCCAGGACATATTCACAGCCGGCAAGCTGCTCGCCCTGGCTCTCATCATTATCATGGGCATCGTGCAGATCTGCAAGGGTAGGACTAGGCACCGTGTGTGTGTGTGTGTGTGTGTGTGTGTGTGTGTGTGTGTGTGTGTGTGTGTGTGTGTGTGTGTGTGTGTGTGTGTGTGTGTGTGTGTGTGTGTGTGTGTGTGTGTGTGTGTGTGTGTGTGTGTGTGTGTGTGTGTGCGTGTGTGTGTGTGTGTATCACACTCCATACCACAGAGTCTGCCCATCTCGCCATCTCTCTCTCGGTCCAGAGACACCACAAAGACACCAAACCCCACTGACATCCTATCACTGGGTCACTGTGGACTCAAAGTCTGTGTCCCAAATGACACCCTAATCCGCATATAGTGCACTTCTTTTCACCACAGCCCTATGGGCCCTGATCGAAAGACTTCTTTTCACCACAGCCCTATGGGCCCTGATCGAAAGTAGTGCACTACATAGAGAATAGGGTGCTGTTTGCGACACAGACATAGCTTCCCTATTCACAGAGATAAGAGGTCACAGTTCTGGGGCCTCTGATAAAACTCACAGAGCTAATAGAGTTTTAAGGTGGTTTTCATCCCAGTCGTGTCTGTGGGTTAGTTAGCATAACACTAATGAGGGTCAGTTATGAGAGAGACAGACAGAGACAACAGTGACAATAGGGCTGTAGACACAGAGAGAGGAGAGAGGGATTCTGAGTGTTGGTGTAAGAATACAATGGGTGAGAGTATGGGAGAATCACCAACCAGAGAGAGATGGGGACAAAGAGAGAGTAAGAGCAAAAACTGAGGGAGAGAGGCGGGGAAGAGGCAGACAATGACAGAGAAAGAAGGAGAGGAAGAAAGAGGGAGGCAGGAAGAGAGATTAAGGATGCATGACCTGTTCGTATTGGCATGACAACGAAAAGATGAGACTAGGAGGAAAGGACAGAGATAGACGGAGTCGGAAGTAGACATGGTGTGCAAGCCAATAGTGCATACTCTGTCTGTCACACACACAAACACACACACATGCACACACTGCGTCCTTATTGTTATGTCCTATGTGTGACCTGGCAGCTCCCTTATCAATCTGCATTGCAGTAGTAGTGAACCAATTTCACAAAGCTAAAATCTCTACACATCCCCAAAAAATCCTCATTCAAATTCTTTTCATTTTTATAAATACGTATTTCACAAAAATACTAAATCTAGGCCTACACCACCCTAAAATCTAGGCCTACACCACTCTAAAATCTAGGCCTACACCACTATAAAATCTAGGCCTACACCACCCTAACATCTAGGCCTACACCACTCTAAAATCTTGGCCTACACCCCCCTAAAATCTAGGCCTACACCCCCCTAAAATCTAGGCCTACACCACCCTAAAATCTAGGCCTACACCACCCTAAAATCTAGGCCTACACCACCCCAAAATCAATGCCTACACCACCCCAAAATCTAGGCCTACACCACCCTAAATTCTAGGCCTACACCACCCCAAAATCTAGGCCTACACCACCATAAAATCCTCATTCTAAACCCCATTTGTTCGCTCTTCTTCCCCTCTATTCCTCTCTACTCCTCCAGGGGAGTACTATTGGCTGGAGCCAGCCCATGCCTTTGAGCCCTTCCAGGAGTACGACGTGGGGCTGATAGCCCTGGCCTTCCTACAAGGCTCCTTCGCATACGGAGGATGGAACTTCCTCAACTACGTCACTGAGGAGCTGGTTGACCCCTATGTGTAAAGCCCTACTACAATTAGTCCATGCATGTGTCCCAAATTCGATCTTTTGATATTATATTTGAGAACTGGACTGATCCCTATTGAATGAGACCTACATGTCTTTAATGAATGGTCTACCTTTTTGGTCTACCTTTTCCCCATCCCTCTCTCTATTCTGAACTGGACTGATACCTATTACCTACATGTCTTTAATGAATGATATACCTTCCCTCCCCATCCCTCCATTCCTCTCTCTATTCTAGGAATCTTCCTCGTGCCATCTTTATCTCCATCCCCTTGGTGACGTTCGTGTACGTGTTTGCCAACATCGCTTACGTCACAGCCATGAGTCCTCAGGAGCTGCTGGCCTCCAACGCTGTTGCTGTAGTGAGTAGCTCCACCCACCATCCCGCCAGGATCAGGAAGCAGCTTTGGGTTTATTCACGTTCAACCTCAGTATTAACAAAGGCCTCTGGCGCCCCCTTGTCGGTCACAGAGAGATAATGGTCCTTAAATTCAGATTCAACTTTGAATTCTGCTTAGTGGAGTGGCATATCTGTACCATATTATCAATCAACTGATGCTACAATTTTAACTTTTAAGTGTATAAGTATCAAACCTTGTGTTGTAGCTATGTAGCAGTTCATTGAATGTGTAATTGTGTGTTTCACCATATTCTCTTGTCCCCTCTCTTCCTCCGTCTATTCCTTCCTTCCTTCCTTTTCTCCCTCCAGACATTTGGTGAGAAGCTGCTAGGCGTGATGTCATGGATCATGCCCATCTCTGTTGCTCTGTCCACCTTCGGAGGGGTCAACGGGTCCCTCTTCACCTCCTCACGGTATTCTCCTTCACATTATTTATCTGCCTCTTGTATCTCTGTTTTTCTTTATCTCTCTCCATATACAGTACCAGTCAAAAGTTTGGACACACCTACTCATTCCAACATTTGTCTTTATATTTGACTATTTTCTACATGGTAGAATAATAGTGAAGAAATCAAAACTATGAAATAACACATATGGAATCATGTTGTAACTAAACAAGTGTTAAACAAATGAAAATCTATTTAAAATTTGAGATTATTCAAAGTAGCCACCCTTTGCCTTGATGACAGCTTTGCACACTTTGCTGTCATCAAGGCAAAGGGTGGCTACTTTGAAGAATCTCAAATATAAAATATATTTTGATTTGTTTAACATGATTCAACATGATGATGAATATATTTTTGATTTGTTGGTTACTACATGATTCCATATGTGTTATTTAATAGTGTTGATGTCTTCACTATTATTCTACAATGTAGAAAATAGTAAAAATGAAGAAAAACCCTTGAATGAGTAGGTGTGTCCAAACTTTTGACTGGTACTGTATATCTTTTTCTGTGAACTCTGTCTTCTAACTAATTTCTCTTTTTTTTTTATCGATGTACTTATCCCTTCACGTCACCCTTTCATTACTCCGTATTTTGTACTGCGTTAGATTGTATTAGTAGTTAACCTGTCTCTCACTCACTCTCGATCTCTCTCTCTTTCTCTCGAACAGGTTGTTCTTTGCTGGAGCCAGAGAAGGCCACCTCCCCAGTCTCCTGGCCATGATCCACGTGAAGCGTTGTACCCCCATCCCTGCTCTGCTCTTCACTGTGAGTGCTAAATCCTTTCTATCTCTCTCTCTCCATCGCTCTTCCCCTCTCTCTTTCTCTCTCTCTCTATGTATTTACCTTTGACACAGGTGTCTGTATATACACAGTACACTATACAGTGGCAATAAAAAGTATGTATGGAATTACCTGGATTTCTGCATAAATTTTACATCAAATTTTATCTGATCTTCATCTAAGTCACAACAATAGACACAGTGTGCTTAAACGAATAACACATAAATTATTGTATTTTTCTTGTCTATATTGAATACATAATTTAAACAAAATAGATCTCAGAAGACGTAAGATTAAGAATTGTTGACTTGCATAAAGCTGGAAAGGGTTACAAAAGTATCTCTAAAAGTCAGTCCACGGTAAGACAAATTGTCTATAAATGGAGAAATTTCAGCACTGTTGCTACTCTCCCTAGGAGTGGCCATCCTGCAAAGATGACTGCAAGAGCACAGCGCAGAATGCTCAATGAGGTTAAGAAGAATCATAGTGTCTGCTAAAGACTTACAGAAATCTCTGGAAGATGCTAACATCTCTGTTGACGAGTCTACAATATGTGAAACACTAAACAAGAAAGGTGTTCATGGAAGGACACCATGGAAGAAGGCACTGCTGTCCAAAAAAAACATTGCTGCACGTCTGAAGTTCGCAAAAGAGCACCTGGATGTTCCAAAATATTCTGTGGACAGATTAAACTAAAGTTGTGTAGTTTGGAAGGAACACACAACACTATACATATGTGGAGAGAAAAAAGGCTCAGCACACCAACATCAAACCTCATCCCAACTTTAAACTATGGTGAAGGGAGCATCATGGTTTGGGGCTGCTTTGCTGACTCAGGGCCTGGACAGCTTGCTATCATCGACTGAAAAATTAATTCCCAAATTTATCAAGACATTTTGCAGGAGAATGTAAGGCTACCTGTCCGCCAATTGAAGCTCAACAGAAGTTTGGTGATTCAACAGGACAACAACCCAAAATATAGAAGTAAGTCAACAACAGAATGGCTTGAACAGAAGAAAATACGCCTTCTGGAGTGGCCTAGTCAGTCCTGACCTCAACCCGATTGAGATGCTGTGGCATGACCTCAAGAGAGCGGTTCGCACCAGACATCCCAAGAATATTGCTTTTTCTGAAACAGTTTTATAAAGAGGAATGGTTCAAAATTCCTCCTGACCGTTGTGCAGGTCTGATCCGCAACTACAGAAAACGTTTGGTTGAGGTTATTGCTGCCAAAGGAGGGTCAACCTGTTATTAAATCCAAGGGTTCACATACTTTTTCCAACCTGCACTGTGAGTGTTTACACAGTGTATTCAATAAAGACATTAACATTTATAATTGTTTGTGTGTTATTAGTTTAAGCAGACTGTGTTTGTCTATTGTTATGACTTAGATGAAGATCAGATAACATTTTATGACCAATTTATGTAGAAATCCAGGTAATTCTAAAGGGTTCACATACTTTTTCTTCCCACTGTATGTACAAAAGTATGTGGACGCGTGGAGGCTGTTATAGCAGCAAAGGGAGGACTAACTCCATATTAATGCCCATGATATTGGAATGAGATGTTCGACGAGCAGGTGTCCACATACTTTTGGTCATGTAGTGTACCTTATATGTTCATATACTGTACACATATTGACCCATTCTCTCCCTCTCTCCCTCCCTCCCCCAGTGTCTGTCCACCCTGTTGATGCTGTGCACCAGTGACATGTACACCCTCATTAACTACGTGGGCTTCATCAACTACCTCTTCTACGGGGTCACTGTTGCCGGGCAGATCGTGCTGCGCATCAAGGCACCCGACATGCACCGACCGATCAGGGTGAATTTCAAAGAAGACATTTTCTTGGCACTGGGTTCTCGAGGCTATATTTACTAAACGTTTCCAACAAATCTTCATTTAGGATACACTTTATATATACTGTATCTTATTTTTTCTCCAAACTTTTTATTTGACTTTTTAATTGGACGTCCCACTTTAAATCGTTGTCATACATCTATCTTATTATGATTCTTTAGCAAACTACTCCTCTTACACCGTTTAAGCTAGAAATTACATTCACACTTTAAAATGTGTAGACTGGTCTGGATACAACTTTTTGATAATATTTGTACTTTTTAACCTATTACGCTTTTTGTCCTTAAAAAAATGTAATCCTCCACTTGAATTTGATTTCTTCAACCTTCTAAAAGTCCCATTGTTATAAACTTCCATGACTTCAAACATTATATTCATTGTCAACAATGTCATTTTTGACACAAATCAGCTACTTTGACCACTTTCCCCATTGTCTCATGTTAGATAGCGTGACGACCGTCTGCACTGATCTGTCTGATAACGCGCACCCACGGGATAGCTAAAAATACATTTGGCTGTTCTAACGTTCGAAAATGTTACCAAGGTGACAGCGTCCACTGAACCACCTTTCCTAGCTACGTAGTGTAGTGAAGTTGTAGCTAATGCACAAATACGTTTTCAACATATCTGTTCTGCCGTAATAGTGCGCCCAGTTCTACAGCACAGCTGACTGTCCTCTGCGACATTATCATCGTGTTGGACAAATGTTACAAGGTAGCGAGGCACAGTGCCAGCTGTCAGTCAGATACTGTACATGCTGATTTCTGAGAACAGTCCAATAACTTTGGTGCCGTTCAACTTCATCAGCGCGTCATAGCGTCATAGCTACTGTGCGTCATAGCTACTGCGATTTTTTAAATTTAGGAACTAGTGTTAGATCGATGAGCAAAAATCTAGATTTTTAGAGACGAGTTCCACGTCCTACAAGACAGATCAGTTGAGGGACGAGCGTCGCATAGGGGTGTCACATTATGACATCTCGGTCTACTTCTCTGCTATTGTAAATCTGAAATCGGAACACATCCTCCACTACCACAAGAATACTTTTAAAGAGCTAAATCAAGTCCCACAAGTTTACTTAATGTAAAAGTGTCATCTAGTTTGTTTCTCAGTGTTTAATTCCCTTTTGAAAATAGGTGCAAATTTTATAGCTGGTGCAAAGATTTTGGTAAATCTGACTGTAGGTATTTGAGGGCTTATTCTCATTGTGTTTTTGCATTATGACCACCAATCTCTCTCTCTCTCTCTCTCTCTCTCTCTCTCTCTCTCTCTCTCTCCCTTACTCTCTCTCTCCCTTACCCTCACCCACTCCCTCTCTCTCTCCCCCTCCAGATCAGTCTGGTATGGCCGGTCATCTACCTATTGTTCTGGGCCTTCCTGCTCATCTTCTCCCTGTACTCTGAGCCCATTGTGTGTGGCCTCGGCATGGCTATCATGCTGACTGGAGTACCGGTCTACTTCCTGGGTGTCTACTGGGACAAAAAGCCTGAATGCTTCAACAACTTCGTTGGTACGGCAACTTTATTTCTTTATTTAACCTCTATTTAACCAGGCAAGTCAATTAAGAATAACTTCGTATTTACAATAAACTGGAACTTCCTTCAGATGAGTTCAACTTTATTCAACCTTTAAAATCATTGTTGTTTTTATTAACTCAACTGTCTTCTCTGGTCACTTGACATTATGTTACGTATGTAGATTCACAGCGTGTCACTACTAATCTCAGTAGCCACAACCAAATCAGCAATGTTAAGGCTGTTATGATAGACTATGGCCATGTCCGAAATATGTGTTGCCTACTGCTTACTAAAACAACACACTGTGTACTAATCATACTGCATATAATTTAGTATGTATTGTGTAGTAATCATACGTAGGTCTCGAAAGACGATTCTCTTCCTCATTACAGTTACTAATCTAACTATCTAACCCTGTGTATTTTCATGTTACATGTGCCAAGGCTCTATTGTATTCTGTTTATGATGTGATACTTATAAACTTCTTTGTCTTTCTCTCTATATCAACTTTGCATTCACTATACTTTTGCAGTCTTCTGTCATCCTCTTGTTTCCCTCTATTTCTACTATGGATCCACTGACTAGTTTTGGAGTCTACTCTAGTGTCTTAACCACTCCTCTTCTCTCTCTTCAGCCAAGATGACCTACCTGGGCCAGAAGTTCTGTGTGGTGGTGTATCCAGGGGAAACGAAGGGAGCAGGGAACGGGGAGGAGGGCGAGGAGCTGAAGGAGTCCCAGGCTCCTCTCTCGCAAGACGATGGGGAGACACAAAAGTCTGCAGACTGCTAAACACACACCTTTACTAGCCCCCCTCCCCCCCCCACACCACCACCAACTCCTCAACACTCACACACAGACACGCACGCACACAAACTCAGAGAAACATACTCTCATTGAGGTAGAGTCAGAGTTTCAGGTATATCACTATGGCAGAGAGGAGTTAACACTCATAGACTCGGAAATACTCTTTGTGACACACACTGTTTTTATGTGTTCATCCATCTGATTGTATCTTTGTTTCAGTCACCAATGTTGTGCCAAATAGAGGAGAGGAGGAGGAGAGGAGGAGACCTATATAGACCTATATCCGGTCATTACATTTCAGTGTGCCACCTTTCAACGCTACTTATTGCAGAAGACATATCCAACCTGACATCCTCACAGATACACACTCATCTTTTCATCCTCTAATCCTTTCATGTACCCCCTTAACTACTCTTTTTCTTCATCCTCCTCATCTTCCTCCACACACTCCCTGCACACTCCATGAGTGAGAGAGCGCTGGCCATTTTTAAAGTACTCGTACTGTACTGTGGCAGATTCATCATCAGCATTGCTTTTGTGTTCGTTTTTTTTTCTTTTTGCCTCCTTTTGAATAGAATTTGCCTTGTCTTACTGAAAACACACCAAAGCTGTATTCCTTTATTGTCAAAACCATCAAATTCAGATAAATTCTTTGAATGTTCTGTTTCAAATACACTAAATACTGTCTGTGATTCCAAAATGTTTTTTATAATTGTTATAATTGGTTATATCACGTGTCATTGTTATTATATTTGTTTTTTTATGTTAGTTTTAATGTTTTTTTCTGTTCAATATCAATAACTTTTGGGTCTTATTTTTCTTTTTTGCAACAGCGAAGGTATACTTTTAAGAGCCTATGAGGGATCTGGTTCGGTGCCTTAGGTATTGGTATGTAATTGTTATCATTGATGTTGACAGATTATTTCATCCAGATATTTTTAAAGAGATTTTTGAAAAATAATAATAATAATGATGAAAAAAACAAAGAAATGGCCATTTTGAATATTCCAGGTTGACTCAGTGTGTTTACTGGATATCTGAGGAAGATTTCATTAAAGGCAGACAATCAACTCTACAAATGAACAGTCTGATGATTTAAAAGAGTAGAAGCACAGACTAACACGCCGACTACAGTTCTTACACCTATAGAGACACGGACACACACACACACACTCACACAAACACACACTCGCATGTCCACGCCCTGGGAGAAAATTGTCAGAAGTTGAATTGTATGTGTAGCTAAGCTTACTGCAATGTAAATCAACAGCAGTGGTGTGCTGGTGTTGATGTAAATGTCTATTATTAATGTCTATCAATAATGAGGCAATTCAGTATTTTTGTAGATTAATACACATCTATAAATCTACTCTTCAAAATAGTTTGATAGTGCTTTATTTAGTGATGTTTGAATTAATATAACTGATCATGTTTTATTCACAAAATAATAACTGGATAATATTACATGAATGTAAAGTTACGTTTGTTGTTAAAGTGACGTCAGGGATTTAAATACTGAACGAGAAATGTTCTGTTTATTTGTTGTCAGGTGACTCTGTAATCTACAGCATACATACACTACCGGTCAAAAGTCTTAGAACACCTAATCAATCAAGGGTTTTTCTTTATTTTCACTATTTTCTACATTGTATAATAATAGTGAAGACATCAAAACTATGAAATAACACATATGGAATCATGTAGTAACCAAAAAAGTGTTAAACAAATGAGATTCTTCAAATAGCCACCGTTTGCCTTGATGACATCTTTGCACACGCTTGGCATTCTCTCAACCAGCTTCACCTGGAATGCTTTCCCAACAGTCTTGATGGAGTTCCCACATATGCTGAGCACTTGTTGGCTGCTTTTCCTTCACTCTGCGGTCCGACTCATCCCAAACCATCTCAATTTGGTTGAGGTCGGGGGATTGTGGAGGCCAGGTCATCTGATGCAGCACTACATCACTTTACTTCTTGGTAAAATAGCCCTTACACAGCCTGGAGGTGTGTTGGGTCACTGTCCTGTTGAAAAACAAATGATAGTCCCACTAAGCCCAAACCAGATGGGATTGAGTATCGCTGCAGAATGCTGTGGTAGCCATTCTGGTTAAGTGTGAATTCTAAATAAATCCCAGACAGTGTCACCAGCAATGCACCCCCACACCATAACACCTCCTCTTCCATGCTTTACGGTGGGAATTACACATGTAGAGATTACACATGTAGAGATCATCCGTTCACCCACACCGTGTCTCACAAAGACACGGCAGTTGGAACCAAAAATCCAAAATTTGGACTCCAGACTAAAGGACACATTTCTACCGGTCTAATGTCCATTGCTCGTGTTTCTTGGCCCAAGCAAGTCTCTTCTTCTTATTGGTGTCCTTTAGTAGTGGTTTCTTTGCAGCAATTCGACCATGAAGACCTGATTCACACAATCTCCTCTGAACAGTTGATGTTGAGATGTGTCTGTTACTTGAACTCTGTGAAGCATTTATTTGGGCTGCAATTTCTGAGGCTGGTAACTCTAATAAACTTGTCCTCTGCAGCAGAGGTAACTCTGGATCTTCCATTCCTATGGCGATCCTCATCAGATCCAGTTTCACCATAGCGCTTGATGGTTTTTGCGACTGCACTTGAAGAAACTTTCAAAGTTCTTGAAATATTCCGTATTGACTGACCTTCATGTCTTAAAGTAATGATGGACTCTCATTTCTCTTTGCTTATTTGAGCTGTTTTTGCCATAATATGGGACTATCCAAATAGTAAAAATAGGGCTATCTTCTGTATACCCTCCTACCTTGTCACAACACAACTGGTTGGCTCAAACACACTAAGAAGGAAAGAAATTCCACAAATAAACTTTTAAGAAGGCACACCTGTTAATCAATCAATCAAATGTATTTATAAAGCCCTTTTTACATCAGCCGATGTCACAAAGTGCTATACAGAAACCCAGCCTAAAACCCCAAACAGCAAGCAATGCAAATGTAGAAGCGCAGTGGCTAGGAAAAACTCCCTAGAAAGGCCAGAACCTAGGAAGAAACCTAGAGAGGAACCAGGCTCTGAGGGGTGGCCAGTCCTCTTCTGGCTGTGCCGGGTGAAGATTATAACAGTACATGGCCAAGATGTTCAAATGTTCATAGATGACCAGCAGTGTCAAATAATAATAATCACAGTAGTTGTAGAAGGTGCAACAGGTCAGCACCTCAGGAGTAAATGTCTGTTGGATTTTCATAGCCGATCATTCAGAGTTAGAGACAGAAGGTGCGGTAGAGAGAGTCGAAAACAGCACGTCTGGGACAAGGTAGCACGTACGGTGAACAGGTCAGGGTTCCATAGACGCAGGCAGAACAGTTGAAACTGGAGCACCAGCACGACCAGGTGGACTGGGGACAGCAAGGAGTCATCAGGCTCAGGTCCTCCGAGAGAAGAGAGAAAAGAGAGAAAGAGAGAGACAGAAAGATGCATTCCAGGTGACTACCTCATGAAGAGAGAATGCCAAGAGTGTGCAAAGCTGTCATCAAGGCAAAGGGTGGCTATTGGCTACTTTTTTGGTTACTACATGATTCAATATGTGTTATTTCATAGTTTTGATGTCCTCACTATTATTCTACAATGTAGAAAATAGTCAAAATAAAGAAGTTCTAAAACTTTTGACCGGTAGTGTATACTATGGATGGTAGTGTGACCCAGTTTACCAACAATGGCCTTGCTATTTGACCTTTGAAACACACGTGTACACACACTGCTCTTCTTCCGATTTTATAACCAGTTTGAGGCCTTCTCAGTACATTCACACTGCCTTCTCCACACTGCCAAAAGCCAATGAACACTCAATAGCTCACCGGTTTCCATAGAGGGCTGGCTTTATGTTAATGATCCACCACCTTTGTCTTAAGACCTCTTACCAGTGAAGAGAAGATGTCATTCCTTTAGTCTAGATGTCTTAATCTTTCATAAATGTATACACATTCCTCTAAAATCATATTAATGTTATTTCCAATGGTCATTTACTGATCACGCAGATACAAAAATAATGTAATGGATGCAGTGGTATTAATAATGTACAATAATAATACAGATTTGGACCTTAGACACATACTTTACAGTATTAAGTCATTGAAACCAATATACATCTATACATGCAGTTTATGATAAGTCAACCAGTTTGTATAGAGACAGTTTGCCCTCTGCAGTGCTAGCACAAGTAAAAAGTCATGGTATGGGTCGGTGTCTATTATCCTTGTGAAGGTTTAATAATCACAGGGTTCAGGGTCAAAGGTCGAGTTCCAGGGCGACTACCTTGCTGATGTTGCATTGCATCAATCAATGGTTATGTGTCACGTCATCAACTGGGCAGTCAGGCATCAGATTGCTATATTATATCATGTGGTTAGCTGATGTGTTAAACACATGCCCAGGCGTTGTGAGATCTGGCATGCGTCTGCAATGTAGTCTGCCTGGAACTTCAACATATACTGTAGCTCAGACAGGGTATCTTTGAAAGTTGTGTGATATGGATGTGTTTTGTGCCTATATATCACTAGATGTCACATTAACTATATATTCTACTGTACATACTGTATGGAAACTTACCACAGGAGAAAAAAAAAGTTTTTTAAAGTGGGTAATGTATCCTCTTTATCGACATAACTGTGCATTATCAATTCATTACCATCAGCTCGGTCACCTCAGAAACAATATGGCTTTACTCTTACAACAGAAGGACATTGCGATGCATGTGCACAGGGTTGACGGCTTTGTATACATTCATGGTAACCCAATGTTAAACCCAATGTGTATCATTTGTGTATTACTGACGAAGAATACCACAGGTATAGCACTTAAATATCCCCATTTTGCTATTTCCTTCAGTAGAATATTCATCTTTTCAACTATTATGCGTTACCAATGAGAACATTGTAGTATCAGACCTACTGTTCTGCTTACGTTGTAGTATCAGACCTTCTGTTCTGCTTGGTCAATATTAGCCTGGTCTTAGATCTGTATATGCAACCCTGACTATCACTGTGGTAGCGTACAATGAATGGCTAAAGCACAGAGACTACAGATAGAACCAGGCTACTCAATCACTGCCTCATCTAAACTGATGCGCTATTTAATAACACCAAGTAATTGCCTCCCTTGACACAGACCAAACAGAGGACTGCAGGCCTTCAATGGTGGTTCAGGAATATACAGTAGAAGCCTTGGTGTGTGTAGTACTGCAACATAGAAATAAAATAGGTAGATTCTATTTTTATATATTGCAAAACACACCTCAGTAAATCATTGCCCACCTTCTTGTCTATGCTAGCCTGGTTAAACCACACTGAACGTTGCGCTCACCAAGTGAAACAATGGTGAGCGCAATAACAACAAATTTAACCAGGCTATGGCTATGTCTATCTATGTGTTGATGTAGATGGACGTGCTAAAAGCCATGCAATACATGATGTGAAGTCTCACTACGTTTTTGTTCTAAGCAATATGATTGTGACCCCCATACTTAATCCTCCTGGCACCATTGGGTTCCTAATAGACCGATAGTTAAAATAAATGAAGCTATTTTTTTATACTTTTCTGCTGCAAATGATTTTTGACTGGATCGTAAGTCCAACCACCTCCCTTACACATAGAGCCAGGAGATTTTCTTGATCACATGACAACTGTTTAACTGTTTCAGCATGAATGTACATATAGTAACAAGAGATAAATAAATATATACTGAAGTATATTAATTGTTGATGACTGGCGTGGCGTTTGTATTTTTCCTACAGAACGTACCTTTCAGTTCTATAACATTAAACACATCATTAATGACAACACGACACTAGTCACTGATAACTGATGTTTTTTTTTATTGACAAACTAAACCATTACATTCATCTACTTAAAATAATAATTTCTCACTTTCATGCATTGTAAACGTAACATCTGCATCATCAGTTTGATGCACACAAAAGAGGGAGGGACAGGAGCGAGTGCTGACATGGTGATAAGTCCAAAGGACAAAACCTTCTCTTTACAGATATGAAGCAGGGCCCTCATATTTTAACATTAATGACACATGAGTGATTGTAACAGGGTAATATGTCTCCAAGAAGGTCTAGGGTTGAGAGAGGGCTGAAGTTGCCCATAAGCACTGATCTATGGTCAGTTCAGCATTTGTAGCCCATAATGGTTATGGTTTGGATTTGAGGAGGTTTAAGCTGATCCTAGATCTGTGCCTAAGGGCAACATCTACTGGGGCCAAGGCGGGTGTGGTGGTTACAAGGCAAGCAGGAGGCTCGTGGGACAGTGGAGGACCTCCCCTCCTCTTAGCGCAAGGACCAGGTGTAGTACGGAGCCTCCCTGGATCTTGTAGTCTGCTGCTGTCTTCTCATCGTTCCTGAGGGAAAGAAACTGATATTAGGAAGAGAGGGACAATTTCATTCTCATGCACAAACTGTTATTTTTGTGTGTGTTGTTATCTGACCACTGACTAGAGAGAATGTCTGTGGACGTGTACTCTTCCTAGGAAGACGAGTTGCCTCCTACATTAACAATGGTCCAGTGCTGTTGCCCTAGGTCTGGAACTTCCAAGACTAATGCAGGACAACCACTTGAACACAGAGAATATATAAGCTAAGGTTTCTTTTACACGTGATTAATTCCACGATGTTGCCTCTGTGCCTTACATTTGTTTCCCACTGTAGATCAACCTCTGCTGCTGAGGCGGAATCCCCTCTTTCTCCTCCACTCGCTCTTTAATCCTCTCCACCTGACAAGAGACGAGCCAGAGAATACACACACTGAATACATAATATCACTGTATGGTTTCACTGAGGGCTGTGGCATATGCGCACGCACACACACACACACACACACACACACACACACACACACACAGATAAGGAACAAAGGGAATACTGGGAAAAATTCTAGCGCCATACCTTGTCTGTGGGCTCTATGTCAATCTCAATTTCTTTCCCAGTGAGTGTCTGACAGACATTGATAAAATAGTTAGTCATGTTAAAGTGGATGCCTTCATAACCAGCACGCGTCAGTTAGTTACTTATGATCTAAGTTATTCGATTCTTATTTTATGGACCCATGTAGCTAGCTAGCTACTGACTGTGTGCACTGAGCAGCTGAATTAAACCTAAGCTAGCCAAATTGCTTGTGTGGCTGCATATACTGTACGTGTCTGACGTTCTCTTACCTTGACTTTAATCAACATTTTGACTTATTTTGTTTTCTAAATACAATTATACTATAACTGATTTGGTATCTGTGTAATATCAGATAAATGTGGTATCCTGCTTAGCTACAACATGAGACATTTCTACACCAATCTGACTTTGTCGCAAAGAATTCAATTGAAGTTCCTGTGTTTCTCAGAAATAGGTCCCACTATTCTCCGTGCTCACAACGAAAGAGTTCCGCGATGTGCTTAGTAAACTACGGTGTTACGTTTTCTCCGTCAAAAAGTTGTATTAGATTAAATATGTTTATTTAAATAGTTTAGTTACTGTGCGAAAAATCCCTAGAGGTATCCCCATTGCTACTGTTAAAAAAATTACATTTTCGTAGACTTAAAAAAAAACTTACGTAAATGAGTCTTTATTTGTAGTCTTTTCTCAACCTCCACTGCAGCAAAAATATCACAGATAGTCGAATAATAGAACTACAATAATGGCTTTACAGTAAAGACCCGTCCTCTTAAACATTCATGCCTCGCATTTGTAGCGGAAACAGTGCTGGTGAAATGAGATATCTTTCTCATACATTTCATAACGGTAAGAAGTTTATGCCTCATTTCGTAGAGAAGAACATGGTTACTAATATAATTACATCTAACCGTACAGATATAGGGAATTTAACCTCATTTGGCGGTTTTGATTCAATATTAGCTAACTTTGAATTTTGACAGGACCATCGAAATGACAGCAGGATAGCCTGTACTGACTAGATTTTTTAGTAGCTACGTTACATGACCAAAAGTATGTCGACACTGCTCGTCGAGAATCTCATTCCAAAATCATGGGCATTAATATGGATTTGGTCCCCCTTTGCTGCTATAACAGCCTCCACTCTTCTGGGAAGTCTTTCCACTAGATGTTGGAACACTGCTGCAGGGACATGCTTCCATTCAGCCACAAGAGCATTAGTGAGGTTGGGCGATTAGGCCTGGTTTGCAGTTGGCATTCCAATTCATCCCAAAGGTGTTTGATGGGGTTGAGGTCAGGGCTCTGTGCAGGCCAGTCAAGTTCTTCCACACCGATCTCAACAAACCATTTCTGTATGACCTCGCTTTGTGCACGGGGGCATTGTCATGCGGAAACAGGAAAGGGCCTTCCCCAAACTGTTGCCACAAAGTTGGAAGCACAGAATCATCTAGAATGTCATTGTAAGCTGTAGCGTTAGATGGCGCCGAAGAACATGGTTGACGTTTTAAATTCTCCCAACCAATTGTGCAATTTAATAATTTTTTTTGCGTTTTGTGTAATTTATTTCGTAACTTATTGTGTACATAATGTTGCTGCTACCGTCTCTTATGACCGAAAATAACTTCTGGAGATCAGAAAAGCAATTACTCACCACGGACTGGAAGAAACGTTTTCCTTTAACGAGTCCGACGAGAAGGATATCCTGCTTTCACTGGAACAAGCCCAGATCCACGCATTTTGCGTGAAGAAAAGACGCCGGAAAAGAGGACGCAGATCGAGGATCCTTCTGAGAATCCGGAGGCGAGCGAGCAAACTCCCAATGCCTTCCATTCTCCTTGCTAACGTGCAATAGTTGGAAAATAAAATTCATGACCTACTATTAAGATTATCCTGCCAAAGGGACATTAAAAACTGTAACATCTTATGTTTCACCAAGACGTGGCTGAATGAAGAAACGGACAATTTAGAGCTGGTCGGATTTTCCATGCACCGGCAGAACAGAGACGCTACCTCTGGTAAGACGAGAGGTGGGGGATGTGTATTTTTGTCAATAACAGCTGGGGCGCGATGTCTAATATTAAAGAAGTCTCAAAGTATTGCTCGCCTGAGGTAGAGTACCTTATGATAAGCTGTCGACCACACTATCTACCAAGAGAGTTCTCATCTGTATTATGCGTAGCCTTCTATTTCCCACCACAAAGCGAAGCTGGCACTAAGACCGCTCTCAACCAACTCTACAAGGCCATAAGCAAAGAAGAAAATGCTCACCCAGAAGCGGCGCTCCTAGTGACCGGGGACTTTACTGCAGGCAAACATAAATCAGTTTGACCAAATATTTACCAGCATGTCACATGTGCAATCAGGAAGAAAAAAAAGCACCAGCTGTTCTGCATGACTGTGTGATAACGCTCTCGGTAGCCGATGTGAACAAAACCTTTAAACAGGTCAACATTCACAAAGCCGCTGGGCCAGACTGATTACCAGGACGTGTACTCAAAACATGCGCGGACCAACTGGCAAGGGTCTTCACTGACATTTTCAACCTCTCCCTGACCGAGTCTGAAATACCTACATGTTTCAAGCAGACCACCATAGTCCCTGTGCCCAAGGAAGCGAAGGTAACCTGCCTAAATGATTACTGCCCCGTGGCACTCACGTCGGTAGCCATGAAGTGCTTTGAAAGGCTGGTCATGGCTCACATCAACAGCATCATCCCAGACACCCTAGACCCACTCCACTTCGCATACCGCCGCAACAGATCCACAGATGACGCAATCTCAATCGCACTCCACACTGCCCTTTCTCAATTGGACAAAAGGAACACCTATGTGAGAATGCTGTTCATTGACTACAACTCAGCGTTCAACACCAAAGTGCCCACGAAGCTCATCACTAAGCTAAAGACTCTGGGACTAAACACCTCCCTTTGCAACTGGATCCTGGACTTCCTGACAGGACTCCCCCTGGTGGTAAGAGTAGGCAATAACACGTCTGCCACGCTGATCCTTAACACTGGGGCCCCACAGGGTTGTGTACTTAGTCCCCCCCTGTATTCCCTGTTCACCCACGACTGCGTGGCCAAACACGACTCCAACACCATCATTAAGTTTGCTGACGACACAACAGTGGTAGGCCTGATCTCCGACAACGATGAGACAGCCTATAGGGAGGAGGTCAGAGAACTGGCAGTGTGGTTTGATTTGATTTGAAGATTTCCCTTCACTGGAACTAAGGGGCCTAGCTCGAACAATGAAAAACAACCCCAGACCATTATTCCTCCTCCACCAAACTTTACAGTTAGCACTGTAGGTGTAGGTGGCGTTCTCCTGGCATCCGTCAAACCCCAGATTCGTCCATCGGACTGCCAGATAGTGAAGCGTGATTCATCACTCCAGAGAACGCGTTTCCACTGCTTCAGAGACAAATGGTGGTGCGCTTGACACCACCCCAGCCGACGCTTGGCATTGCGCATGGTGATCTTAGGCTTGTGTCTAGCTGCTCGGCCATGGAAACCCATTTCCTGAAGCTCCCGACTAACAGTTATTGTGCTGACGTTGCTTCCAGAGGCAGTTTGGAACTCAGTAGTGAGTGTTGCAACCAAGGACAGATGATTTTTACGCTCTACGCGCTTCAGCACTCGGCAGTCCCGTTCTGTGAGCTTATGTGGCCTACCACTTTGAGGCTGAGCCGTTGTTGCTCCTAGACATTTCCACTTCATAATAACAGCACTTACAGTTGACCGGGGCAGCTTTAGCAGGGCAGAAATTTGACAAACTGACTTGTTTGAAAGGTGGCATCCTATGACGGTGCCACTTTGAAAGTCACTGAGCTCTTCAGTTAGGCCATTCTACTGCCAGTGTTTGTCTATGGAGATTGCATGGCTGTGTGCTCGATTATATACACCTGTCAGCAACGAGTGTGGCTGAAATAGCCAAATCCACTCATTTGAAGGTGTGTCCACATGCTTTTGTATATATCGTATTGCTAGATAGTCCCCCGTTTTTTTCTGGTAATAGAATGCCTTATGGACTATCTATGGATCACCAGGTTTCCATCTGTTAGACACACGCAATATCTCAGACACCACTGGTCCGATTTTGGCGAAACTTGATGTGTCTTAGATCGCCATAGAGAGCCGGCATTTACAAAATTACAATGATTGTCCCAAGCGACAGCGGGAGCTCTATAGTAATTAACTAAAATTCATTAGTCACAAGCGATATCTCATTTGGCCCATTGTGGATATTCTGTTAATTTGATAGTGATGATCTTAAAATTACTTTAAACATTTTAAAGGGTGTATTTTTTTTCTTGCCCCACTGTCACTAAAATGAACAGACCATCAATGGGATTTTATGCAAAAATGTGCTTACTCTGCTGTTTTCTGTGACCTATTTGTTATGCACACATTGTTTATCACGTTCTCCCTCGTTTTTCCTTATGTTTGATTGGAATTTGTATAATCATACAATTACAAAAATGTGCATTTGTGTATGATTTAATACAAATATTGTGCGTTAGTTTGAGTGAGTGCGTGTGTATGGGGAGGGTTGTGGAGTTGTAACTGATTACATGTAAGTTGTGGGAACGTATGTTTTTGGTTTGACATTGGTTCTGGGAGCAAGTCCATATGTTTCCTGACTGGTAAAACTGATTTACAAATGTATTTAAACGCACTGAGAACAGAAGTGAAAATGTAGCCTGTTCTGGGAACGTTTATTTTTAGGTTGCAGCGAGGTTCTGAGAACGTTTTACTATGGTTCCTTGAAAGTTTTCCTGGGAGGTTTTATTAACGGTCTGAAAACAAAAAGTCTAGGTTTTTTGGAGGTTTTTGTTTTTCTTAAAACTTTTATTGAATTCCATGTTTTTTTTACGCATGCAAAGCTGTTAATTTTAGTCTATTCAAACCACATGTGTCAAACTCATTCCATGGAGGGCCGAGTGTCTGCGGGTTTTCGCTTCAGCCTTGTACTTGATTGATGAATTAAGGTCACTAATTGGTAGGGAACTCCCCTCACCTGGTTGTCTAGGTCTTAATTGAAAGGAAAAAACAAAAATCCGCAGACACATGGCTCTCCATGGAATGAGTTTGACGCCGCTGATTAATTTAACTAGAACCATGAGGAAACCTGTAGGAAATATTATGCTGAAGTATTGAAATTCCCACATAATATATATGTTCTCTTAACATTCTCTAAACTAGCCTATTTGAGAACATACCCAATGTCAAACCAGTTGGAGAACGTTCCTAGAATATTACCAAAATTTAAATGAAATGTAACCATGTTTTAACTTTTAGGAAACGTTCTGTTAAAGTAGCCTAATGAAATACCAAGAAAATAATGTTTTTTGTCAAGTTTGTTAAATGTGCTGAGAATGTTCCAAAGCCAAGCAACTATCCTGCACCATTCCAAGAAAGTTGTGAGAAGGTTGTATGCAAAATAACCATAGGACGACCATACAGTACACTCACCAAGCTCTAAGAAACATATGGTTATCATAATGTTATGTTAGCTGAGATGTAATCTGATTACAAAAAACCCTGTAATTTTAATCAGTTACATTACATGCAAAAAATATTGTAATCAGATTACAGATACTTTTGAAAAACTAGATGATTACTTCTTGGATTATTGTTTTATTCACTTAGGATGTTTGTTCCACCTGAGCGAGTCTGACCACAAGTCAGAGACCGCTATGATGACACACCAGATGTATTTGATGGATTATTTTTGTCTTCTACTAATACCTTTTAAGGGGAAAGTAATCCAAAAGTAACAAAGTAATTACGGATTTGGGTAATCCAGAAAAATACGTTACTGATTCAGGACAGGTAACTAGTAACTGTAACTGATTACATTTAGAAAGTAACCAACACAACCTTGTGTGTGGGTTGGTATGACAGCCTGTTCTATTCTGTTGTTCGTTTTGTCGACCTCATTGCAGACAGCAGACAAAGATACAACGTGCCCATACTACAGATAACCAGCAGTAGAAATGCCTCGCATTGAGAATGACATCAAGTTGGACTTCAAGGACGTACTTCTCCGTCCGAAACGAAGCACACTCAAGTCCCGTAGTGAGGTGCATAACTCCTTTGTCCTATTTTGTACTGTTTATGTATTGTTCTGTTGTGTTCAAATACCCGTTTGTACCAGACAAACACAGCATATCGCTCTTCAATAATAATTAAGTATTTTTCTCTAATTATAACACGTCTGTCTGTCCCTCCGTACGTACGTCTGTCTTTGTCTTTTTGCCTGCCTGCTTTTCTGCCTGTCTGCCTGCTTCTCTGCCTGTCTGTCTGTCTGCCTGTCTGTCCTTCTCCTCCAGGTGGACCTGATGAGAAGTTACACCTTCAGGAACTCCAAGGGAAGCTACAGAGGAATCCCCATTGTTGCAGCCAACATGGACACCGTCGGCACTTTCGAGATGGCTCTGGCTTTGTCCAAGGTATAGACATAGAGAAATACATAGTGTGTGTATATACATCATTGGGTATAGATACCAAAAAGCAATCATCAACCTCCTCCCTCAGTCCAACCTTCTAATACTAAACAACCTCTACTCCCACAAATATCCCCTCCTGGCTCCCATAGAAAGCAAATTACAAATACAGTACAGTGCCTTCGGAAAGTATTCAGACACCTTTTTCCACATTTTGTTACGTTACAGTCTTGTTCTAAAATGTATTAAATAGTTTTTTCCCCCTCATCAATCCACACACAATACCCCATAATAACAAAGCAAACATTTTTTTTTTTGAAATGTTTACTAATTTATTAGAAATTAAAAACTGAAATATTACATTTACATAAGTGTTCAGACCCTTTACTCAGTACTTTGTTGAAGCACCTTTGGCTGCGATTACACCATTGAGTCTTCTTGGGTATGACGCTACAAGCTTGGCACACCTGTATTTGGGGAGTTTCTCCCATTCTTATCCGCAGATCCTCTCAAGCTCTGTCAGGTTGGATGGGGAGCGTCGCTGCACAGCTATTTTCAGGTCTCTCCAGAGATGTTCAATCGGGTTCAAGTCCGGGCTCTGGCTGGGCCACTCAAGGACTTTCAGAGACTTGCCCCGAAGACACTCCTGCATTGTCTTGGCTGTGTGCTTAGGGTCGTTGTCCTGTTGGAAGGTGAACCTTCACCCCAGTCTGAAGTCTTGAGCACTCTGGAGCAGGTTTTCCTCAAGGATCTCTCTGTACTTTGCTCAGTTCATATTTGCCTCGATCCTGGCTAGTCTCCCAGTCCCTGCCACTGAAAAACATCACCGCAGCATGATGCTGCCACCACCATGCTTCACCATAGGGATGTTGCCAGGTTTCCTCCAGACGTGACGCTTGGCATTCAGGCCTAAGAGTTCAATATTGGTTTCATCAGACGAGATAATCTTGTTTCTCATAGTCTGAGAGTCTTTAGGTGCCTTTTGGCAAACTCCAAGCGGGCTGTCATGTATGTGCCTTTTACTGAGGAGTGGCTTCTGCCTGGCCACTCTACCATAAAGGCCTGATTGGTGGAGTGCTGCAGAGATGGTTGTCCTTCTGGAAGGTTCTCCCATTTCCACAGAGGAACTCTAGAGCGCTGTCAGAGTGACCATCGGGTTCTTGGTCATCTCCCTGACCAAGGTCCTTTTCCCCCGATTGCTCAGTTTGGCCGGGCGGCCAGCTTTAGGAAGAGTCTTGGTGGTTCCAAACTTCTTTCATTTAAGAATGATGGAGGCCACTGTGTTCTTGGGGAACTTCAATGCTGCGTAAATGTTTTGGTACCCTTCCCCAGATCTGTGCCTCGACACAATCCTGTCTCAGAGTTCTAAGGACAATTCCCTTCGACCACATGGCTTGGTTTTTTCACTGTCAATTGTGGGACCTTCTATAGACAGGTGTGTGCCTTTCCAAATCATGTCCAATCAATTGAATTTACCACAGATGGACTCCAGTCAAGTTGAACAATGGAAACAGGATGCACCTGAGCTCAATTTCGAGTTTTATAGCTCTGAATACTTATGTAAATAAGGTATTTCTGTTCTTTATTTTTTATAAATTTCCAAACATTTCTAAAAACCTGTTTTCACCTTGTCATTATGGGATATTGTGTGTAGATCTGAGGATTTTTTTTTTATTTCATCCATTTTAGAATAAGGCTGTAACGTAACAAAATGTGGAAAAAGTCAAGGGGTCTGAATACCTTCGGAAGTCTCTGTACACATAGGTTTAATAACTTTAAAGGTGTTTTTAAAGTAAGTGTTCTTGTCTCTCTTTCTCCCCCACAGTTCACACTCTTCACTGCCATTCACAAGCACTATTCAGTAGATGACTGGAAGGAGTTTGCAACAAAGAATCCAGAATGTGTACCGGTACGTTGAAACAATATCAGTTGTAATCCAAAGTATGACTCCTTGTAATAACTGTATGACAAGACTCCTCTTGTTTTTTAATGTGTTCATTTGGTCTCTCTATCTCTTTCTCTCGCTCTCTGACTCTCGCTCCCTCCCGCTCTCTTAGAGTATGGCAGTCAGCACAGGGACAGGTGAAGGGGACTTTGACAGGCTGGGTGAGATCACAGCCGCTGTGCCTCAGCTCCAGTACATCTGTGTGGATGTGGCCAATGGCTACTCTGAGCACTTTGTCCACTTTGTTAAAGATGTGCGTCAGAAGTACCCGACACACACCATCATGGTCAGTGACTCCTCTACGCTGTCTTTTCTATTGGGCGAACTCCGGTTAGGCCTTTTGGAGTGTTTTTACAGTGATGATATTGATGATAGTTGATACATCTCACACTATTCCCGAGGGCTCTTGTCAAAGTAGTGCACTCAGGGTGTCAATTGAGGCCATATAGGACTAGTCAAAAGTAGTGCACTATATAGTAGTGCACCATTTAAGACACTGAAAGTGATTGTGTTGTCTTTGCCACAGGCGGGGAATGTGGTTACTGGGGAGATGGTGGAGGAGCTGATCCTCGCTGGCGCTGACATCATCAAAGTGGGCATCGGACCAGGTGATGTCATAAACTGGGGACTATCACATTGCTGTTTTTCTGGATCGTCGTATTGAATTGAGGCCTTAGTGTGATCATACTGATAAACACCTAACTTTCTGCCTGTATGTATGTCTGTCTGTCTGTAGGCTCTGTGTGCACCACCCGTAAGAAAACAGGGGTGGGTTATCCCCAGCTGAGCGCTGTGATAGAGTGTGCCGATGCTGCTCACGGCCTGGGCGGACACATCATCTCTGTAAGCCTCCATTATTATTATACACCTATAGTTATACACTCACATCCTTTTGGCTCAACAGTCTTTATAAAACGTTTATACACCCTGAACTTCATTATACATTTGGAAAGTATTCAGACCCCTTCACTTTTTCCACGTTTTGTTACATTACAGCCTTATTCTAAAATAGATTTTTTTTAAATATAATCTCATCAATCTACACACAATACCCCATAATGACGAAGCGAAAACAGGTTTTTAGACATTTTTGCTAATTTATAAAAGATCAAAAACAGAAATACCTTATTCATATAAGTATTCAGAACCCTTTGCTATGAGACTCGAAATTGAGTTTAGGTGCATCCTGATTCCTTTGATCATATTTGAGATGTTTCTACAACTTCATTGGAGTCCACGTGGGGTAAATTAAGTTGATTGGACATGATTTGGAAAGGCACACACCTGTCTATAGAAGGTCCCACAGTTGACAGTGCATGTCAGAGCAAAAACCAAGCCATGAGGTCGAATGAGTTGTCCATAGAGGTCCGAGACAGGATTGTGTCGAGGCACAGATCTGGGGAAGGGTACCAAAAAATGTCTGCAGCATTGAAGATCCCCATGAACACAGTGGCCTCCATCATTCTTAAATGGAAGAAGTTTGGAACCACCAAGACTCTTCCCGGCCAAACTGAGCAATCTGAGGAGAAGGACCTTGGTCAGGGAGGTGACCAAGAACCCGATGGTCACTCTGACAGAGCTCCAGAGTTCCTCTGTGGAGATGGGAGAACCTTCCAGAAGGACAACCATCTCTGCAGCACTCCACCAATCTGGCCTTTATGGTAGAGTGGCCAGACAGAAACCACTTCTCAGTAAAAGGCACATGACAGCCCATTTGGAGTCTGCCAAAAGGCACCTAAAGGACTCAACAAGATTCTCTGGTCTGATGAAACCAAGATTGAACTCTTAGGCCTGAATGCCAAGCGTCACGTTTTGAGGAAACCTGGCACCATCCCTATGGTGAAGCATGGTGGTGGCAGAATCCTGTTGTGGGGATGTTTTTCAGCGGCAGGGACTGGGAGACTAGTCAGGATCGAGGGAAAGATGAACAGAGCAAAGAACAGCGAGATCCTTGATGAAAACCTGCTCCAGAGCGCTCAGGACCTCAGACTGGGGCAAAGGTTCACCTTCTAACAGGTCTTGGCTGTGTGCTTACGGTTGTTGTCAATGCAGGAGTGGCTTCGGGACAAGTCTCTGAATGTCCTTGACTGGTCCAGCCAGAGCCCGGACTTGAACCCGATCGAACATCTCTGGAGAGACCTGAAAATAGCTGTGCAGCGACGCTCCCTATCCAACCTGACAGAGCTTGAGAGGATCTGCAGAGAAGAATGGGATAAACTTCCCAAATAGAGGTGTGCCAAGTTTGTAGCGTCATACCCAAGAAGACTCAAGGCTGTAATCGATGCCAAAGGTGCTTTAACAAAGTACTGAGTAAAGGGTCTGAATATTTATATAAAAGGTGATATTTCAGTTTGTTTTTTTACATATACATTTCTAAAAAAAAATATATCAAAAAAACTGTTTTTGCTTATGGGGTATTTAAAAAAAATCTATTTTAGAATAAGGCTGTAAGGTAACAAAATGTGGAAAAGGTCAAGGGGTCTGAATACTTTCTGAATGAACTGTACATACACAGTGAGCTCAAAGTATTGGGACAGTGACACAAGTTTTTTTGTGTTGATTTGGTCTCTGTACTCCAGCACTTTGGATTCTAAATTATACAATGACTATGAGGTTAAAGTGCAGACTGTCCGCTTTAATTTGAGGGTATTTCCATCCATATCTGGTGAACCGTGTAGAAATTACAGCATTTTTTGTACATAGTCCTCCCATTTTAGGGGACCTAAAGTATTAGGACAATTTCACTTATAGTGTAGTCAAAAGTGTAGTATTTTGTCTCATATTCCAAGCAGACAATGATTACATCGAGCTTGTGACTCTACAAACTTGTTGGATGCATTTGCTGTTTGTTTTGTTTGTGTTTTTGATTATTTTTGTGCCCAATACAAATGAATGGTAAATAATGTATTGTGTCATTTTGGAGTCACTTTTATTCTAAGAATAGAATATGTTTCTAAACACATCTACAATTAATGTGGATGCTATGACTCATCATTATTCACAATTCATTCAGGACTATCCGTAATCACTGTAGCATCCACATTAATGTACAAGTGTTTAAAACATTAGATTCTTATTTACAATCAAGGTGTGTCACTGTCCCTGTACATACAAAGATTGTTCCGAGGACAGAGACTTTCCCTGAAAATGTGCATTATTTTATTATTCCTTATTTTCTTTTTCTCTCATAAAGGATGGTGGATGCACTTGCCCTGGTGACGTTTCCAAGGCTTTTGGTGAGTTTTGTAACGGTCAAATTCGATTTTTCAGCTCACAGAGCACACAGTACTTACTTTAATCAGCCTTCAACCATGTACAGAGACTCTACAACAGAGTACTATGTGTCTGACCCCTGCTGGATTTGCTCTGCATTTTGATTGGCTGTGTGCTGTGGTTGTGTGTGACTCACAGGTGCCGGGGCGGACTTTGTGATGCTGGGCGGGATGCTGGCCGGCCACTCAGAGAGCGGGGGCGAGGTCATCGAGAAGAACGGGAAGAAGTACAAGCTGTTCTACGGCATGAGCTCCGACACGGCCATGAAGAGACACGCCGGGGGTGTGGCCGAGTACAGGTCAGAGATGTTACTGGCAGCAAAGCAGGAAACTAGCAGTTTTTATCTTTGGCGCACACTTTAGGGAAAGAATAAGACTAACACACTTTAGGGAAAGAATAAGACTAACACACTTTAGGGAAAGAATAAGACTAACACACTTTAGGGAAAGAATAAGTAGTAAGTCAGTATTGGACAAGTAAGCCTTGTCTGAGTCAGAACAGCCCATAGGGGCATGCCAGGAACCTATCTCCTGTTTCTGTAGCATGAGGCAGCTTGATGTACATGTACACCCCCTTGACAGGACTCTAATCTGGGGAAGCATAAGAGATCACGAAACCATTCCCTCTTTCTTCCCCCAGGGCATCTGAAGGGAAGACGGTAGAGGTAGTCTACAAGGGTCCTGTGGACGAGACCATACGGGATGTCCTGGGCGGGGTACGCTCCACCTGCACCTACGTGGGCGCAGGGAAGCTCAAGGAGCTCAGCCGCAGGACCACCTTCATCAGGGTCACCCAGCAGCTCAACACCGTCTTTGGGAACGATAACTAGGCGAGGTCCAGGCTGGTTCACACACACACATACACCATACCGTTGATAGTAAGAATCAGTCATTTGAGAAACTTAAACCTAGGATAAATGTTTGGTTGCCAAAACCTTTTTAGATAATACTATCAAACAATCCCTTATCTAAGAGTCATATTTAAGCAAAAGGCATTTGGGGGTGTGGTATATGGCCAATATACCATGACCAAGGGCTGTTCTTATGCACGACGCAACGTGGAGTGCCTGTATACAGCCCTTAGCCGTGGTATATTGGCAATATACCATAAACATTTTGTCATACCAATCAGCATTCAGGGCTCGAATCCACCCAGTTCATAATTCAACTTTAAACATATTTGACTTATTCTAAACTGCCATAAATGTACATTTCTTGGTAATAAGTGAACTGAGGGCACTTCAGGACGAATTTCTCAATCATTCCCATTCAGCTCCGGGGGCCGTGAGTACAGGCTTCTCTCAATGTCCAATATTTTCTACCGCGTCCTATCATTTCACATGATCTTGCTCTCTCTCTCTCTCTCTCTTTACCTCCCAATCCCCCATTTTCCTAACACTTCTATGCACATCCCTGTTTTTCAAGACATCTCATCGCCATGCTGTTTGAAAACCATATGCCATAAATGAATATACAGTATTTCACTGTATGAAGTATGTACTATATTGAGATTGCAAGCGTTAAAAACATCTGCTTTTATTATTGTAGATAGTCAACAAATTCTGAGTCAAGTGGACGGGCTACATACAGTGAAGAGATTCAGATGTTCATTATAATGACCAATACCGCTGATTATTTTATCCTTTCTTTTCAAAATAACTTAAATATATATATTGCACTTAATGATTTGCTATGATTTAGTATTCCAGTCGTTTTCCCCATAGCAAGTTAGTTTTTCTGCTATTCTCATGCGGACCAAATATTAAAGCGAGGAGGAAATAGATACTGAATGAAAATAATGACAAACAGGTGTTTCGTGTACTGTACAGCTACAGCAGCAACTCGGTCAGTCAAATTACACACAGCATGTTGACGGGAAACTGTTGTAGAATACAAAATGTAGGGTTGCAAAATTCCTGTAACTTTACCCAAATTCCCAGGTTTTCCAGAAGTCCTGAGTGGAACTTGGAAGATTCCCAGTGTAACGGATGTGAAATGGCTAGCTAGTTAGCGGGTACGCGCTACTAGCGTTTCAATCAGTTACGTCACTTGCTCTGAAACCTAGAAGTAGTGTTGCACCTTGCTCTGCAAGGGCCGCGGCCTTTGTGGAGCGATGGGTAACGATGCTTCGTGGGTAAGGTGTTCTTAATTTAATGGTTAAGGTGTTGGCTTGACAGTCGCTGGACACGGTTCGAGTCCTTGTCGGGGCTCTCTCCTGAATTCGCGACAGTATGTTTTGACGGTAAGGAAGGCAGGACAGCTTGGATTGTTACCTCGACTTACTGTTCATTTCTCACTTTTGTCAATTAGACTAGATTGCATGGAGATTCCATCAGTATTCACATTATTACTTTACTGGATATTCAGTTACTTTGCTAGAATGTTGTCTATGCATTATTGTTTTAACAGTATGACATATCAAACAGTACAGTTTATTTATGTACTGTATTTTATATACTATACTATATTACGTGGATATTTCTGTCATGTTAAGATTTACTCTTAAAATGAACAATGAACTAACAATAAACAATGCTCTCTGAGTCAAGATCACTTTCTGAATCAAAATACAACATGAATTTAAAAAAAACATAAGCCTACGCAACATTAACCAATTAAACAGTTGTGTAGCAATGAGGTTTGTGCTGTAGGCTATAGGCCCAATACATTGTCACTGCATATTGGCAATGCTTGAATTGCCCTGCTAATGTTGTTCTTCTCAGACCATTTTGAAATCATATTTAAACATGTTAGGTGTATGATCCCACTGGTAATTGATCATTTGTTGTATTACTTGTGAGGCACAGCTGAGTGAGCATAATAATTACATTATTTTTTTTTTTACTGGACTGATGGCCTGCATCTGATGGTCAGTCTGAGGGGAGGGAGCAGCTGTGAGGTTGCCTCTCACCGTCCCTACGCTCTACCTTCCCTCCACTGAGGAAAGGGGACAGTTTTCCAGCTGATGTCAAAACGTATTTCTGCCTCATGCACAAATTAATGTTGTTACCCCTATGACCAGAGAAAGTGAAATAGTCCTTCATGTTAGAAAAGACAAGTCGCTAATAATAACAAACGCAAGCTTATCGGGAACACTTTGCCATCTATACTTCTTCATTGCAGCTGCAGTGATGGTTGTAGCGTGAGTGGAAGCAGGGAGAACGTGCATTTTATGGCTTAACATGTTGACAGTGCTGAATAACAACTTAAACATGAACTTACTCATAAAAACATCAGCTCTTTGATGTATTCATGGAGTCTCTCTGTAGTCAGGGTTTTAAAATCTCACAGTATACATTTTGCTGTGCATTCCATGCTTATTTTTAGTCTCTGGCTCGAGGAAACTGTGCAGATAGGTGAGCTCAGCTAAAGTGTTGTAGTCCTATAGGTGCACTTGATTTGCTCTCTGGGCCTGCAGGGTAGGCAGAGCTCTATATTCAGACACATGAAATGGTTCAAAATGGGAACACTTTGCCTTCCTTTTGCTGGGACTGCTGAATAAAGTGCACCTACCGCCAACTGTACGAAATAAATACAATTAAATAAGGAACGCTAGGCTTCATCACAAAGTTTCTAAACCCAGAGAAGCAACATCGTGACACTTCCGGGAAAGCTTGCGAAGCAGACCAGGCCTGGGTTTGAGAAGTCAATGAGAGAAGTGAAAAATTCTACTTTAGCTGTTCATTTTCTGGATTCGAGACAATGTCTTAAGTAGTTGAACATGTTATTACTCCAACCTCGTCAAAGTAACAAACTGGGACGTTTTAATTTTCGTTAAAAAATACTTTATATCAAATGAGTGCCTTTGATTTGACAGCTTGCACATCTTGCGCTGTTCGACGCAAGATCGTTGTTTTCTTTTACCTAAATGCTTGGTGATCGACTAGGAATGCCTTGGAGATGGACCGGTCGATGGTGACCATTGCTCTAAAACAAACGGTGAAACAAGTCATATGGAATGCTCTTTATTGGTCAGAACCAGGGGCGCAACTTTCACTGGGGCGGACATGTCATTCTGAAATTGCATTTTCAGTTTTACTATTGGAATGTGATACAAAACCAGGCGACGGTGTGCTTTAGGACCATGCGGACGACCCCGAGCGGTCGGGTAGGCTGTTTGGAGTGTTTATCCGACTGGTCAGATCTGACAAGACTGAAATAACAACAAATGTGGCTTAAAAACGGCATGACATGTTTGACTAATACCAAAATATATGAAAATGAATCATCCTGGAAAACACTATGAAGTAAAGTAAATATACAGACATAATGAAAACTAGTCAGTTACACACCTTAAGAAAATGGCAATGTATTCCTCAGACCTGTTTGTAAATTAACCATTTCACAATATCTGGACAGAAACCACAGCATTTACATTCAATCAACTGAATATTTACATTATTTATTGTACAATGATGAGGTCAATGAAACGTGATTAAGGGACATGAAAAGATGGAAGTTCAATGGAACAACATTGTGATAGGTGGGTAATTTAACTAGCAGGGGGAGACAAAGTCCTGCCTTGTATGTTAACTGAAATCTAGCCAGTGTAAGACACAATATTTTTTATTTTGTTTCACCTTTATTTAACTAGGCAAGTCAGTTAAGAACAAATTCTTATTTACAATGATGGCCTACCACAAGGCAAAAAGTCTCCTGGGATTAAAAATTAAATAAAAATATAGGACAAAACACATATGACAAGAGAGACGCCAGAACACCACATAAAGAGAGACCTAAGACGACAACATAGCATGGCAGCACAATAGTCGGGATCCAAACTGAACTCAATACATTTAAGATATTGCCTAGACAAGCTCACAGAATTCCTCTATATACGGCATACCATTAACCCTCTCACACTTGCACATGAGACCCTGGTGAGACTCACTCATTAGGTTCCGGTGGTGGTAAGACTGCTGTTGAAACTGATAGACCTCTCCACATGGGCATCCCCACTGCTGCGCTCCATACTGTCTGGCAATGGCTGGGTCACCTCCTGAGAACATGTTACTCTGGCGAATGGTGCTTGTTTAATAAAGTTAGGTCAAAGCCGAATCAATGGCTGCAAGATCACATAATGATAGTATTCTACATAACATACCCAAATATAGTAATAGCATAGTATAACATTACTGGAAGACAAAAAACACCACCAAATTCCTTAGGAGGTTTTAGGATGATTGTGCACGTGGTTACATGCTTCTCTCATGTGGCCAAAACTCAACAGCGTCTCAAGAAGAGCTAAATCAGGGATGCCAACTTGGATAGGGGTGGGGGCCACAAAAAATCTGAAGTCTTCATGAGGGCCCTCAGTGGCTTGCGGGTCTGAGTACCCACATCCATACCAGCACATGCAGTCAAAGCCGGCCCTAGCCTTTTGAGGGCCCTAAGTGAAAACTTACGATGGACAGTGGGAAATGTGAACGGACTCGAGGTTGGGTGACCACCAAAATGTGCGTAAAGTAGTGGTAAAGAACGTGATTCGAATCTTCAGCTCCAATGTGTCATTAACACAGCAACATTCATAGGCCGTGTTCGAGAGGCTCAAACCCGCAACGCATCATGGGTAAATTGTGACTGACTGATCTACAAATAATAATGAGTCGTTTTGATGAAAGGTGCTTTGTAGATCAGTCAGTCAGCAGTCGCCTGCAGTCGTTTTGATCCTCTTAAATACGGCCAATATTATGTCTAAACCCCGCCCATTTCTAGAATTTATCTTCTTAAAATTGTATTTTTAACCTAATCCTAACCACACTGCTAACCTTATGTATAACACACATTTTTTATAACTTTTTGTAGCAAATTTGGACTTTGTGGCTGTGGAATCGGTCAGTGCCATCCTGAATCATTGAGAGTACCTACACCATTGAAGTTGACATTTTAAATGGTTAAAGTAAGAGTTAGGTAAGGGTTATCGTTTAAGTCGTTTGTAAGTCTCTGTACTTTACTATTTATATTTTTGACAACTTTTACTTTTATTCCACAACATTCCTAAAGAAAATAATGTACTTTTTACTCCATAAATGTTCACTGACACCCAAAAGTACTCGTTACATTTCATATGCTTAGCAGGACAGGAAAATGCTCCAATTCAAGCACTTGTCAAGAGAACATCCCTGGTCATCCATACTGCCTATGATCTGGCAGACTCACTAAACACACACGTATGTCAATTATGTCTGGGTGTTGGAGTGTGCCCCTGCCTAGCCATAAATTAAAATAACAAGGAAATTGTGCCATCTGTTTTGCTTAATATAAGAAATGTTGGATGATTTATACTTTTACTTTTGAAACTTAAGCATATTTTAGCTATTACATTTACTTTTGATACTTAATTACATTTAAAACCAAATACTTTGAAACTTTTACTCGAGTAGTATTTTACTGTGTGACTCACTTTTACGTGATTCATTTTCTATTAAGGTACAGTATCTTTACTTTTACTCATGTATGAAAATTGGGTACCTTTTCCACCACTGTATCTAGTGGAAACCGGGAGAAAGGGATCCAGGGCATAAATTAATGGAACTCATGTTAGATGTACAACACAGCCAACAGGGGGAGACAAAGTGCAAGTTTACATGTAAACCTGAATCCATCCATCCTGTAATCAAAAATAATAATCGGTGGCATGTAGCTAGGGTTGACGCTTAAAGTTAGCTAGCTACGTGGTCATGGATACGGTGCCCATGGTATGAGAAACAACACTGAAGCACAGCAAACAGCCATACTGTGAGTTCGATTAATGGTATCTAATGGTAACGTTAAGTACTGTTAGATAACTATTTGTTGTTGGGATAATAACAGTGATAAGTAGCGCTAGTTAGCTAACTATAAATCCCAGTTAGCTATAGTAGCTAGCAAATAGTTAGCTAGCAAGCTAGCATTGTTGGTTAACAGTAGCAAATACTGTAGCTTACTTACATTGCATTGCACACACCCAGTGGTTAGCGCGCAGACGCATGATACGCACACATGCACGGAATGCATATACACACAACAATGACAAACACATGGATGGAAGTGTAGCTAGCTAATTTGTCCAAAGCAGTTCTAACTATAGTAGCAAACTAGCTAGCCAACTTTGTTTTTTACATTATGAAAAGAATATACAAAAAACGTAGGAGTTTTTAAATTATATATATCCATTACCATAAGAGTGCTGTGATGACCAGAACAAAGCGGACAGCAGAGCTGGACAAGCATCCAGATCCAGCTGCTAAGCTCACAAAGAGTGAGTTAGCTCCAGCCCTAACATCAGCTACCCCTATACCACAACCACGGTACCCAGCCTCCATCCCTGACCCCACTCCCTTCCCTCCTGTAGGCCCCGCTGACAGCAGCAAGGGGGGCACAGGGATAATGTACCCCAAAAGTCAGGGGAGGGTAGGCACAGCGTCCCCCTACAATCTTGCTCCGGCTCCCTTCGACCTCAACCAGAACCACGTGGTGTGTCTGCCTCTGGTCTCCGAGCACCTGAAGCTCCTGTGGGCGTGCTCAGACCAGACCCAGGAACTGGACGGCGTGGCTTATCTCATAGAGGCCTTCAACGTGTTCCCATACCCGACGCTGGGGGAGACTGCGTCGCTCGCCCAGAGCTGCTCTCTGCATCTGGACCAGGTATAGTCCCCTGTACAGTCCCCAGTCCTCTTGCCCTGATACATGGTTGTCCACTTCTAGTTGACTTCGACATAGCATGGGCAAACTACCAACACATGGTCCTTGCTCAGCTTCTTTCCATTTGCAGCCCCTTCCTGTAGTCATTAGGAGTCAGCAGCACATTTCTTGTGAAAACAACCAATCTTATCCTGTCCTTATCTTAGGTCAGAGTGTGGTTCATGGTCCAGCGGCTCCGCTATGGGATCAGCTGGGATGCAGAAGAGATCTGTATGGCACGGTGCAAGATTTGCGGACCAAACCAGGCGAAGGAGAAGGACAAAAAAGAGAAAGAAGAGAAGGTATTGCCTCCCCTCAGTAAGGAGGATGATAGGAGAAACAGGAGCGAACATTCACCTGTGTCCACCTCCAATCAGCTTAGCAGCCTGTCCTTCGAGTCCTCCTCACCCGTTCCTCGAAAACGCCGTAAACGCCACCCTGTTGTTGCACCCAATAACTCCAATCTGCAACACCCTTCACCTCCAGTCCCTCTGTGCTTAGTGGCGCCCCCCACAACCACAGGGCAAACCCTAGAAGCCCCCGACAAAACCCACGAAAACGTCAAACCCCAGAGGCACTGTCAGGATTTTCACTCAGAGCTGTGGCGGAGCTTCGGCTGTAACACAAATCCTCCGAAGGAGGAGCTCCAGCGTCTGCAGGCCCTCACCAGGCTCCACATGAAGTACATCCGCAAGTGGTTCTGCAACCGGCGTTTCTTGCTCCACCACCGCGTCAAGGCCGACCCAGAGTCTGAAGAGAACGGCCAGTCGCAGCCCAACGGCCTCCTGTCGTCACAGACACAGCTTAGTCAGCGTCTGACGCAACCACCACCGCCAGCTGACAGCAGGGTCAGACCGTCACCGACGAAGAAAAGGGTCTGTCAAGTAGATGATGTCGACTTCCTAAGCAGGAGCCGCAATGGTAACCATGTCCATGGCAACCCCGCTAACACCACCCACCAGATTAGGTCAAACTTGAAGGTGAAGGAAAAAGAGAAAGAACCAGCGGAAGTACAGAAGAAGAAGACGGGAGCAGCAGACAAAGAGAAAACGGACAGAGCTGGAGTTAAGAGATGGGAAAAGAACATCAAGAAGGAACTGAAGATGGAGCGGAACGCGGTGGGGATCACCAAATTCATCGATGACGACGGAGAAGAGCAAGTTATCAAAATGGGCCCGTGGCCGAAGAACAAGACAATAGCCCAGCTGGAGCTCCTGAGACACTTCTTCCTCACCTGCCAGTGGCCCAACAAAGGGGACTACACGCAACTGCAGCAGCAGACAGGCCTCTCGCGGAAGGCTCTCACCCAGTGGTTCGGAGACACCCGCTACTACGTCAAGAAGGGCATGGAACGCTGGATGAGTGGGGAGGAGCACCGGAAGGTCCTGGCGCAGATTAGGGAGAAGCAGAGGCAACGGCAGAGGGACTGGTTGATGACTGAGGAAACAGGTCCATCGGGGTCCTCCTCCGTGCCGTCTTTGCGTACCGTGACTCATAGTGCTAATGGGGAGGCTGGTAGGGAGGAGGATGGAGCTGGGACTTTGAGACCTATGAATGGCGTGAAGCTGGAGTGACCGCTGGGACAGACTTGGGGGTACTCGATAGTATAAAAAGGCTTCTTCTCCTTGTGCTCTCTCGTCTAGGAGTACTGATCCAGCATGGCCTAACAGGTGAAATGTTATTTGTTGAAACTTGAAATCGATCTGAAACTCACCTGTCTGCAGTGGTGGAGAAGGAAGCTGAGTATTGAGTCACACCCCTGCTGTAATGCTGGAGAGGCCTGGAGGGTGCTGAAAGGGGACTGTTGGGCTACATATTAGGAATTGGTACGAATGAGGCAGCATTCTGTTTGTATGTTACAAGTTGTTGATTATGTTTATGATCTAGTCTACTTTAGTTGTAGCACTATTGAAACTGGCACTTCCTGTTCAGTTATTCATTCAAATGTCAATTCATGTTTCAAGCCCCATCACGGGTTTATGCTGGGAAGTTTCTATGACATTGCATTGATGTTCCTTGTTTGATATGTTCAGGGTGTAAAGAATTGGGGAAACTACCAGACCTGCGACAACCTATGTCCTTGGGTGCGTCCCAATAATCTCTCCTTCCTCCTGAGGTGTGCACTTGCGCGTTCATTTCTCCCCATAAAGTTAAAATCATTGGATTGATGTAGACATGGGCTAGGGGTGAGTCCATTAAGGGAAGTGAACAAGTGCACACTTTGGGAGAACAGAGATTATTGGGACATAACATAAGGTGTGTCCTTATCGGTAGTAAGAAAGTCGATCATTTATTTTGACTTCACTAACTCCGCTATAGCCTGCAGTATCAAAATCTCAGAGCTAGCATGTTGAGTCGTATCTGGTTCTTTGTGTGGTGAACAGGTTTCTTCCCTTTTGTGAATAAAAATAACTGTTCTCCTTGTTCTGCAATTGGGTATCTTTCTTTTATATTTTGGATCGCGAACCTCTACCTTGTTGACAGGTGACTGTCTGAATGTAACAACTGAAAGCATTTATTGAACACAAAATGAGACAGTGATGAGAAACTACAAAGAAAGTAAAACATTTATGCCTACTCTTTTTTTTCTTATTCAATTCCTTACTTTCATGGGAAATTCCCAAAATTTATAGAAATAGATGCATCCTATTTTACAACACGCCCATGTGAGTAATAGTCTTTCTGCACATAGCTTCATCACAACCTTGCATCACGCTATCATACACATGGTACAGTATTTAAAATTCAACAGACAAATAGGAATGTTGCGCTGCAGCAATTGGTATTACTACGAGTGTGGTTGTTGTGTTCAGCTTTAATAAACATTGGATCTCTTCTCTTCTTCATTGATCCTAGAGCAATACTTTATAGGGCCATGTCCTAACTTGAGCTCGTTTTAAGATTGGACCTGTACATAGACTCAAAAAGCCTTAATTACAGCCTCAACTGTCTCAGTTCCAGCACTCTGCAACCTCCGCCCTCTGGGGCTGCCAGAACTCTGCTCCCTCGATGAGCCGCTTGATCATATTAGCTGAGGAGATTAACATGTGACCTGCCGCCTGGAGGAGGGTGGAGGCCACGCGGAGGGCCTCTCTGAGAGAGAGAAGGGGGAAAGAGAGAGTATTATAAATTACCATTGTTACAGACACATTCCACCAGGGACAAGACTTCCTCCCATTCCACTCTACTCTACTCACCTGAGGACTTTCTTGGGCCCCAGACATTTGAAGTCGGCGCTGACAGAGTACCGGCCTGAGAAGGTGCCCTTCACGTTCAGGGAGCCAAACACATCCTTGGGGTTCTGCCGGTACAGGTCAAAGGTCACGCAGGCTATATCCTTTCCTGTCCGCGGCTGGTTGGGGTCTTGGGCTTTAGAGAGCGTTGTACCCTGTAGGTTTAGCATAGGATATGGTGTGAGAGGGAGAGACGCTCCAGGGTTAAGTTTCCCCTAAGTACAGATCTAGGATCAGGTTAGTAGGGGAAATGCAAAGCTGACCCCGAGATCAGCACCCTACTCCAGGAGAGACGGTAGCATTGTTGGTTTAGAGCTCACAGCGCCCCTCTGTCTATATGTGTAGGCCATCTATCTGATGCTGTCAGGTCAAAGAGTATAAGATTGTTGCCACCCGTAGCATTGAATGCAAGGGATGCCAGCTAGCGTTTGGCCTCCCTTGATAAAAAAAAGTATCAAATAATAGCCAATCAGCGTTGAGCTAAACCGAGTGAACTCAACTGTGAATGGTCCTGGCACACAAAAAAAAATGTAAAGGGAAGCCAGTTTGGATTTGGCTTCACTCCAATCACATCGAGAGCAATAGGTCACTGACAAAAACAACTTTAATTGTTATATCTCGTTGTGTTGTTGTCCTCCAGTGGCTAGCTAGCTAAAATTGTCCATTTCCTAAATTAGCCATGGATGAAGACAGGGATTTGGACTTGTGGTTTTACTTCAAATTCTCTGTACTGGCCAATGATTATAATGGCGATTCTGATCCAACCATAAATGTATACAATGGTCCCCTGGCCTGAGAGGATGTAAGTTTAATATGTAGCTAGATGTAGAAGGCTAACATTAAATAGCTAACATTGCCCATGAAAGGAAGTTAGGTTAGCCAGCAAGCATTTTAGCCAGGTAGCTTAAGAAAACAAAAAATACAAGCGTGTACTGTATGACATAGACCATTTCGTCAACATGAAAGAGAGGATGGCATTGGCGTTTTTCAACAAGTAGGGTGAGTCAACATGTTTTTTCTACTTGCACGAATGCACACACAGATACATACACACAGAAATCAGAACCATGGATAGCCACATCATATTTAGCTTACGCTGATTGGACTAAATACAGTTGTAACTGTATTAGACTAATACAGATTTGATGATGTTGAAATGGTGCTAGAATGGTGGTAACTCCATGGTTCTAAATCAATAGTTATTTAGTAGTCTGAAAATATTAACTTGCTTGACCATGCTGTAGGTCACCTAACTGTTTGTTACATGTGATATGCTTTGTGGACTTCACCGGACAGAGGTTGCTCTCCGGTTTTGTGATGAAACAAAGGTGTGGTTTAATTTATTCTGCCACTGTCTTTTCTTATCGTCTCGGCATTAGGCCTATATATCACAGTCGCAAGGCATATGAACTAGCAGGTTATAGAGCACACAACGCAATTATCACAACACGTAGGTTGTAATATGGCTTTTTTCTGGCTTGGCTTCCCCAGTGATTTTACCCATGCACTGCTACTGTTTGTTTCGCGCTGGGGCCACCCATACGTAAAATGTATGTATGCATGCATGACTAAGTCGCTTTGGATAAAAGTGTCTGCTAAATGGCATATATTATACATTATTAACCAGGAAAAACTCTGGGCCTTTAAGATTTTCCTGATCGGGTCATGTGGGAGAGAAAAACTCCGAACCCTACTTATCTTTAATCATCTGACAAGGGTGTGCACACATGTACATATTGTGCTAACAAAACACATTCAAGTTGAGATACCTACACTACTGGTCAAAAGTTTTAGAACACCTATTAATTCAAGGGTTTTTCTTAATTTTTACAATGTTCTACTTTGTAGAATAATAGTGAAGACATCAAAACTATGAAATAACACATATGGAATCATGTAGTAACCAAAACATGTGTTAAACAAATCCAAATATATTTTATATTTGAGATTCTTCAAATAGCCACACTTTGCCTTGATGACAGCTTTGCACACTTTTGGCATTCTCTCAACCAGCTTCATGAGGTAGTCACCTGGAATGCATTTAAATTAACAGGTGTGCCTTGTTAAAAGTTAATTTGTGGAATTTCTTTCCTTCTTAATGCATTTGAGCCAATCAGTTGTATTGTGACAAGGTAGGGGGGTATACAGAAGATAGCCCTATTTGGTAAAAGACCAAGTCCATATTATGGCAAGAACAGCTCAAATAAGTAAAGAGACACAACAATCCATCATTACTTTAAGACATGAAGGTCAGTCAATACGGAATGTCAAGAACTTTGAAAGTTTCTTCAAGTGCAGTCACAAAAACAATCAAGCGCTATAATGAAACTAGATCTCATGAGGACTGCCACAGGAATGGAAGACCCAGAGTTACCTCTGCTGCAGAGGATAAATTAATTTGAGTTACCAGCCTCAGATATTGCAACCCAAATAAATGCTTCAGAGTTCAAGTAACAGATACATCTCAACATCAACTGTTCAGAGGGGACTGTGTGAATCAGGCCTTCATGGTCGAATTGCTGCATAGAAACCACTACTAAAGAACACCAACAATAAGAAGAGACTTGCTTGGGTCAAGAAACACGAGCAATGGACATTAGACCGGTGGAAATGTGTCCTTTAGTCTGGAGTCCAAATTTGAGATTTTTGGTTCCAACCGCCGTGTCTTTGTGAGACGCGGTGTGGGTGAACGGATGATCTCCGCATGTGTATTTCCCACCGTAAAGCATGGAGGAGGAGGTGTGATGGTGTGTGGGTGCTTTGCTGGTGACACTGTCTGTGATTTATTTAGAATTCAAGGCACACTTAACCAGCATGGCTACCACAGCATTCTGCAGCGATACGCCATCCCATCTGGTTTGAGCTTAGTGAGACTATCATTTGTTCTTCAACAGGACCATGACCCAACACACCTCCAGGCTGTGTAAGGGATATTTTACCAAGAAGGCGAGTGCTGCATCAGATGACCTGGCCTCCACAATCCCTCGACCTCAACCAAATTGAGATGGTTTGGAATGAGTTGGACCGCATAGTGTAGGAAAAGCAGCCAACAAGTGCTCAGCATATGTGGGAACTCCTTCAAGACTGTTGGAAAATCATTCCAGGTGAAGCTGGTTGAGAGAATGCCAAGAGTGTGCAAAGCTGTCATCAAGGAAAAGGGTGGCTATTTGAAGAATCTCAAATATATTTTGATTTCTTTAACACTTTTTTTGCAACATGATTCCATGTGTTATTTCATAATTTTGATGTCTTCACTGTTATTCTACAATGTAGAAAATAGTAAAAATAAAGAAAAACCCTTGAATGAGTAGGTGTTCTAAAACTTTTGACCGGTAGTGTAGATCAGGACATACCTACCGGAGGGGTTTTCCATGTCTGTCCAGGTTCCAGGGCCATGAGGACTGTGTTGTCTGGCAGAGACATCAGGAAGTCTTCAGAGTCCACCACTGTCCCATCCTCCTCACACACCAGCACCACAGCCAGACTGGACAAACACAGCATCAAAGCCTGGCACACCTGGGGTAGCAACAAAGGTAGATATATTCAGAGGACATACAGACACAGTGTATGTATTTTGAAGGCACAAATACATTCTTCTCTGGCAAGTGCTCCAGATCCCAGACCTGTCCTTATACAACTACAGCCCAGAGCTTTTCCTGGTCAGGTCACATGGTCACTCATGGCCTTATAATAAAAATAAACCCCTTTTTTCTCTTTGTGTATTTTCATCATGTCCGTCTCTCTCTCACCCTCTCTCTCAGCTCCTCCAGGGTTCCTGCTGTGATGCCCTTCCTGGTGCCCCTGTCATGGGAACACACCCTGAACGGTCTCTGATGGGCAGGGGCCGACGACCACACCCGCCTGGTCACAGACCTGTGGAGGAAGAGGAGTAAGAAGATGTTCACAAGGCCAGACACAGCCAGCTTGATGTAGAATTTGCCTATCCTGGTCCCAGATCTGTTTATGCGGTTTTATCAACGCCTACGGTCATTGTCACGCAAACAGGTCTCGGGGAAGGCTTGAAGTTGCCCTATTCTTGTATCAGATTACCACACACACCAATCCTAACCAGAACCATGAAGGGGATGTACAACCTGACTGTATCAGCAGTTAGGGACAACTTCTACCTAGTCCATAGATACAAATGCACTATGGAAGATTGATTTGGTATACAAATATTTCACTGAGAGCTAGTAAGAGTGATAAAATGGCCGAGCAGCCACACACAAGCCTAAGATCACCATGCACAATGCCAAGCATTGGCTGGAGTGGTGTAAAGCTCGACACCATTGTACTTTGGAGCAGTGGAAACGCATTCTCTTCCAGCGATGAATCACACGTCGCCATCTGGCAGTCCCACGGACGAATCTGGGTTCGGCGGATGCATGGAGGACGCTACCTGCCTCAATGCATAGTGCCAACTGTAAAGTTTGGTGGAGGAGGAATAATGGTCTTGGGCTGTTTTTCATGGTTCGGGCTAAGCTCCTTAGTTCTAGTGAGGGGAAATCTTAACACTACAGCATACAATGGAATTCTAGACGATTCTGTGCTTCCAATTTTGTGGCAACAGTTTGGGGAAGGTCATTTCCTGTTTCAGGATGACAATGCCCCGGGACACAGAGCTAGGGTCCATACAAAAACGGTTTGTCGAGATTGGTGTGGAAGTGCACAAAGCCCTGATCTAAACCCCACCGAACACCTTTGGGATGAATTGGAACGCCGACTACGAGCCAGGCCTAATCGCCCAACATCAGGGCCCAACCTCACTAATGCTCGTAGCTGAATGGAAGGAAGTCCCCGTAGCAATTTTCCAACATCTAGTGGTAAGCCTTCCCAGAAGAGTGGAGGCTCTTATAGCAGCAAAGGGGGGACCAACTCCATATTAATGCCCATGATTTCGGGAATGAGATGTTCGACAAGCAGGTGTCCACATACTTTTGGTCATGTAGTGTAGCTCTCGAAAACTGAGGCATTCTGCCTTCTCCTTACAGGTTTAAGCGATTAGCTTCGCCCACGACTGGCTCGTGTGAACTACAATCCAGACGCTGTGTTTTAAAGTTTAGAAAAAGTCAATAATCATCGCTTGCGATACGGGTTTCGAAACATATGGCCCTTTCATCAGCGAGAAAGAACCCTTCAAATAAAGAAATATGCAGTAACTGTAGCAGTTTTGCACAGATCCATACAGCTATGGGTGCCTCCATCCGAATAAACTACACTTCTACTACACAAGCGCTGTAACATGGAGAAATGGCTGTGAGCACTAACCCTATAAAGAGGTGTGTAGTAATTTAAACTTTTGTTTTTTGAAAAAAAATTCTCGCTGATATGATACTTCTTTATGTCTCCAAAACAGTACCACAAGTGATGTGTGATAATGTTTACAGCAAGCGTTGGGGCATTTAGTCTCTTCTGACCGGGGGAGTTTTGCTATCGTCAATAGGCGCTACAGCAGTTAACATCTATGAATGTGGTAGTAGAGGCAATACAGTGTCTGTGAGACAAAGTGTGGAAATAAGTCCAACTCCAATTAGAGGCCTCAATTATATAAATGTTCCAGTGGTTTGTTGTCACTGTGCCTTTTTGCCAACTCCCTAGGCCAGGGTTCCCCAACTGGTGGCCCGAAAAAGAAAAAAAACGATATATAATTATTTTTATTTTTTTTCATTGTTGGCCATAAAAGACTGTAAAAACACCAGGAAATCAGCTCCAAGTGATTTTAAATTGGGAAATCTGTTCCCAAGTATTGCATAATAGAGAGACATACTGTATGTGATCGTATACAAATAATAATAATTAATTGGATTTATATAGCTCTTTTCTATCAACTGAGGTACTCAAAGTATTTACATAGTAGGGGGAAACTCACCTCATCCACCATCAATGTGTAGCACCAACCTCAGTGATGCACGGCGACTATTTTGGTGCCAGAACTCTCACCACACATCAGCTATCAGGTGGAGAGGTGAGAAGTGATATATGCCAATTAGGAATGAGGGGGATGATTAGGTGGCCATGATGGAATTTGGACAGGTTGGGGATTTAGCCATTAAAACGGGGTGAACACCCCTACTCTTACAAGAGCTATGGGAATTTGAATGACCACAGACAGTCTGGGCACCCATTTTAATGTCCCATCCGAAAGCCGGCACCCTACGCAGGACAATGTTCCCAAATGTAATCAAGATTTGAAATGATTATGTTTTAGTCAAATATATAACTTTAGGCTTCTTGGGGTCAATTTGCAGTCTACATTTTTTATTATGTCCCGGTCCCCCAACCACCTGCACCAGAACAAATTGGCCCACGGCTGAATCTGCACTGAACACAAATATAAGCGCAACATGTAAACTGTTGGTCCCACGTTGCATGAGTTTAAATAAAATATTCCAGAGATGTTCCATACGCACAAAAAGCTTATTTATCTCTAATTTTGTGCACAAATTTGTTTACATCCCTGTTAGTAAGCATTTCTCATTTGCCAAGATAATCCATCCACCTGACAGGTGTGGCATATCAAGAAGCTGATTAAACAGCATGATCATTACGCAGGTGCAAGGACACTAAAATGTTTGCAGTTTTGTCACACAACGCTACAGATGTCTCAAGTTGAGGGAGCGTGCAATTGGCATGCTGACTGCAGGAATGTCCACCAGAGCTGTTGCCAGAAAATTGAATGTTCAGCTCTCTACCATAAGCTGCCTCCAATGTTGTTTTAGAGAATTTGACATTACTTCCAACTGGTCTCACAACAGCAGACTACATGTATGGAGTCATGTGGGTGAGCGGTTTGCTGGTGTCAACGTTGTGAGCGTGAGCAGTGCCCCATGATGGAGGTGGGGTTATGGCACGGGCAGGCATAAGCTACAGACAACAAACACAATTTGAATACACAGAAATAACGTGACGAGATCCTGAGGCCCATTTTTTGTAAGGTATCTTTGACCAACAGATGAATATCTGTATTCCCAGTCATGTGAAATCCATAGATGAGGGCCTAATACATTTTTCAATTGACTGATTTCCTCATATGAACTTTAACTCCGTCAAATCCTTGACATTTTTGCATGTTGTGTTTATATTTTTGTTCATGGAACGTAAATCGGAACGGTATCTCGAAACACTGCGGCACGCCATTTGCACACACTGTATATAGACTATTTTTTCTATTGTGTTATTGACTACGCTTGTTTATTCCATGTGTAACTCTGTTGTTTGTGTCGCACTGATTTGCTTTATCTTGGCCAGGTCGCAGTTGTAAATGAGAACTTGTTCTCAACTAGTTTACCTGGTTAAATAAATAAAAAAATTGTTCATTATAGTTGATGAGCCCTACCCTGGCCCTTCAACAACCCACACCTAAACAAGTAACCAACGGTGAGTGATAAAGTATACAATAGCGTGCTTACCAAATCAGAATCTCAAAATATAACAATTGATTGAACAATTGAAATTCCAATGAGATATTTTATATCGTAAATACTCAGAATGAGCTGTTGCAACCCAAAATGTGGGAAATTAGGAGGAAGTAACTACTTACTTTATTAGTGATGACGTTGTCTCCATATCCCACTTTTTCTAAATCTTTTTTTGTTTTTCCTCCTGTTGTTGTGTCAGTGCTGTGGCCTCTCGATTTCTGCGTGTCTGACTCACCAATTTCTTTTGGATGGACTTTGCCGTGAGTGACCTATGACGATGAATCAGATAGAGACGCATAGAGCAACGTTGTCTCTCCGTGTGCGTGCGTGAGAGAGATGATAACATTGACCATATAATTTACTGTGGCATGGCATTCAATCCACATTTGTAAAACGTTTTACCTTTCAGCAGTTTTATACCCTCTTTCAGTGAAGTTACGATAATACTAATGAAGAGCATACGTCACTAGTAATGTGAAACGGTGGCTTTCAGAAGCCTTTGGGGCTTCAGCAAACTGTGCCGAAAAGCGGAGAAACGGTTCATTACTCGGAGATTAACACAATGCAGATCAGTGATACCTGCTGGTCAACAATGAAAATCAGCGTTCATATAAACGTTTTTTTTCTCTCCATAATATCAATCAAATCTTAATGCCGCAGTGTTTCGAGATACCGTTCAGATGACGTATCATGAACAAAAATCCTAACTACATCGTAAGTATGGTATCAACTAGAGGTCGGTGTTTGAAACCAACTTGGAATCGAAGAAAACACCGGAATCATAGCGAAAGTAGTGGGATCTCTTTTTCAGTAGCACACGGTTTGAAAAACTACTTGATGAAACGAATCTTCAGAGTCATTGATTGCGTGCTAATGTTACTTTTACCGCATTCAAAACAACTGTGATCTCGGAAATCTATGGTTTTCGACCCGTGTGTTTAAAACAACTGTGAACTCGGAAAATAAACGAGCTCCCACAGGGGAAATTGATTTGACCTGTTAGTTATCCAACTCGTAAACTCGGGGCTCTTTCTAGAGCTCTGACTTTGCGTCATGATTTAACCTCGTATTTTTCTGAGTTCCCAGTTGTTTTGAACATGGAAAAAGACCCAAACAGCGTTCCTTATGTCTGGTTCAAAACAACTGGGAACTCGGGAAAAACTAGGTCAAATATTGACGTCAAAAGATCATCAGGCTGGAAAGTCTGAGCTCAAAAACGAGACCCGAGTTGGATGGCAGAGTGGCGCAGCAGTCTAAGACACTGCATCTCAGTGCAAGAGGTGTCACTACAGGCACCCTGGTTCGAATCCAGGCTGTATCACAACCAGCCGTGATTGGGAGTCCCATAGGGCGGTGCACAATTGGCCCAGCGTCGTCCGGGTTTGGCCGGTGTAGGCCATCATTGGAAATAAGAATTTGTTCTTAACTGACTTGCCTAGTTAAATAAATATAAAAATAGATTTTCCCAGTCAGAGATCATTTTTTCTGAGTTCCCTGTTATTTTGAACGCACTGAAGTTGGAAGTCAGATATTTCCATTCAGATGAAGTTCCAACACAAAACTGAATGAATAATATTCAGTCTGAAGCCAAAAAGTAAAAGAAAATAATCTCTAGGCAATTGTGTTATATAAAGCTAAGAAAATAAGTATACTAAGCTACCAAGCTGCTAGGACAGACAGAACAGTGTGAAGTCAGAAGTGTGAACATTCTTGAGCCCAACAATAGCAGGAGAGTTTCACAGACCCCGACCCAAATGCAGAGGCCTTAGAAGCCCCAATGGCTTATCCCTGTCCAGAGATCAATACAGTACCCCATGGATATTAAAAATAACCCTGCAAGGAATAACTACAAAAAAACTCCTCAAAGACAATCCAGAGACACTATTTGCTGACTACTACAAAGAGGGGAATGTAAGCAATTTTCACACAAACCATCCCCTGTCATGGCACAGTGCTAATAAGAACTACCCCAATGTAAAGAGAGAAGGTATTGGCCCAGGAAAAGCTCTCACACTGTGACGACTCCCCCATCCTGAGTGAGCCTGATCACACCTCTTCAAACTGTCCTGCAGACGAGGATAGTCACCCCCTCAGCACTGAACACACCCAGGTCCCACAACTGCACCGCTTCTCCATCATTGAGAGGGATACATTCACAGAGCTGGAGAGAGACATGGTGGAGCTCAGAGAGCTAGTCCACACAATCCAGACAGAACAAGCCTACAAAACAGACCAGGGCAACCAGCTAAGACCACCCCAAGCAAACCCTGGCCGAACCCTATATAGGCCCCCCCATATCAGACCTATGCAACTTCTGCCCACCCCATGCCCCCCGCCCCTGCGGCAAGGACCTCAACATGACAGCAGGACATATGACCAGGCCGTGAGCAGAGCAACAGGCCCAACTCCCACTATTACACCCGTCCAAGCCCCATCCTGTGACTTAAGAAGTATGTATCAGATGCTCAACATGCTCTGCTCACACCTACTGTGATGGTCCGGGCCTAAACCACACAAAAACAACACTAGACACTATGGAACAGAAAGCTTTTACTATCTCATCCTGGAATATACAAGGTGTGAGGTCATCTGCTTTTGGCCTAAAGAGCAGGAACCCAGACTTCATCAAAGAAATTGGAAATACAGACATTGTCATCCTACAAGAAACATGGTATAAAGGAGACGGACTCACTGGTTACCCTCTAGGTTACAGAGAGCTGGTAGTCCCATTCACCAAACTACCAGGTGTGAAACAGGGAAGAGACTCAGTGGGTATGCAAATTTGGTATAGAGCAGCCCTAACCCGCTCTATTAAATTAGTCAAAACAGGAAAATGTTACATCTGGCTAGAAATTAATAAGGAAATGATCTCAACAGAGAAAAATGTCCTTGTGTGTTACCTATATCCCCCCAATAGAATCCCCATACTTTAACGATGACAGCTTCTCCATCCTAGAGGGGGAGATCAACAATTTCCAGGCTCAGGGACATGTACTAGTCTGTGTCAACCTAAATGCCAGAACTGGACAAGAACCCAACACCCTCACCACAAAGGGGGACAAACACCTACCTAGAGGTGACAGCATTCCCTCCCCCATATGCCCCCATAGACACAACTACGACAACATAACCAACAAAAACGGGTCACAACTCCTGCAGCTCTGTCGGACGCTGGGTATGTACATAGTCATCGGTAGGCTTCGAGGGGACTCCTATGGTAGGTACACCTGTAACTCATCTCTTGGCAGTAGTACTGTAGACTACTTTATCATTGACCTCAACCCAGAGTCTCTTAGAGCGTTCAGTCAGTCCACTGACACCCCTATCAGATCACAGCAAAATAACACACTACTTGAACAGAGCAATGCTCAATCATGAGGCATCAAAGCAAAAGGAATAGAATAATATTAATAAATGCTATAGCTGGAAGGAAAATAGTGTGGAAATATACCAAAAAACAATTAGGCTACAACAAATTCAATCCCTTTTAGACAACTTCCTGGACAAAACGTTCCACTGTAATAGTGAAGGTGTAAACTTGGCAGTAGAAAACCTAAACAGTATATTTGACCTCAGCTTCCCTATCAAATCTAAACATTTCAAGCAGACAACCTAAGAAAATTAACAACAATGACAAATGGTTTGATGAAGAATACAAAAACCTAAGAAAGAAATTGAGAAACATATCCAACCAAAAACATAGAACCAGAAAACCTGAGCCTACGCCTTCGCTATGGTGAATCACTAAAACAATACAGAAATACACTATGGAAAAAGAAGGAACGACATGCCAGAAATCAGCTCAATGTAATTGAAGAATCCATAGAATCTAACCACTTCTGGGTAAATTGGAAAACTAAACAAACAACAACACAAAGAGTTATCTATCCAAAACGGAGATCTATGGATAAACCACTTCTCCAATCTTTTTGTCTCTATAGCATATAACAAAGAACAAACAGCAAAAACATATACATGATCAAATACAAATCTTAGAATCAACTATTAAAGACTACCAGAACCCACTGGATTCTACAATTACAAAGAATGAACTACAGGACAAAATACAAACTCTCCAACCCAAAAAGGCCTGTGGTGTTGATGTTATCCTCAGTAAAATGATAAAATATACAGACCACAAATTGCAGTTGGCTATACTGAAACTCTTTAACATCATCCTCAGCTCTGGCATATTCCCCAATATTTTTAACCAAGAACTGATCACCCCAATCCACAAAAGTGGAGACAAATTTGACCCCAATAACTATCGGCGGATATGCGTCAACAGCAACCTTGGGAAAATCCTAAGCATTATCATTAACAACAGACTCGTACATTTCCTCAGCGAAAACAATGTACTGAGCAAATGTCAAATTGGCTTTTTACAAAATTACCGTACGACAGACCACGTATTCACCCTGCACACCCTAATTGACAAACAAACAAACCAAAACAAAGGTAAAAGTTTTCTCATGCTTTGTTGATTTCAAAAAAGCTTTCGACTCAATTTGGCATGAGAGTCTGCTATAGAAATTGATGGAAAGTGGTGTTGGGGGAAAGACATACGACATTATAAAACAGCAAGTGTGCGTTTTTAAAATTGGCAAAAAACACACACACATTTCTTTCCACAGAGACACGGATGCAGCTTAAGCCCCAACCTTTTCAACATAAATATCAACGAATTAACGAGGACACTAGAATAATGGCGCCAGCAGAGATGGCTGCCGTTTTACAGGCTCTCAACCAATTGTGTAATTGTGTGTGTTTTTTTGCGTTATTTGTAACTTATTTTGTACATTATGTTTCTGCCACCGTCTCTTATGCCGAAAAGAGGTTCTAGATATCAGGACAGTGATTACTCACCTCGTACTGGACAAAGATTTTTTCTTCAACAATTCGGACGCAAAGGATTTTCATCAGACACCCGACAAGGCTAACATCCCTGTCATTCGCATAAGAAAGAGACAGAGATATCGGGGAGATAGGTCGGGGTGCCTTGTGAGGATCCGATGACGAGTGGGTAATCTGACTCTACCATCAGTCCTATGAGCCAATGTACAATAATTGGATAACAAAATAGACAAACTACGATCACGAATATCCTAGCAACGGGACATTAAAAACTGTAATATTTTATGTTTCACTGAGTCGTGGCTGAACGACGACATGGATAAAATACAGCTGGTGCGATTTACGCTGCATCGACAAGATAGAACAGCTGCCTCTGGTAAGACAAGGGGTGGCGATCTGTGTATATTTGTAAACAACAGCTGGTGCACAAAATCTAATATTAAGAACGTTTTGGCCTCCCGGGTGGTGCAGTGGTCTAGGGCACTGCATCGCAGCGCTAGCTGTGCCACCAGAGACTGGGTTCGCGCCCAGGCTCTGTCGCAGCCGGCCGTGACCGGGAGGTCCGTGGGGCGACGCACAATTGGCCTAGCGTCGTCCGGGTTAGGGAGGGTTTGGCCGGTAGGGATATCCTTGTCTCATCGTGCACCAGCGACTCCTGTGGCGGGCCGGGCGCAGTGCGCGCTAACCAAGGCAGCTAGGTGCACGGTGTTTCCTCCGACACATTGGTGCGGCTGGCTTCCAGGTTGGAGGCGCGCTGTGTTAAGAAGCAGTGCGGCTTGGTTGGGTTGTGTTTCGGAGGACGCATGGCTTTCGACCTTCGTCTCTCCCGAGCCCGTACGGGAGTTGTAGCGATGAGACAAGATAGTAATTACTAACAATTGGATACCACGAAAATTGGGGAGAAAAGGGGGTAAAAGTTAAAAAAAGAAAGTTTTGAGGTCTTGCTTGCCTGGGGTAGAGTATCTCATGATAAGCTATAGACCACACTATTTACCAAGAGAGTTTTACATCTATATTTTTCGTGGCTGTCTATTTACCACCACAAACCGATGCTGGCACTAAGTTTGCACTCAATGAGCTGTATAAGGCCATAAGCAAACAGGAAAACGCTCATCCAGAGGCAGCGCTCCTAGTGGCCGGGGACTTTAATGCAGGGAAACTTAAATCCGTTTTACCTAATTTCTACCAGCATATTAAATGTACAACCAGAGGAAAAAAACTCTAGACCACCTTTACTCCACACACAGAGACGCGTACAAAGCTCTCCCTCGCCCTCCATTTGGCAAATCTGACCATAATTCTATCCTCCTGATTCCTGCTTACAAGCAGAAACTAAAGCAGGATGGGCCTCCCGGGTGGCGCAGTGGTCTAAGGCACTGCATCGCAGTGCTAGCTGTGCCATCAGAGATTCTGGGCCCAAGCCCAGGCTCTGTCGCAGCCGGCGACGCACAATTGGCCCAGCGTCGTCAGGGAGGGTTTGGCCGGCAGGGATATCCTTGTCTCATCGCGCACTAGCGACTCCTGTGGCGGGCTGGGCACAGTGCACGCTGACCAGGTCGCCAGGTGTTTCCTCCGACACATTGGTGCGGCTGGCTTCCGGGTTGGATGTGCATTGTGTCAAGAAGCAGTGCGGCAAGGTTGGGTTGTGTTTCGGAGGACGCATGGCTCTCGACCTTCGCCTCTCCCGAGTCCGTACGGAAGTTTCAGCGATGAGACAAGACTATAACTACTACCAATTGGATACCACTAAAAAGGGTAAAAATCTTATTTTTTCTAATAAAATTTAAAATAAATAAAGCAGGAAACACCAGTGACTCGGTCAATAAAGAAGTGGTCAGATGACGCAGATGCTAAGCTACAGGAATGTTTTGCTAGAACAGACTGGAATATGTTTCGGGATTCTTCCGATGGCATTGAGGAATACACCACCTCAGTCACTGCCTTCATCAATAAGTGCATCGATGACGTTGTCCCCACAGTGACCATACCCCAACCAGAAGCCATGGATTACAGGCAATATCCGCACTAAGCTAAAGGGTAGAGGTGTGAGACTCTAACCCAGACGCTTGTAAGAAATCCCGCTATGCCCTCAGACGAACCATCAAACAGGCAAACCGTCAATACAGTACTAAGATTGAATCATCCTACACCGGCTCCGAAGCTCGTCGGATGTGAACAGGGCTTGCAAACTATTACAGACTACAACGGGCACAGCCGCAAGCTGCCCAGTGACACGAGCCTACCAGACGAGCTAAATTACTTCTGTGCTCGCTTCGAAGCAAGCAACATTGAAGCATGCATGAGAGCATCAGCTGTTCCGGATGACTGTGTGATCACGCTCTCCCTAGCCAATGTGAGTAAGACCTTTGAACAGGTCAACAACGCAGGGCCAGACGGATTACCAGGATGTGTACTCCGAGCATGCGCTGACCAACTGGCAAGTGTCTTCACGGACAATTTCAACCTGTCCCTGACTGAGTCTGTAATACCAATATGTTTCAAGCAGACCAAAATAGTCCCTGTGCCCAAGAACACTAAGGTAACCTGTCTAAATGACTACCGACCTGTGGCACTCACATCTGTAACCATGAAGTGCTTTGAAAGGCTGGTTATGGCTCACATCAACACCATTATCCCAGAAACCCTAGACCTTCTCCAATTTGCATACCGCCCAAACAGATCCACAGATGATGCAATCTCTATTGCACTCCAAACTGCCCTTTCCCACCTGGACAAAAGGAACACCTATGTGAGAATGCTATTCATTGACTACAGTTCAGCGTTCAACACCATAGTGCCCTCAAAGCTCATCACTAAGCTAAGGACCCTGGGACTAAACACCTCCCTCTGCAACTGGATCCTAGACTTCCTGACGGCCGCCCCCAGTTGGTAAGGGTAAGTAACAACACATCTGCCACGCTGATCCTCATCACAGGGGCCCCTCAGGGGTGCGTGCTCAGTTCCCCCCTGTACTCCCTGTTCACCCATGACTGCATGGCTAGACTCCAACACGGTCATCAAGTTTACCAATGACACAACAGTGGTAGGCCTGATCACCAACAACGATGAGACAGCCTATAGGGAGGAGGTCAGAGACCTGGCCGTGTGGTGCCAGGATAACAACCTCTCCCTCAATGTGATCAAGACAAAGGAGATGATTGTGGACTACAGGAAAAGGAGGACCGAGCACACCCCCATTATCATCAACGGGGCTGTAGTGGAACAGGTTGAGAGCTTCAAGTTCCTTGGTGTCCACATCACCAACAAACTATCATGGTTCAAACACCTCAAGACAGTTGTGAAGAAGGTACGACAAAGCCTATTCCCCCTCAGGAGACTGAAAAGATTTGGCATGGGTCCTCAGATCCTCAAAAAGTTATACAGCTGCACCATCAAGAGCATCCTGACTGGTTGCATCACTGCCTGGTATGGCAACTGCTCGGCCTCTGACCGCAAGGCACTAGAGAGGGTAGTGCGTACGGCCCAGTACATCACTGGGGCCAAGCTTCCTGCCATCCAGGACCTCTATACCAGGCGGTGTCAGAGGAAGACCCTAAAAATTGTCAAAGATTCTAGCCACCCTAGTCATAGACTGTTCTCTCTGAGCGCCAAATCTAGGTCCAAAAGGCTTCTTAATCCTTGTTTTCAATTTTCGCCTAAAATGACATACCCAAATCTAACTGCCTGTAGCTCAGGAACTGAAACAATGATATGCATATTCTCTATACCATTTGAAAGGAAACACTTTGAAGTTTGTGGAAATGTGAAATTAATGTTGGAGAATATAACACATTAGATCTGGTTAAAGATAATACAAAGATAATGCATCTTTGAAATGTAAGAGAAATGCCATCCTTTCAGATAGGTGTCATTTAGATTTTGGCCACCAGATGGCAGCAGTGTGGTTGCAAAGTTTCAGACTGATCCAGTGAAGAATTACATTACTGCACAATATTTTGTATCAAGTCTGCCAGGAGTTTGCCCAAATGTGCCAAATTTGTCAATTGATACATTTTTAAGTACATAACTATAGAGAACATACAAAATGCTATGGTAATAAAAAATGTAAGTTTACACACTCCCAGGAATATTGTATATGATGGATCATTAGCTTATAAACTAACTTTCACACATCTAGATGGCCGGACGGGGTGGGTGTGGAGCCAGAGACAGCAGTGGGGTCAAACTGTAGACCCCAGTTCCTACATTTGAACATAAAAATTGATTTTATCATACAAAACTATTCTACATTTTATCTCTGGGACCTTCCGGATGACAAATCAAAGCAAGATTACTGAATATAAGTACATTATTTACCTTCAGAGGTGAACGTATCAAACCAGTTGCTGTGATAAAAGTTTTTTGTTGTTGTGCACTCTCCTCAAACAAGAGCATGGTCTTTTCTCACTGTAATAGCTACTGTTAATTGGACACTGCAGTTATATTAACAAGAATTTAAGCTTTCTGCCCATGTAAGACATGTCTATGTCCCGGAAAGTTGGCTGTTTTAAGGGCCTCCCGGGTGGTGCAGTGGTCTAGGGCACTGCATCGCAGCGCTAGCTGTGCCACCAGAGTCTCTGGGTTCGCGCCCAGGCTCTGTCGCAGCCGGCCGCGACCGGGAGGTCCGTGGGGCGACTCACAATTGGCCTAGCGTCGTTAGGGAGGGTTGACCTCCCTAACCGACCTCACTCGAATCTGAAGTCAAATCTACTGTTTGCTGATTATCTGGTGCTTCTGTCCCCCATCCAGGAGGGCCTACAGCAGCACCTAGATCTTCTGCACAGATTCTGTCAGACCTGGGCCCTGACAGTAAATCTCAGTAAGAAAAAAATAATGGTGTTCCAAAAAAGGTCCAGTTGCCAGGACCACTAATATAAATTTCATCTAGACACCGTTGCCCTAAAACACGCAAAAAACGATACAAACCTCAGCCTACACATCAGCGCCACAGGTAACTTCCACAAAGCTGTGAACGATCTGAGAGACAAGGCAAGAAGGGCGTTCTATGCATTAAAAAAATATAAATAAATTTGACATACCAATTAGGATCTGGCTGGGGCTCTGTTCACAAACACAAACAGACCCCACAGAGCCCCAGGAGAGCAACACAACCAACCAAATCATGAGAAAACAAAAAGATAATTACTTGACACATTGGAAAGAATTTACAACAAAAAAACAGAGCAAACTAGAATGCTATTTGGCCCTAAACATAGAGTAAGTACACAGTGGCAGAATACCTGACCACTGTGACTGACCAAAAATTAAGGAAATCTTTGACTATGTACAGACTCAGTGAGTATAGCCTTGCTTAGCTATTCTAGCTAAGTATAGAAATCTTGCTAACGTTCCCTAAATTCAAACGGGACGATATGGCAACTAAGAAGTTATCTGAAGGCAGACCTGGCTCCCAAGAGAAGACAGGCTATGTGCACACTACCCACAAAATGAGGTGGAAACTGAGCTGCACTTCCTAACCTCCTGCCAAATACATTACCAAATTAGAGACAAATATTTCCCTTAGATTTTACAGACCCACAAAGAATTTGAAAAAAAAAAATCTAATTTTGATAAACTCCCATATCTATTGGGTGAAATACCACAGTGTCCAATCACAGTTAAAGAACAAACACCATTGTAAATACAACCTATATTTATGTTTATTTATTTTCCCTTTTGTACTTTAACTCTTTGCACATAATTACAATACTGTATATAGACATACGACATTTGAAATGTCTTTATTATTTTGGAACTTTTGTGAGTGTAATATTTACTGTTAATTTGTTATAGTTTATTTCACTTTTGTTTATTCTCTATTTCAATTGTTTTGGCAATGTAAACATATGTTTACCATGCCAATAAATCCTCTTCAATTGAAATTGAATTCATTTCCCAGTTGTTTTGAACGCGGCAATACTACTGCGAGAGCCATCACAATACGTCACATCCTGAAAGGAAAGTTTTCTGGACAAGGCGGGAGAAGACATGGTGATTGAGCTATAAAAGAACACAGATTGTTTTTCTTTTTAAAATGTCCAAACTTTCAAAGTCAGTGTAATAGTTACAGAACTTCAAGAGTTGCATATTTTCAGTTTGTATAGCTAGTTAATCACTGTTGTTGTAACCTCGTCGTTAACAATATCCAGCAATCTCAGAATAAGCACTTTGTTAGCTAGCTAACGTTGTTAGCATACAACGTTAACTATCCCAGCTATAGAAATCGAGCAAACTTTCCCTAAATTCGGACTGGACGATATGGCAACTAAGAAGTTATCTGAAATGGGTAATTAACTTTGATTATATTTGGTTTCTAACTGTTTTCTCTGCATTGACACTAGTGAACTAGTAGCAGTAGCTAGCAACCATTGACAGTAAAGACACGGCATAACTAACTGCCGTGGCGGGCTAAATTACTTTAATCAGTTCAGAACATTCCAAACCCTGCGGTGGTTGCCATACTAGCTTGTTCAACCATCTCTTTTACCAGTAGCAATTAGTCTCGTAAAACAAGACCGCTAGTCAGTGTAAAATCAGTGACATTGACAGTTGCCAGACAGTTTTACAACCCAGTCAATAAATTCTGGTGTCATCAACCATTAACGTTAGCTTGGCTAAGGGCTTGCAGTAAATGGTTACTAACCACAACTACCTACATTTGTATCATTTTGCCCAATATTGTTTGTATTAATATTTGTGTGGTTACTGTGGTAGGAAGTTGTCAGTAATATGTTTTTTTTTTTTTAAGAACAGCCAGTCACTCATCCCTCTCCTTCACCCTCAGACATCTCCCTCCCCTTATCTTCCTTACGCCTCCTGGCCCCTCCTCTCCGGCTGGTCTCTGCCGCCATGTGGAAGGTGATAAAGGAACGCGATGTGATGCATTATGGGACGCTGGAGGAGTTTGTGACGTCAACCTGCGAGACAGTCCCTGGCTTGCTCACATCTAGACACCAGGCCAAGCTGGCTCTGGGGCTGAGGGCACGGGTGGGTGAGACTTTTGGGACAGTTATGTTGTAGTGAAAAAGGGTTGTATTAATTTGGCACATAACGGAAGAAAACAAACTGAAACATGGTGGGACTATCTCAACTTGTCCAATAAGAGACTCGATTTTGTTTTCTTTTGCTATGGTGTGTCCTAATGAATACAACCTTGTATGTATACAGTATGTGCTTCCACTGTATGAGCTATTGTCTATCTCTGTTCAGTCCCTAATTTTCACTGCTCTGGTTGTTTATAGCTGATCTTAGAAGTGTGCCATGGCCTGGACCCTCCAGATCCAGCGGTTATCCTTCCCCAGCTGGACAGGATCCGTGCCCTTATTCCTTCCTCTGCACTGGTGAGTGACAGTCAAATACTGACCCCTCTAAGTCAGCAATTCTCTGTACCACGAGTGTGGTATTTGAATGGGCCTTTATCACCTTTTTAACACATTTTCCCCAATCATTTTATGAGAAATACAGTGTTTGCTGTAAGTTATGTTTTTGCATGCCTATGTTGCAGAAGAAGGATGTGAAGATTGAGACCGCAGTCACCAACTTGCATGGCCTGGTGGAAGTCCTCCTGAGAGACCCCACAGAGAGAGCACTGTTCTACATGGTGAGACTGCCTCCTCCCAGATGCAATGTTTAAATGAACAGATTTTATTGGGAGACCATCAAATTAGGAACTGCCCCCCTTCTCGCTCTCTTTGTTTGTCTCCCTCTTTCTCTCCCCCTATTTTTCTCTCACACTCACGCTCTCTCTGTTTGTCCCTTTCTCTCTCTCCCTCCACCTCACTCTTCTCTCGTCTTCCTTTCAGGTGGAGTTTCCTTCAGAGTATGGCCCTCAGTTTGACCAGGAACTGGAGAAACTGCTGTGGGAGTTCCTGCTCAGACTGAACCAACTTCTCCCAGTGCCTAACCTGGCTCAGACGGTGTCCTGGCTCACTGCTGCCCCTCCTGTCCTAGAGGAGTGTGCGAAGGCTGCCTCCCAACCCCAGCTCCTGAGGACACTGCTCCAGCACCAGATCTGCCTGGGACACCTGGATTTGGCAGGTGGGTCTACATAGGGCGCGTTCCAGGCAGACTACGTTGGCGTCACCAGCCATATCTCACAACACCTGGTTAGGTGTTTAACGTTTCAGCTAACCTCATCAGTCTTATCTCCTTTCAGCTTCTCTTCCTCCCTGTATGGGCGACTCCATCCTCTCATCCCTATCTCTCCCTCCCTCTGGAAGATCTCAGCAAAGCGAACAATCAGGATCTAAGCCTGCCTTTGTTTCCACCCCAAACCCTCAGTCTTTAACCCCATTGACCAATCACAGACAGACACAAAACAGGTCATCACCCATCACGCCTGTGATAGGTGGGATTTGCAACGAAGACCTGCCAGTCATGGCTTCAGCCAATAACAGGCCAAGAACTTGCAAGGAAGACGTTACTATCCAATCGGATTCAAGAGAAGTGGAGAAGAAAGCCGAGTCAACGGCAAGGTCAAAATATACTGAGGGGGAATCTGAAGAGGACGAGGAGGTGATAGTCGTGAGAAGAGGGAGGAAGAGGAGGAGGAGTGAAGAGAAGGATTTGACGAGTGATACAGATGAAGAGACTGAGAGGGACCTTCAAAGGGACTGTTTGGTTCAGTTGGGGATTGCAGGCCTCAAGGTTCCGGAAGACCAGCACCTCTGCTCTTACATCACATCCTGTCTGCTTAACCAACCCAGAGTGCTCATCCCCCGACTGACTTCCACAGACATCACTGCACATGTGAGGTCACAACCTCGCAGTCCTTCCTGCAGCAACAAGACACCAACAGCAGGGAGATCTCCATGGGGACAGAACAAGAGGCTGACGATAACGGTGCGTCGGCTTCCATCGACCCAGCAACGGAAGTTGAATGACAGCTCGTTGACCCTAGATGTGGCGCTTCCAGCATCAGCTGACAAAGAGTAAGAGAGAGACGGTGCTGATTAATTAAACAACCGAGACTACTTTTTTTATGCTAGCCTGTTTGCCAGATCTGGCTGTGGTTTCTTTAGCCAACTCCGCTGTTGTTCATTGTCATTTCATACATGGCATGACGACAAACAATTGTGGAATTGATTAAAGCTCAAACAGATCTGGCAACTAAACTAGTAAAATACTACTAGTACCAATACTTAAAACTAGAGCCATAACGATGTATATTGTAAAAAGATTATCAATACTAACAGAAATGTAGGACATTTACTCATTGTTACACCTCCCATTTTTCAGGAACTGTGTGCTTCCTTCAGTTAGCTCTCCCTCCATTGTTCCTCTGCCTCAAATGAGAAGAAGCACAGGTAATCTCCCCACCCCCTAAAAGATGATAAATGTTTCATCATTTCTGTGAGCATGAACTCATTGTACTGTTTATGAATTAGTTTACAGTGCAATGGTAACCCAGTAACACTCTTAGATTTGTTATTTTAAGCCTTATGTTTTTCCATCTTGTCTCCATCTAGAAATACTGACCTCACCAGTAACCAGTGACAATGATGATGTCATAGGAGATTCAGAGGATGAAGCGACAAAGAATTTCAAAGGCAGGGTAAGAATTGATCCTGTTGAAGTTACTTTAGAATATCGAGATACACCTTTAGTTCCCCCCTCATGTTCAGTAGGTTACATCGTAACAAAACATTTTGCACCTGAAGACCAAAAAAAAGTAACTACTACCATGTCTTTCTAATGTGCTCCGTCTCTTCTAGCTGTTTATGAAGCGCTACTATAAGACCAAGCACGACACCTATGTACCCACTCTCAGGGAGTTCTGGAAGCCCGGCCTGGCACGACCTGCTGTCTCCCGGCAACGGACACCGATGACACGCTCAATAATTCACAGACCTATGGCAAAATCCTTTCACCATCCATGGGGAGCAAAAAATGCATTTTGAAACAGGAAGGGTACCATCTGAAATTTTCCAATAGGAACACGTTTCTTGCTGCAAAAACATTTTGCTCAGTTTGGCCAACTGAACACAACCATGGTTGTAAAAGTGTATGATTGGCAGTTGAATCACTTTGCAATAAGCATTATTTAAAAACCTGTTGACTTTTATTTTGAAATCAAGAGGATTAACCTACGTCACCAATACTTACAGCCTGTGTGCTGTCATTGTCAAGAGTTCAGATGTCCCAACACATTTTCTTTTAGGGGTCATACTTATATCTTCAGATGTTGATGGCTGCGATAACTGAGGCAAGAGCTTTCTCATATTGGTTGACAATTTAAGTAATTGTCAAGAGTTCAACCGATTTTTATTTCAGCTCAATATCTTCAGATTCTGATGCCTGGTTGTAATAACAACTTGGAGAAAATGTTTTTTCTAATGTAGTTTTCAATCAAGTATTTGTTAATTATCTTATGTACTCTCTCTTTAAATGAGTGGGGTTTTAATATGTACTTTTGTATCTTGTCATAACTTTTCATAACTGTATTCTAATAACTGTTTAAGCTATAATGTCATGAATTAAATGTAAATTAAGCATCTGCCAAGTCGTATAGTAATACCTTTTTCACATTCAATGTCTTTATTACTGTGTAAACTACAAACTATTACACTGTTTTGGCTGTCTTTTATACACACTTCTCTTGGTTTCACTAATTACCATGTAGTTCTCTATTAATGAAGTACAATAATCCAAAACATGAATAGCAGTGTAGTCCTTTTTATTAAGGCAATGTAGGTATAAACTGGCCTGAGTTTAGACCCTGCTTGTGAGATCAAATGCTTACAATGTGCTGTGATGGCTCTTTAAAGGCGTAGTAAAAAACATGGCGTTTATTTGTTAACTTTGACTCCACTGTATAGTGCCCACTGGAAAAACATACCCAGAAAGAATATCAGTGGTGGCGACTGTCCACTTCCCCATCGCTTCCTGGCTTCATGTCCTCGAGTCATTTTATTTTGAGAGAAAGAAATGACTTAAATGTATAGTGAATCTTCCTGTCTTACAGTCCATTATATTACAAAAGCATCGTTTCCAGATTCTATTAACACTTTCCAGTCAATCAGCCTCACAGTCTGCAGCTCATCCCTCCAGTCACAGTGATTGTCTCTCCAGTGATGTAAGACGCATCCTTAGAGCACAGGAAGGCGATTACTCCACCGATCTCCTCTGGCTTGCCAAACCTGGGAGAATAACAAGAATGGATGTATTTTTTTTTTGTATGAAATAACCTTATGTGACAAGGTGGTAGTTGCACATGCTACGATTATGCATTTAATTTTGTACTTGATGAATAGTGTCAGATTACTTCATGGTGTACGCCACTAAAATAAATCAATAATCAAAACACAGACCATGTCACAATTTCTACCAATTCAGTCACAATGAGGCACTTGTGGCCACATCACAAAAACAATAACACTTGAGGGTAAGAATGTGCCCTAAATAATACAACCAAGAATGAAGTTGACGGAAACCTTTTAATGCTAAGCTGCTTCTTGAACTCGTCCACAACGTCTTCGTCCTGCCACAACTGAGAACACAGAATCGTCAAAACTCCCTACTCTATGAATTATAGAGGGAAACAAAGGATAAATGTGTGACAGGAAGAGGAGTGAGGGTAAGGAGGGTAGGTGAAGTGAAAAGGGTACACAGGTAAAGATGACAGAATAGAAAGGGAGGGGGTCCTCACTGCTTGGCTGAAGGGGGTCTTAATGATGCCAGGGGCCACACAGTTGACCCGGATGTGGCTCTGGGCCAGTTCAGGGGCCAGGGCTCTGGTTAGTCCCAACAGGGCCGTCTTACTCACGCTGTAAGGGCCCAGTGCCTGGTGGTGGGGAGGTCAAAGAAAGTAAGAATTCTCCATAACAATGCAAATTGATCTAATGATCAAATCAAGAGGAATTTAGAGGTCAAATCAGAAGAACTTACCTGCATAGGCTGGTACCCAGCGACAGAGGACACAAACACAACACTCCCACCCCTGGAAAACAGATATGTTATAGCTCACAAAACTATTTCCGAACTTTCTATTCCTCTTTCTCTCTCTTACCCCCTCTTCTCCAAGTGAGGCACCACCAGTTGGGTCATAAGAAAGGCCGACTTTACATTCACATCCAGGATCTGTGTGAAGTGCACAATATAATATCAGCTGATATCGCAACACTCTTTTTTGGACATAGCTCAAATACCACTTTTCTCATATGCTATCCTCCTTCTCAGACTAAGTGAAACTATATCTTCCTAAATGTATGGTTATTTGATGCATTTTGTGTTTGGTTATTTAAATGAGTGTTTCTTAATCCTGGTCCTGGGGACACAAAGGGGTTGACATTTTTGTGTTTGCCTTAGCACTACAAACCTGATTCAAATCATCAACTCTGCAGTAGTGCCGCGGCCTTGTCGACGTTTGACTGGCGTCTGCTACTCACCACGACGTGAGCCAGGAACAAGATTAAAAAACACTGACCTAGATAATAGGGATGCCAGGCACACACCTTATCCCAGACTGCTTCTGTCGAGTCCATAATGTTCCCAAAGAAAGGGTTGACTGCCGCGTTCGAAACGAAGATGTCCACACCACCACACTGTTCCACTGTCTAAACAGAAAATAATAACACTGAAATTCAGTTTAGGCTTGTGACTGATGGCTGTGCCTGTGATCATGTATTAAGTCTCCCTGTATAAGGCCAAGCCAGAATTATCAATTGATGTTTACTCTGGATGCAACTGTTAGAATGGGACCAAACTTTATGGATGTTTTCTTTACCATGTTAACAAGTCTAGCTCTGTCTTCACTATTCCCAACGTTGCAAGTCGTCCCGGTCACTTGTATCTTCTCACTCTGCAGTAGTGCCACGGCCTTGTCGACGTTTGACTGGCGTCTGCTACTCACCACAACATGAGCCCCTCTCTGCCCCAAAGCCTGGGCTGCAGCCAAACCGATTCTGGAAGAGATGCCACAAGTCCCAGTCAGTAGGAGAAATATGTATATTTTGCATGATATACTGTAGGGCCCAGAGTTTTCCTGTCAGGATGACCTAATCAGGGAAAACTCTGGGCCCTATACTGTAGATATACCCTAGTTACACAATATAGGCTAACTAAGTGTCCAGATTTTTTCCAGGTCAGGCCAAGTAGTCAGGAAAAACTCACTATAAGGAACATAGAGCAGGAGAGCAATTCACTATAAACAAATGAACTACAACCCCAGCAAAACGGTTGGTACAGCCATTACTTACCCATCTGTGGAGGCCGTGACTATGGCAACCTTCCCTGCAAGACTGCTTTGAGACCCAGCAAGACTGCCTCCTGACATCTTTCTTGTCTGACCTGCGACGGGATTGGTCAAAAGGCACCTGCTAACAAGACACCGCAGCATTACCTGGAAATAGAGAACATTTCTCAATGCACACACATACAGTAGGCTCACATATTCAGGATGCAAAATCACAACTGAATGTCTTACTGAAGCTCCCTTAATAATAGCAGATTAAAACTCAACTCCACGATTTACGATGGAGTTGAGCGGTGACTTGTATAATTGCAGCCTATTCTTTGAGTGCTGAAATCAGAGTTTTTGATAAAAACACTAGTCACCGCTCAACTCCATCGTAAATCCTGGAGTTGAGTTTAATCGGCTACCTTAGTTATTGCATTGCTTTATCCACGATGGAGGACACAAATATGTTTAAACTGAATTTATGTGCTTCCTTATTGTAGTTGTCAAGCAGTCGACGAGCTTGAAGATATGAAATTAGGTGAAAGTTGAATTGTGCAAGCACGCAACTACAGTAGCCTATAGTTTGTACTGAATTCAAAATGCAAAGAGATGACCTTCCCTTCAACAAGAGCTACATGAAAAGCCAATAATCTACCTCTGTTGATGAGTCCGTTCAGTACAGCGACAAAAACACGAGTTTAAAGACGAGGGATACGGCGTTTCCGGCACTTTTTCAAAATAAAAGTCCTACATTGGGTGTTCCAAATATGATTTAACTGCATCAATTGGTCTCGCGCCTGTACTTTCCTCTGTACGGCAGCCTATGGGCCACACCAACGATGATGGATAAATGAAGATGACTTACTCAGGCAGTTTACCATTGGAAAAAGGCTAATGTTTGGAAAACTGAGTTTTCGCCCCCGCCCCTCTGGAAACTTTCTGAAATCTCTTTTACTCACCCTCTTCTGAACCCTCAACCAATTTGACCGATATGATGATGAATCCTATGTCTCTTCCTCATATTTCTGAACAGCTGCGATTTAAACGAACGTTCCAAAAATATTATGAAGGCTACAACGTTCTCTGTCTGTTGTAACGGATATTGCCGTAGTAGCACAAGCAATATGCAGTCTACACATTGCATTGGGGGCAAAACAATTAGCATTTTGTTTGATGATATAATCCTTATAGTTGCTGTCATATAGCCAGAAGTTTTCCTCCTGTTTAGCCAATGTTTGCAATGATGATTAAAAAAATAACATTGACCAGGGGCATCATGCACCCAAAAAAAAAATCTGAGGTGGCACAAAGTATGTGAGGAATGCCTGAGTGTGGTCCAGAGGGGAGGTAGGCCACCAGTCCAGAAGTTGGAGAATGTTGCATTTTTCTATCACCTGAAACAGATTTTTCCTGCTGTATGAAGCCATAATCATTATGCTTAATTCAATGTAAACAATTATATATATACAGTACCAGTCAAAAGTTTCGACACCTACTCATTCAAGGGTTTTTCTTTATTTGTACTATTTTCTACATTGTAGAATAATAGTGGAGACATCAAATCTATGAAATAACACATATGCAGTAACCAAAAAAGTGTTAATCAAAATATATTTTATATTTGACATTCTTCAAAGTAGCCATGACTTGCCTTGATGACAGCTTTGCACACTCTTGACATTCTCTCAACCAGCTTCACCTGGAATGCTTTTTCAACAGTCTTGAAGCAGTTCCCACATATGCTGAGGACTTGACGGCTGCTTTTCCTTCACTCTGCAGTCCAACTCATCCCAAACCATCTCAATTGGCAAATGATAGTCCCACTAAGCGTAAACCAGATGGGATGGCGTATCGATGCTGTGGTACCCATGCTGGTTAAGTGTGCCTTGAATTCAAAATGAATCACTGACACTGTTGGCAGCAAAGTACCGCAACACCATCACACCTCCATGCTTAACGGTGGGACCACACATGCAGAGATCATCCGTTCACCTACTCTGCATACACAAAGACATGGCGGTTGGAACCAAAAATCTCAAATTTGGACTCATCAGACCAAAGGACAGATTTCCACTGGTCTATTGTCCATTGCTCGTGTTTCTTGGCCCAATCAAGTCTATTCTTATTATTGGTGTTCTTTGTAGTGGTTTCTTTGAAGCAATTCGACCATAAAGGCCTAATTCACACAGTCTCCTTTGAACAGTTGATGTTGAGATGTGTCTGTTACTTGAACTCCATGAAGCATTTACTTGGGCTGCAATCTGAGGTACAGTTAACTCTAATGAACTTATCCTCTGCAGCAGAAGTAACTCTGGGTCTTCCTTTCCTGTGGCGGTCCTCATGAGAGCCAGTTTCATCATAGCGCTTGATGGTTTTTGTGACTGCACTTGAAGAAACCTTAAAAGTTCTTGAATTTTCCAGATTGACTAACCTTGTCTTAAAGTAACAATGGACTGTCGTTTCTCTTTGCTTATTTGAACTGTTCTTGCCATAATATGGACTTGGTCTTTTACCAAATAGGCTTATATTTTGTTACCACCCCTCCCTTGTCACAACACAACTGATTGGCTCAAACGCATTAAGAAGAAAATTAATTCAACAAATTAACTTTTAACAAGGCATGTCTGTTCATTTAAATGCATTCCAGGTGGCTACCTCATGAAGCTGGTTGAGATAATGCCAAGAGTGTGCAAAGCTGTCATCAAGGCAAATGGTGAAGAATCTCAAATATAAAATATATTTGAATTTGTTTAAGACTTTTTTGGTTACTGCATGATTCCATATGTGTTATTTCATAGTTTTGATGTCTTCACTATTATTCTACAATGTAGAAAATAGTAAAAAATAAAGAAAAACATTGAATGAGTAGGTGATTCCAAACTTTTGACTGGTACTGTATATATACAGTTGAAGTCAGAAGTTTACATAAACTTAGGTTGGAGTCATTATCGTTTTTCAACCACTCCACAAATTTCTTGTTAACAAACTATAGCTTTTGGCAAGTCGGTTAGGACATTTACTGTGTGCATGACACAAGTAATTTTTCCAACAATTGTTTACAGACAGATTATTTCACTTATAATTCACTGTTTCACAATTCCAGTGGGTCAGAAATTTACATAAACTAAGTTGATTATGCCTTTATCAGCTTGGAAAATTCCAGAAAATGATGTCATGGCTTTAGAAGCTTCTGTTAGGCTAATTGACATCATTTGAGTCAATTGGAGGTGTGCCTGTGGATGTATTTCAAGGCCTACCTTCAAACTCAGTGCCTCTTTGCTTTACATCATGAGAAAATCTAAAGAAATCAGCCAAGACCTCAGAAAAAGAATTGTAGACCTCCACAAGTCTGGTTCATCCTTGGGAGCAATTTCCAAATGCCTGAAGAGACCACGTTTATCTGTACAAACAATAGTATGCAAGTATAAACACCATGGGACCACGCAGCCGTCATACCGCTCAGGAAGGAGACATGTTCTGTCTCCTAGAGATGAACGTACCTTGGTGTGAAAAGTGCAAATCAATCCCAGAACAACAGCAAAGGACCTTGTGAAGATGCTGGAGGAAACAGGTACAAAAGTATCTATATCCGCAGTAAAACGAGTCCTATATCGACATAACCTGAAAGGCCGCTCAGCAAAGAAGAAGCCACTGCTCCAAATCCACCATATAAAAGCCAGACTACGGTTTGCAACTGCACATGGGGACAAAGATCGTACTTTTTGGAGAAATGTCTTCTGGTCTGATGAAACAAAAATAGAACTGTTTGGCCATAATGACCATCGTTATGTTTGGAGGAAAAAGGGGGATGCTTGCAAGCCGAAGAACACCATCACAACCGTGAAGCACAGGGTTGGCAGTATCATGTTGTGGGGGTGCTTTGCTACAGGAGGGACTGGTGCACTTCACAAAATAGATGGCATCATGAAGAAGGAAATTTATGTGGATATATTGAAGCAACATCTCAAGACATCTGTCAGGAAGTTAAAGCTTGGTCGCAAATGGGTCTTCCAAATGGACAATAACCCCAAGCCTACTTCCAAAGTTGTGGCAAAATGGCTTAAGGACAACAAAGTCAAGGTATTGGATTGGCCATCACAAAGCCCTGACCTCAATCCTATAGAAAATTTGTGGGCAGAACTGACAAAGCATGTGCGAGCAAGGAGGCCTACAAACCTGACTCAGTTACACCAGCTCTGTCAGTAGGAATGGGCCAAAATTCACCCAATTTATTGTGGGAAGCTTGTGGAAGGCTACCCAAAACGTTTGACCCAAGTTAAACAATTTGAAAGCAATGCTACCAAATACTAATTGAGGGTATGTAAACGTCTGACCCACTGGGAATGTGATGAAAGAAATAAAAGCTGAAATAAATCATTCTCTCTACTATTATTTTAACATTTCACATTCTTAAAATAAAGTGGTCCTAACTGACCTAAAACAGGGAATTTTTACTTGGATTAAATGTCAGGAATTGTGAAAAACTGAGTTTAAATGTAATTGGCTAAGGTGTATGTAAACTTCCGACTTCAACTGTATGCGTTGGTGCAGCTGTTATGCTGCGTGTTTTATATATTGTGTATCATCCCGTGTCGTTCAACGAGGTTTACCCTCGCTCTTTTGTTTGGGTACAGCCCAGTGTTTTTTGTATACGTGTTTTTCTGGGGTGTATTAAAAACCCCTACAGCGTCTGTCTCCAAATCCTTTATTCCAGCGTGACAGTGGGTGGTAGATAGAAATAAACTTCAGATCTATCCCCATTTGGCCAGCCACCTGTGGAACCACATCTCCTGTGAAATGGGTGTCTGCGGAAAGAACTTCCGGAATAACAAATCTAGGGATATTTTCCCTTACCAGAAGTTTCGCTACTGTTTTCGCATCACAGTGTACTGTTGGAAATGCTTCGACCCACCTGGTAAAGCGGTCAGTTATTACCAGACAGTATCTCTTTCTGTCTTTCTTTTTGTTCAGCCATGTCTATGAAATCCATAGGTAAATGGGTGAACGGGCCGGCCGGTGCTGGACATTTCCCTGTTTTCAGGGGGGTACCCTTACCAGTGTTGTATTGCCTGCATGTAGTACATTTAACATGTGTGTTTTGCACATTTCAATCAGATTTGGACAAAACCAGGTGTCAGATATTAGTCTTACCATCTCCCCCCTTGGCGCGTGACCCATCCCTTGGCCAGGCGACACACAGAGGAGACGAGAGGTAGAGGCAGAACTGGTTTGCCAGAGAGGGATTGTCTCCACAGGTCATCAGGGCCCCTAGAGCAACCTCTAGACTCCCACAAGGGATGATTAAGTGAATCCGCAGCCTGGTGTTGGTCCAGATCAGTGATTTCAGACGTACACGGGGAGGCAAGCAGAACAGCATGAGTATGGCAGCGGGAAGCAGCATTCTTAGCAGCAGCATCAGCAGCTGCATTACCCAAACTAACGCTGTCAGTGTTACCTGTGTGGGCACGGACCCTAAAAATAGCCAACTCAGCTCGAAGCAACGTGGCCTCCAGCAGGGCTTCAATCTGTAAACGGTGTTTAATAGGGGTACCAGATGCGCTAACAAAGTCCCTACCCTTCCAAACGCCAACCCAGGAGAGGCAAACACCAATGGCGTATGCAGACTCAGAATAAATGTTAATCTTCAAACCACTACGTAATGTACTTGCTTCAGTAAGGGCCAGGAGCTCAGCTTGTTGTGCTGAGCAATGTTCAGGCAAGGGCTGTTCAATCAACAATGTCCTATTTAGTGAAACTATACCAAACCCTGCATGTTTCCTACCAGTCTCCCTATCAATAAAGGTAGAGCCATCAACAAAGAGAGTAACATCAGGGAGCTCAAGAGGTTCATCGTAAAGGTCAGTCACGTTGGACCAGATCAGAGCAGTTGTGTGGTTCTCCATCTTCCAGAGACACTTGCAGTTGTGCTGGGTTAACAACAGAGCATTGTTGAATCGTAAGGTGAGGCTGTAATGTTTGGTTCTTTGGTACCATCCGGAAATATGTACTAGTGACACTGGAGAAGGGGTTCAGGGCTTCCCTATTGTTGATTATTCTGTGGTGGGAACAACGCCTGGTTTGTCGCAGGAGGCTGTTGGGCCATCCATATTGTCGACCATTCATTGGTTGAGTCTGGGAAAAGGCAGGCTGAGGCTGTCCAGTGTAGGCTGATCTTCCACCTGACAGTATTTCCTCTCCATTGACCTCTCCCTCTCTGCTGCCAGGGTGGCTGCTGCTGCTGTGGTTGGTGAGGGCACATGTTTCTCATATGACCTGCCACACCGCAGTACCAGCACACCAGCGGTTGTCTCTGTGTGGGTAGGTATGGTTGTGGGTTCCCATATTTTTGAGGAGGGAACTGAGTAGCAGGTGCTTGGGTGAACTGTGGAGCAGGCGGTGGAGGATGTTGCTGCTACAGGTCAGCTGGGGTTACAGCCACCATTAGATTGTTGTTTTTTTCTTTGTCCAGTTGGGATTTATTGAGTTGTGTGTCAAGGCCAGCCTTCTTTGCTTTTTCTTCATAATTCATATTTTTCCAGGCTTTGAAGTGATGTCTAATGTGGTCCTCTTTAGTAGGGCCTTCAAATCTGTCCCATCCCACAACATTCATCAGTTTATCTCTGACCCACTCAGGGAGATTCCTGCAGAGTCTGGCATAGAGGAGGTTTTCAGTGGTATCAGAGGAGTCGAACCTCTCAGTGGTTTCTCCTTGCCACTCTGTCTTAAGTTTATCGATCCAGTCGAGGATATCATCATATCAGTGAAAAGAAGTTAACCCAGTCTGGCAACGTCCCTGGTGGTGGGAAACATTTCCCTCAACTGCCGGTAGAGAGCTTGTCTGAAATGGGTAAACGGCAGTTCGACATGGCCTTGAGTAAGTTGTAGTTGATTCCAAACGGTGTCACACTGTCCAGGGGTCAGGACCTTAGCCATGAGACCTCTGAGGTCACCCAGGCACAGCTGATTGTGTGAGGCTATAACAGTCTCAAAGGTGTGAATGCACCTGTCTGCTCCTTTAGATAGGCGGGGCAATGGTTTCGCTGCTGTGTCCAAGTTCCCAAAACTCCATGGTTTGTAATCATGGTACGGTTGTCCTGTACCAGAGGTTTTTATCACCAGAGGGTAAGTTCCCACAGGACGGTCATCTTCACCTGGCTGTGTCTACATCCATTCAGTTCGTTTCATCTCCAGTCTCTGTGATGTTCGGAGCAGTATGTTTTTAAATTCACCCTGTAATAGTGCTACCTCACTTTGCACCATGTTTGATAGGCGCCTCAATGTCTCCCTCGATTGATCCAGTTGCTGTTTTATGTTCTGTTGGCCGCCGGCATGCGCTCGGGAGTCCTTGTGACTCTCGCAAGACCCATCTTCTTCTTCATCTTCAGTTCCACTTTCGTGTTCTTTTAATTGTTCACGTTCTCTCTCCTCTCTCTTCTTTTCTTCCCACTGTCTTATGTATTGTTCACTTCTTGCTCTTTCTTCACTTTCCGCTCTCTCTCGTCTTATCTCCTCTTCTCTTCTTTCCCTTCGTTAAGTTACTTCGACTTATCCTTTTGTCTCTGTCTTTATCATCGCAATGTCGTCTGATTTTGTCAACAGCTTTATCCATTTCTCTCTGCACCTTATTTTCTTGAGCTGCCATGAGGTCCTTTGCCGTGGCACCTCTAGGGTAGAGAGGCGTTGAGTGTGCCCTGGCATCATTCCATATATCCCCTAGTTCTTGATACATTCTACCCGGTGGCGGTGGTGGAGAAGAATTATCACCTGGGGCTACTAGTTCGTTTGGGAGTAGTGGATAAATTCCTTTAAACCTATCTCCGCAGTAGGGAAGGGATGGTGGAGCATATGGTGGAGCGCTGCATTCTAGAGGAAACTTCTCTGTCTTGACGGAGGCAGGGTCTTTGATCTTTGTTAACTGTTTCTTTAAGCAGGTAGCCTTCTGTTGAGTCCAGAATAGGTTACCTTCAGTTTTCAACATTGCTAAAGCAGTCACAGAAAACAGGGTGGATCTTTTAAATTTTCCTTGGTTTTATTTACCTGTCTTCTTTACACGATATTCTGTACATGTTGATACTTGGTTTTCTTAAATGACCCATCTGTGGGCCATCTATATTCAGAGGCGTCTTTTGTCCAATCATGCCATTTCTTGAAACCCAGGTTGTCTTTTTCCATAGTGGGGAATTTCCCAATTAAAAACTGTAGAGGGGTGGAGGGTTTCATTGCGACCGGCCCCTCAGACAACTCCGAGCTCCCGTCTGCCATATCTCAAAAAAAATATTTTAGGCTCTGTGTGTAATGTAAAGATAAATGAACTGCAAAATATCCCTATATGTGCATATAATCTATCCCTTACGTCATGTACGTGTATTGAGAACAGGGTGATAAGTAAATGATGATTGAATACCATGTAATGTATGGGTGGTGTAAAATAAATGTCCTCCATGGAGCAACCACGGAACAGTAAAAGGTTCAAGATGATTTATAACTGGTATAAGTTCTGGTATAACCCCCACTACGATTCTGGTATAACCCCCACTACGATTCTGGTATAACCCCCACTACGATTCTGGTATAACCCCCACTACAATTCTGGTATAACCCCCACTACGATTCTGGTATCCCTGTGATAATGTTCTCCTTACAAAGGAGAAACTACTACTTCAAAACTAGTTCATTCTAAAATAACATGGGTCAATAACACATTGGTAGGTCTATTTCCTAATACAGCAAGGGTGTATGCATTAAGGTTTATACCCCCACAGGCAACTCTTCGAGCATCTGATCTGAATGTCCATTCAGTTCATTCAAATACACGGGCATTATAGGTTTTATAACTAACTCCTGATTTAATGTTCCACCATCCAGTCATAACACACAGAAAACATCATAAACGGAACAATAACAAATTCAGTTATCAGAAAATATTTCAACAACTCAATTCTATCAACAATCCACATTTTATACTTGGAATTTGTGCCCTAAGTCCTATCACCAAGTCTCACAATCATAAACATTTAACCCAGGAATGTATAACCTATTTCCACCTAGGTGGTCTGTGCTTCCTCCCACGGGTTGTCTAACAATAATTTCACACTTTCAATTATTCCACTATTACAGAGAAATGTAGGTTCGTATAAATTTAACAGCGAGGCACCACTTACTTGCCAGAATGACTCATTAACCACAATGTGCTATAGCAAATTACAGACTTCAGATATAACAGACGTCTGCTTACCTTATAATTTTGTAGTGCTTGCACGTGGATCAATGGTTAGTCCAGCCAAGTGGTCACTCGCTCCTGGCTAGTACGCCAAATTGTTGGTCAATTTCTTCAACAGATGATCAGGTCTATATAATTATCAAACATACATATTGGTAGTAGAAAGGAAACACAGACTCTTTGTTTAAGTATTAAAATTCTCCTTTAGTAATAACATTTATAGGCAGAAGTTGGTACAGAGTACAGTATATCCCCAGTCCTCCTTGCGTGACTTTCCCTGGCAACAACATTTTAATAAATCTAACCTCCCCCTGACAGCAACAACCATGTGTCAGCAATTAAAAGCTCGGAAGTGGGTTTGACCGAAACTTGACCTTTCATCACAGGTATAGGGTCATAACAAGGTGAACGAGTCTAAGCATCTTCTGACAGGTGGCTGTTTTCATCAGGCCTGCTGCAACCTTGTGTTCTCAGAAAACCAGTCTTATTCTCAGAACCACAGATAGCCACGGTGGGGCCCAGACAGGAGTCTGAGCGTAGGCGGTTTCCGCCTTCTGATAGTGTCTGAAGGGCACAACACTCAAAACAGGTGTTAACACACACACAGAGGTCTTTACAGTTTATCATACCACAATTTATTAACCCTTTAAAAGGTATGAGGCCTTGTTTTAACCCCTTCAGTTCCTGTGATCGTCCTCGAGGCACGTGTCCGGAACTTTCATCACGCACACCTGTCCCCTATTCCCACTGATTAGTATTTGTATAAGTGTGCCCTTTGGTTTCCATGGTCTTGTTGATTATTGTTACTATGTCCGTTGGTGCGTGTGAGTACCTGTGCTGTGTGTTCTGGGATTTCGTGCCCTTGTGGATTGCGCAGATGATTACGGGTCTCGTCCCGTGTGTTAATCATCGTGCGCGCGTGTTATTTATTCAAGGTACTCCACGCTCTTTTGTTTGGGTTTCAACCCTGTGTTTTTGTTACGTGTTTGAATGGTCTTCGTCCCCGTGCACGCAGTAATTTGGGTGAAATAAAAAACCATTTTACGCATTCCTGCATCTGTCTCCCGAATCATTCATACCAACATGACATTTGGTCTTTAATCTGTTACTATAACCTAACAGCTTCAGACACATTCATAATTTACTCTGATTGTTCCTATTTTCAACTATTTTGTAATTAAAATATTCTTTCTTGGCCTTCTATATCATCCTGTTGACCTCATTTCTTAATTTCTTATCGTCTATAAATATATAATCTGCCCTGGATTTCCTAAACTCCAGAAAGCGTTCATTTCTACGCTTAATTGCCTTTAAAATTTTATAATTTATCCATGGTTCAGTTCTTTGCTTAATTCTAACCTTTTTTTTTACTGGAGCCTGCTTATCTACAGCATGTAAAAACAATGATTTAAAATGGCCCCAGGCATTCTCCACCTCAATGCATTTCAATACAGCAGACCAGTCCAATTTGCTCAAACAATTAACAAAAATATCTGCACCATAATTCTTCATAGCCCTCATTTTTATTAAGTTATGACAATTAAAAACTTTTCTGAACCTTCCTATTACAGAAAATGATGGAATGATCACTGAGCCCATAGTTTACAACCCTACTATTTGATATCCTTGATCTATCCGACACCAACACAAGGTTAATGATGGTTTGGGTAGAAGGACAGACCCTGGTGGGCTCATTAATCAGCTGGTATAAAGCAAACATATTACAAAAATTCTTAAGAGCTTTAAAAGTAGCATGGCCCTTTTAGAGCATATCTGTATTAAAATCACCAGTAACAATAACCTCTGATTTACCAAAGTCTGTACAGTTGGAACAAGTCTCCAACAATTCATAAAACTTGTACTGGTCTGGTGGTCTATAACAGGTTCCAACTACAATAGGTTTACATTTTGGTTGCTTGCTTTCCTAAAGTCTACCAACCTTGCCAGCAGGCATGTCAGCTAAGATAGGTAGGCAAGCTAGCTGCTCTAACTTGATTGATAGCCTGAAATGGCATCTTGGTAGTTAGTTATGAGGTTGGGAGATTGGGAACCTATCTGGGCTAAACAGGGCAAATCTGAGGGGGTACGTGCACCTGTGCCCCATATGAGCATGACGCCCCTGCTATTGACTGCCTGTCTGTGTCTATGCTGTGATTGCTATACATAGCTTGCCTAAATGGCTGCATGTAACTCCCCTCCTGAAAAAATAACATGAAATTGCTAGACAACCTTTTTGTGTCGTTCCTGCTTATGTTTGCAATAGCCTATTGTTACAACAGACAAATAACTAAGTTTGTAATAACTGTTTTGTGTACAGGTGGCAGTAGAGTCACATAGTGACTGAGCACTGAGCAGCAGCTGAATGGAGGTAGGCTAGTGGATCCTGCATGCTCAGAAATCTCAGTATTTTTGCAACAGTAAGCCTGGTTCTAGAAAATCCGGAACCGCAGTCACTATGTTTGAAGAAATGGTCTGTGTAAGTGGGCGTTCCCTGTCTCGTGTGAGCATGCTTTCCCGCGTGAGACCAATGGCTCTGGTTTACTTATTGTCCCCTCCCCACTCAATTAAATTTCAATTTTAGGGCTTTATTGGAATGGGAAACATATGTTAACATTGCCAAAGCAAGTGAACTAGATAATAAACAAAAGTGAAATAAACAATACAAATTAACAGTAAACATTACACTCACAAAAGTTCCAAAAGAATAAAGACATTACAAATGTAATGATCTCCCCACCCGCCCCAACCAGAAATATTTTTTTGCAAGTGATCTCCCTTCTGGGGCACCCGCTCTGCGGGGCGGGGGAATAGGTAGACAAGAGAGACCCTGCCCAATCCGAAAAAAATAGGGAGTGGGGTGTCTCGCTTTCTCTACTGTCGCTGTCGTGAAGATACTATGTATGTCCACGCATCCTGGCGCAAAGCAAACAGCATAGCAACTTCTTGCTTTGCCATCTGCTTGCATGCAAACTACTTAGTTGGTTACCACATCTCTCTTCGCCTGGCCAACATGGCACAGACTCAACTCTGGGGGTACGTACCTTACCCCCAGAGTCTCCAGAATAAAATGCTGAAGGTGGAGCTGTAAACTTCGGTTCTCCATCCTCAAAATCTTGCGCGTTTACCGCAAGAGGGTTGTATTCAATGATGTGTATAAACCCTGGATGTCTGACAGGGGGCGCTGTATTGAATCCACCGTGCAGTCATCTTGGTAATCCTCCATTAAAAACAAATATATATATAAATGCACTTATTTATGTCTACATTCGTTTATGACACGTTTATTATATTACAGACACCTGAATGCATACTTTTAAATTGTATTATGTTAGCTAAACATACAAATAAAACAATGAAAAATATATTTAAAGTATTTTTTTAGAGAGTACTAATGTTAATGTCCCCACTACAACGACAAAAATACTTAAATTACATGTCATTTTTTCTTGAAACATTTCACTGAAATATTGTGGAATTCCATTCATTCCTATGGAGGACTGCACCGAATGGGAAGTGACAACATGGCCGACTGGTTTCTTCATAGCCTCTCAATGGCCAATTGCATTCAAGGGTTTGTGTACATTATTGATCGTATCCAATTACGTAGTCCTTCTCAGGAGGGAGAGAGAAGAGAAAAACCTCGTTGGCCACGAATTCCTTCTGCCGAGATAAGGGAATGCTCGATATCTTTATTTTCTGGAGCATTAAGGGTAGGTACGCTAGCTAACGAAACAATAAGTGAGTGTAATTTGAAGCCTGACTGAAGTTTGCTCGCTGCGAATGGATTTCATGCCCCCTTTTGTTTTGCCAGCTACTGTAGCTAGCAGCTAACGTTACTGTAGCAAGCTAGCTAGCCTCCATCGATTTTACATACGTGGATAATGTTGGTCAAATTGTTAGCTAGCAAAATCTTGGAAATGCATTCTTTTTGCGGTATATTTTCATTTGATCAGCTAGAGGGTAAGATGCTTGCTAACTTTAGGGGGCTAGTTAACGACAGTTAAGAAATTTGGACGTCATCAGTCATATCTATGCCATGGTCTATGCTTTTTACTGGGTGATCCCAATGTCTGGCACTGATACAACCTCTGAGTAGATGACTTTATGTCGTAAATTTAAGTTTACTTATCTCCACGATATTATAGTACAGGTATCAAAATTAGAGCTAGGATGTGTGACCACAATATTGGATATGGTAAGAATACCACTGAAGTTATGAATTGGTTATAGATGAAAGTGGTAGACATTGACATCAAATATTATTTACAAAGTTACAGAACATCAATAACTGATCATCATATTCCCCTGGCTAGGATTCTTCTTCAGTGGTTATCAGGAGTGTGATCTAAAGATGACATCACGATCCAGCCCAACTGGCTTTTCTAATTTTCTTGACAGTTACTGTCAACAACACTGAGCCAAGAAGGGGCAGTTCAATCATGCCCTCAACACAGAAGAACCCATTGGGCTTTGGCGAGCGAAGAAAGCTGGACATCTCTCAACCTTTGCAGCCTTGAAGGAGGCTGGTGGTGTTGCCCTCGAACACAACTTGGATCGTGTGTTTGGACTCTGCAGCAGTCACCAGTTCACCTCTTGGATATAGATGGAGGACCATGTCTGCTTGTGAGTCTGTTTGACCCAACATCCTGACAGGAGCACTGTCTGAGGAAGAGCAAACATGTCCCTCTCAGTGAGTAGAAATCGTGTGTGTGTGTGTGTGCACGTGTATGCTTTTGTATGAGAGATGGTGGATAAAGCGGGCACAGATGGAAAGGCGCCCAACTGGTGACATGGCACTATACTGCTGTTTCAATCCAGGGTACTGTTTGAATACTTTAAAAAATGCATGATCCTTTCTTCTTTGGGAGAATCATCATGACGTAACTGGATCGGGCATGTTTAAGGACATTTGGCTGAAGTGAACCTTTCATTTTCCCCATCAAATACTGTCAAATCAGTGATTACATCATTCAGGGAGGGGAATGAATGAAGGATGCGTTTTTAAGTAATTGAACATTGTCCTGGCTTCCATCCACTTGAGCTGGTGTTTGAGTAGAGCTCTTTTCATTGGGCGGTGTGCAAACCGTAGCAATGTGTTTTGCAACCTAAAACAAAAATCTAATTGGACAATCAGACACTGTTTCACTTTGTTTGAAAACGTTTCCTTGAGACTGAACATGGCCCGGGGCTCCGCTTGTCTCTCTATAGCCAATCCCCAGGAGGTTAGGGCTTTGAAAAGGAGAAGATGATAGGAGGGCCAAGGGATGGCAATTAAACCCCAAACTAGAGACAGATGTTGCCTACACCCTCCCTTCCTTTTCTCATTACCATTTACTCCTCTTGTCTTTTAAATAATTGACCTCCCTCCTCTCACTGTCTCTTTTCTCTTCCCCCTATAAGTAAATAATGTGTGCAGTGACTGAATATGCAGTGATTCAGCACTTATATCAGTATGTATTTATTCATTATGTGACTGTGCTCTGAATGAGTCTCTCTCTCTCTCTCTCTCTCACACCACACTGTTTTGTTTTGCTCCTCCCACCCCATCTTTCTCTTCTATTCACTAAGACTGTTATACAAATAGCTATTCTCAATCTCTTTCTTGGCATCAAGTCAATGCATTTGTCTATGTCCAGTCAGTATGTAGATGTGTGCCTCCCAGTGTGAAGTCAGGCCATCTCTCTGTCTCTGCATGCATTTCTATCTTCAGTCTGTATGTACCCCTATGAGTAGGGCCCAGAGTTTTTCCAGACCACGTGTTAACTAGGATAGTGATGATTGTTTGTGAATCTCGCTTTATTTCTGAGTAATTATTGTGTAATAAGTGATTTTTTCTTTTTTGGTTATATCTTTTTTGCTCTCCTCAGACGGTGCTGGCGAAGGCCCTGTTTGACAATGCAGCAGAGAGCCCTGAGGAGCTGGCCTTCCGGAAGGGAGACATCCTGATGGTTCTAGAACAGGAACAGGCAGGGGGTCCTGGCTGGTGGCTCTGCTCCCTCCACGGGCGCCAGGGCATCGCCCCCGCCAACCGCCTCCGCCTCCTCCACACCGCCCCCGCCCCAGGGGTTGACTCCAGACCCCCCAGCCGCGCACCCAGCGAGGACTCTGTGTACCTCTCCCCAGGCCCCCTGGCCCGCACGGCAGTCTCCACGGAGGATGTGGATGGGGTCTACCGCACCCCACCTGGCCTGGGGGAGGCCCTGTACCAGAGCCCAGGGGCGGTGCCTGTCGCCTCTAGACCAGGGGTCCTCCGGCAGGCCGAGGTAGGGGGTCGCCCCCGCTCCCGCTCCAGCTCCGGCACACGCCCCTGTCCCGATTGGGGCGTTGGGGTGACAGGCCGCCCCCGCTCGCCATCCCTCCGGTCCAGAGGCACAGACTCCGCTGGGAGCCTCTATCAGACCCCCTCCACCCCCACAGCTCTCGGGCCCCAGCACCACAGGGGTCTGGCTGGAGACCCTGGACCAGAGAATGTCTACCTGGCCCCGGGTGGGATTCCTCGGGCGGTGGGTCCAGCTCCAGAGGGGCCAGAGGACAACACTTATCTGGTCCCCAGGGAGACTGTAGCGGCGGTAGGCCACTCTAACGGCTGTTACCTGGTCCCCAGAGGGACAGTCCTGCCCAGCGAGGAGGTCTACCAGACCCCCACAGGAGGGTTAGTCGGGGGGGCTGTGTCGACCCAGGTTACCCCCATCACTACTAGGGTCCTGGAGGCTCAGAGCTTCACCCCTTCACAGATAAACGGGGGCGGGGGAGCCCCCCTTAAGCCCCTCACCCCTCAATCCAAACTGGCACAGGACACCCCTCAGATGATGTACCAGACCCCCACCCCTGTGGGAGCAGGGATTCTCAGGACTCCACCCGTCCTTGCACAGGGATCCCCCAAACCTCAGCTGAAAGGGGCGACCCCTAAAACCCCAGGGACCCTCGGTGGTCAGGGTGGAGTGCCCTCCACCCCTCCCATCACCAGGGGGAAGCTAGCTCCTGCTGCTTCCCTCAGGGGTTCCCCCTTGCTGGCCAGAGCAGGACAGGGACAAGGCCGGGTGCCTGGATCCCCAAACATTGCTCGTAAGCCCCCTCCTCCAGCCCCTCCAGTGAGGGGGGTAACCAGAAAAGACTTTCCCCAATCCGTAACCCCTGTATCCACCTCTCAGCCTGCCCTCTCCACCGCCCAGTCGACTCCTGTACCCCAGTACCAAGAGAGCAAAGATGGAAGGATGGCGTCGGATGAAAAGAAGCAGAATGGGCAGAATAAGAAAGGCGAGGACGGAGAGTGTGCAGATCCTGATGACGACAGCCTCGATGAACAGGTAAGAGAGAAAGGGAAGACCTTTCCAAGTTCCATGTCCCTGCTCTCTTTCTTTCCTGCCCCTCTTCTTCCATCTCTTTCTCTCCACAATCTCTTGTCATGATTAGGCCCAGAGTTTTTCCCTGTCAAGTCATGTAGTCAGGGAAAACGGCTATCCTAGTTAACCACTAACCACGTTTCCATCTACAGTTTTAGTGCGAGTAAAGTCATACCGTTTAAGAGAAAAAAATCACGACAGCTGTGATGGAAACAGGGCGTTTTGGTATTAACTTGATAAATGCCGGCAGATAATTTGTTCGTTCGACATGGTGGAATCTTTTTGTCTCAGTAAAATTAATTATGTGAGAAATGGCGGTGGAAACTCCTTTTTTTTTAATGTGCAAATATTGATATAATAACCATCATATCGAAGTAAACTTGGAGTGACGATGACATGGTGTGTGGTCCTCCCACTACGACTCGGGAATCCATGCAGTTTATGGGAAACCTTGCAGTTTATTGGGCTACATATGAAATAAGTGATGAACTTCACAGGGCGGTGAATGTGCACGGTGATGACCTTGATCCTCATTTCCAATAAATATCGAGGGTCTTATTCTGGTGACATGATGATTGATGCTTGACTGCCGATTGACAAATACAAATATTCTCTCTCTTGTCCATAATTAACTCATCATGTAGACTAGACAACCCGCACAGTCTACCTGCACTGTATCTGTGAGCTGTTGGCTAGAGAGTGCATGCCAAGACCAGAGTAGGAATATTTTGGTACTTAATGTAACACAACACTATCAGTAGAGTTGAAAATGCGATGGAAATACATTGAACATTCGATTTTTATGCGGTACATGAAACCTGAAGCGGGAAAGTATAATTTGTGTGGGGAAATGCGCATAATTTCTTTATGCGGATTTTTGAATATTCGCATGAAAATCTATCGCCAATTGGATGGAAACCTAGCTTATGTGAACTATATATCTGACATTGTGACCTTGTGCTTATAACAAGCGTATAACAGTCTTATAACATGCTGTCTGCTTGGTCTCCTAGGTGTATGATACTCCTCCCAGGAGTAGGTGGCAGCGGCCAGCCCCAGCAGCGCTGTGTGACGATGACAGCATCTACAACACCCCACGCTCCCTTCCACCACACACTGACCTAGAGTCAGAGGTCAGTCAGAATCCTTCCTCTACAGTACAGAGACCATCGGTCTCCTCTCTCTCACTCCGTATTTCTCTCTCCCCCTCTATTTATTTGTCCCTCTCGCTCTTCTCCCCCCCCCCCATAGCTCTCAACTTTCCCTCACCTGTTCTTCTCTCCCTCGGCCTCTCCCTTTCCGCCTCACTCCCCCCCACCCCTCTCTCTCTCTAACCCCCTCTTTCTCTCTCAACTTTCCTCCACCTGTTCCTTCCTCCCACAGCCCCGCTCTCTCTGTCACACCTGTTTCGCTGTCTGCTGCAATCCAGTCTGTCTGGTCTGAATAGTGCTGCTGCTATTTTCTCCCTGTCACACCCAGCTGTTTATACTGCAGTGGGAATGTATAAACCAGGCTATACAATCTCCTCCTCTTTTCTCCTCCCTAGAATATACATCTATAACAAACAGTACTAATGACCTTAGAATGACTGATTTCGAAAGACTTCAAGAACAATGACAGTAATAGTAGAGCTTTTTCTCTCTCTCCTTCCGTCTCTCAGGTCTATGATGTTCCCACCATCATACTTAGCACATCGTCAGAGCCCCAGCAGCAGACTGTCAACGTCCCAACGTCTGTTATTACTGATGAATCGGAGGAGGACGTTTACAGCCTCCCAACCCTTCCTGGCCTACACCTGGGCCTGGACATGTCCACCATCGCCCCTCTAGAGGGGACGGAGCACGGCCAGGTCTACTCTGTCCCCGGCTCAGGGAAGAGGGCTCCGCTTGGGCTAGGCGAGGGCAGTGACCCGGGGTCCACCACCGAACCGGACTGTGGCGTCTATGACATGCCCGCTCTCACCCTTGACGTCTTGCCCTCTTCGACGATGTCAACGTCGTCTTCGTCTTCCACACGTCGGTTATCGGTATCCAGTAATGGGTCTGGTGACGTTCAATGGAGGAACTCGCTTTCGGGCCTTGTCCAATCGGTGCTTAGCTCTGCCTCGGGTGCCCCTGCCTCCTCGAGGGACCTGGCAACCTCACTGGCTGAGATCCTGTCCGTCTGGAAGTCGAGTCAACCTGACGAGGTCCCTCCCCCTCTCCAGCAGGCTTGGGCCCGTCTCTCAGACCTACTTCCTGCTTTGTCCGCCGGTGGCCACGCCCCTCCGTCGGATACTCTTCTCTCTATGGTCCAACGAGCGCTGGAGGACTCCACCATCCTATTTCAGACCCAGGGGCGGCCCCGCCTCCCTTCCCAGGACTCCCTCTCCCGAAGACCCCTACCCGCCCTGCCCGTAGCCGAGGTGAAACCAGTAGGGAGCAGTATGGGACCACGCAAAGGTAGCTGGATCCAGGAGAGACCCTTACCCCCCACCCCCCAGCCAGGGTTCCCCCTGCCCCCCGCACAACCCTCCACTGTGACCATGTCCATCACTGTGGGGCAGAGCGACGGAGAGGAGGGGATGGGGAACGAGTACGCAGGAATAGGTCTGACACCTGCCCCGGCACCACTTCCTCTTGGAGACAGTGTGGGATACGTGAAACTGCAGGTCAGTCTTCAGTCTTGCTGGCACTTGTCTGCATTTTCCATTGCGTTTTACTCATTAAGCAGACACCTTTATTTAATAAGTGCGCTTGCTGGATTGTTTATCCAGTTGTTTTAATAGACAGTATCTGATGTTTGGGCCCATAGCTGTGTGTGTAAAAGTGAGGTATCTATCTCTTTTCCTCCCCAGGGAAAGCCAGAGCCTCTCTCAGATGCCCGGACAGAGAATAGGTCAAACCAGACCCTTCACACCAGGGAGCCTAGGGTAAAACACACAATCATTCTCACACCACACGTACTGTCCAATTGTCACACAAGCGCTCACACAATCTCATTCTCTCACACACACTCCATTTTAACACCCATCACCACACAACATTAACTTTCACACCACGTACACTCACTACGCTCTCAGATGAATCATTGATTCTGTTTGTGTATTTACTGATGAGCTCCTACCAATGTTCCCTTATTTTTTGGGGCACTGAGATCAATTCTAGGTCTTGTGAGCGGGAACTTGAATGTTGTAAGAATTGCATTGTGTTGTATGATGCAAGAAACCACTTTATAAAATAAATAATTACCATACAGAGAAGTAGACAATGTAGACTACCCCTCTGTCTATTGGCTTATTTGCAAAAACACTGCCCCTTTTTTTTAACACACGCTTTTTACCTGACTGGCTTTTTGAAATGTAGCCTATACGTTTTGTGCTCTTGTAGGAAGCAGTAACTCCCCAAAGCTGACCTATACTTATCTGTAACTAGGCTAATGACTTGCCAACTAGCAAAGAATGTCAACAAATGTGTATACTGCGCTCTGATCTGAAAAGCGTATTCACTCGCGGGTGATTTCAAAGGCCGCTCTTCAAATCAAATTTTATTGGTCACATGCACATGGTCAGCAGATGTTAATGCGAGTGTAGCGAAATGCTTGTGCTCTAGTTCCGACCGTGCAGTAATATCTAACAAGTATTCTAACAATTTCACAACAACTACCTTATACACACAAGTGTAAAGGAATTAATAAGAATATGTACATATAAATATATATGGATGAGTGATGGCCGTGCGGCATAGGCAAGATGCAGTAGATGGTATAGAGTACAGTATATACATATGAGGTGAGTCATGTAGGGTATGTAAACATTATATAAAGTGGCATTGTTTAAAGTGACTAGTGATACATTTATTACATCCAATTTTTGTATTATTAAAGTGGCTAGAGATTTGAGTCAGTATGTTGGCAGCAGCCACTCAATGTTAGCGATGGCTGTTTAACAGTCTGATGGCCTTGAGATAGAAGCTGTTTTTCAGTCTCTCGGTCCCAGCTTTGATGCACTTGTACTGACCTCGCCTTCTGGATGATAGCGGGGTGAACAGGCAGTGGCTCGGGTGGTTGTTGTCCTTGATGATCTTTTTGGCCTTCCTGTGACATCGGGTGGTGTAGGTGTCCTGAAGGGCAGGTAGTTTGCCCTTGGTTATGCGTTGTGCAGACCGCACTACCCTCTGGAGAGCCTTGCGGTTGTGGGCGGAGCAGTTGCCATACCAGGCGGTGACACAGCCCGACAGGATGCTCTCGATTGTGCACCTGTAAAAGTTTGAGTGTTTTTGGTGACAAGCCAAATTTCTTCAGCCTCCTGAGGTTGAAGAGGCGCTGTTGCGCCTTCAACACTCTGTCTGTGTGGGTGGACCATTTCAGTTTGTCCGTGATGTGTACGCCGAGGAACTTAACTTTCCACCTTCTCCACTACTGTCCCGTCGATGTGGATAGGGGGTGCTCCCTGAGCTGTTTCCTGAAGTCCACAATCATCTCCTTTGTTTTGTTGAAGTTGAGTGTGAGGTTATTTACCTGACACCACACTCTGAGGGCCCTCTCCTCCTCCCTGTAGGCCGTCTCGTCGTTGTTGATAATCAAGCCTACCACTGTAGTGTCGTCTGAAAACTTGATGATTGAGTTGGAGGCGTGCATGGCCACGCAGTCATGGGTGAACAGGGAGTACAGGAGAGGGCTGAGAACGCACCCTTGTGGGGCCCCAGTGTTGAGGATCAGCTGGGTAGAAATGTTGTTTCCTACCCTCACCACCTGGGGGTGGCCCGTCAGAAAGTCTAGGACCCAGTTGCAGCAGACTGGGATAGGGATTGATTGAATATGTCCGTAAACACACCAGCCAGCTGGTCTGCGCATGCTCTGACGACGCGGCTAGGGATGCCGTCTGGTCCGGCAGCCTTGCGAGGGTTAACACGTTTAAATGTTTTACTCACGTTGGCTGCGGTGAAGGAGAGCCCGCAAGTTTTGGTAGCGGGCCGTGTCAGTGGCACTGTATTGTCCTCAAAGCGAGCAAAGAAGTTGTTTAGTTTGTCTGGGAGCAAGATGTCGGTTTCTGCGACGGGGCTGGTTTTCTTCTTGTAGTCTGTGATTGACTGTAGACCCTGCCATATACGTCTCGTGTCTGAGCCGTTGAATTGCGACTCTACTTTGTGTCTATACTGACGCTTAGCTTGTTTGATTGCCTTGCAGAAGGAATAGCTACACTGCTTGTATTCGGTCATGTTTCCGGTCACCTTACCATGATTAAAAGCAGTTGTTCGCGCTTTCAGTGTTGTGCGAATGCTGCCCTCAATCCATGGTTTCTGGTTGGGGAAGGTTTTAATAGTCACAGTGGGTACAACATCACCGATGCACTTGCTAATAAAATCGCTCACCGAATCCATGTATACATCAATGTTGTTGTCTGAGGCTATCCAGAACATATCCCAGTCCAAGTGATCTAAGTACTCTTGAAGCGTTGAATCAGATTGGTCGGACCAACGTTGAACAGACCTGAGCACTGGCGTTTCCTATTTTAATTTCTGTCTATAGGCTTGGAGCAACAAAATTGAGTCGTGGTCAGATTTGCCGAAGGGAGGGTGAGGGAGGGCTTTGTATGCGTTGCGGAAGTTAGTAGCAATGATCCAGAATGCTGCCAGCCCAGGTCGCGCATTCGATATGTTAATAAAATTTAGGGAGCCTTGTTTTCAGATGAGCTTTAAAATCCCCAGCTACAATAAATGCAGCTGCAGGATATGTGGTTTCCAGTTTACGTGGAGTCCAATTAAGTTCTTTCGGGGCCGTCGAGGTGTCTGCTTGGGGGGAATATACATGGCTATGATCATAATCGAAGAGAATTCTCTTGGTAGTTAATGCGGTTGGCATTTGATTGTAAGGAATTCTAGGTCAGGTGAACAAAAGGACTTGAGTTCCTGTATGTTGTTATGATCACACCACGACTCGTTAATCATAAGGCATCCACCCCCGCCCTTCTTCTTACCAGAGAGATGTTTGTTTCTGTCGGCGCGATGCGTGACGAAACCGGGTAGCTAAACCAACTCTGATAACGTATCCCAAGTGAGCCACGTTTCCTCTTAGGCTACCGCCGCCAATAGAATTCTTCCCTGTTGAGCTCTAGCTCTGCCTTCAACAAAATCAGACAAAATTTTGCAAAGGTAGATTTGTTTTGGTTTGTTGCATTGAAAAGTGGCTGAAATAATGTTGATTCGATCACAGAAAAAACATGGATCTATATAATGCCAACTAATGGGGCGAATTCAGTGAAGTTCAATCGCTGCTCAGCCTAGCATTTCTTCTGCGCGGCAGTCCTGGAGGAGGTGCGCGCAACCACTCATGCGCTCAGCTTAGAGGGAACGTTGGCTTGGACTGTCCTTCAGTCCAGTGAGTCAACATTGATCTACCTAACTGTAGGTTACATTGACAGTAAACCTGCTCTCTCTCTGCCCCTTTATCCAGTTTCAACCTGCCTGGATCAACTCAATTTGTTTACCTTAACAGTATCTCTCCCTAAATCTCACCGTTCTCTCCTTCTGCCATTTTTATGCTCACTAAATCTCTAGGCTTAGGTTGCATTGACTTGTGTCATAGGCACACAACAAGAGGTCATCTGTGATTCTAAGAATTTGACATAATAGACAATTGGGGCCCATGACACAATAAATGGCAGTTCCATGAGTGACAATGTTCATTCTTTACCCTTACAATGATGGCTCTATCTCACTCTCTCTTGTCTGTCTTTCTTTTTCTCTCCATCCAGTTGAGCCCCTCCCCTCCTCTGCCCGTCTCCCTCTCTCTGGAGGACTCAGAGTTGCTCTCCTTCTATTCTTCCCAGTCTCTGTCCCACCTCTCCTGTCTGGCCGATTCCATTGACGTGCTCTTCCGCACCGTGCAGGGGAACCAACCTCCCCGTGTCTTCGTTTCCCGGGGGAAGAGTTTGATCGTGACGGCACACAAGCTGGTGTTCATCGGGGACACGCTCTCCCGCCTCCTGACCTCTCCTGACCTCAGGGCAAAGGTCAGCACACATTTCATGACAGGGTTGTTTTAATTAGGCACACTGTAGCGAAATGTTTTGAAACTGGAAAATGAAAACGAGTTAAGGTAGTCCCTCCCAGTATCATTCAATTTTTCTTCCGTTTGGTGCCTAATGAACACGACGTTGCATTTAATTCTAAATGTAGGGTTTGATATGACATACAAAGATAAAGAACAGCTTGCAACATAATTCATATGAGATTTAGGTCAAGGTTTAAGGCATTAGGGACAAGATTATGGAATTTTAGTTGAGATTAAAATGCATATTGTCCTATGATGAATCCATAATCAATCTCTTTTTGTCTTTCTCTCTCCTTAGATCACAACCTCAGGTGGGCATCTGTGTCAGGCCCTGAAGGCTGTCGTTGTGGCAACGAAGGGGGCAGCCCAGAACTACCCATCAGTCGCTGCCACCCAGGAAATGGTGGACTGCGTGGCCGAGCTGTCCCAGCATGCCGCAGGCTTCTCCGGCCTGCTGCAGCGCCTCGCGGAAATATCTTGACAATATTTCTTCAACGTCTCTTCTTATAACATGTTTACAATACATTTTCTCTCTACTTTGAAATGCCTTAGTTGTTGTTACAATGTGTTCTCTTTCAAATTGAACAGTTTGACGTTTGAAGTGAGGTTGAAACATTGAATTTCAGTCCAGAAGAAGAACTGATCTGTGGCTCAAATTGCCACCTAGTTAGATTTTGTGTGTGTTCTTGTATGTGTGTGTGTTGGTTGGCTTTTGGTTCTTTTAATACCTAGTCACTTCTGTGCTTTTGGTGCCAAGCACACTTTTCATCTTGTGTGTCCTGATGATTGATGAACGCTGTTTTTGTTTGAACCCTGTTCGTGACATTCAGTGTCCCTTGTGGGCCACTGTATTATTGGAGTCAGACTATTTCTGTTCGGTTGCCATTATTTTCTCTTACATTGAAATAACCGTTTCTTTTCTTTTATCTTTGCATCCTTATTTATTGTAGGTAACCCTCCATCCCCCTCTCCAAAAATATAAATCGAGCCTCACATCCTGCTGTTGTTTGTTAGTGCTATGGAGGAGAGCAGGGATAACTTGATGAAGGTGCAGGTGGTGGGTCTGTATGTAAACACCGTGGCAGCTTTACTGTGTGTTTCCGCCTGGGCTTGGTGTTGCATTTGAGAATCAAATGTAATAAAACAACACTTACATTTTTTTTGACTATAGGATGTAAACTATAGGAGTTTAAAAGATGTCTAAATCAGATCTGGGACCAGACCACTCTTTTATCCCCTGCAGTGTCCTACCTTGCAGTCTGGAAGACAGGGAGTGAAAAGAGGAGAATGTGAGTGTTTAAACAGGATTGAGATATGATAGATGGAACGATTGAAAGAGAACCTGAGGGGTGTACTACTCTTGTGAAAGGGATAATGGTGGAGCAGTAGAGCGCTTAGTCGGTCATGTTCGTTCCTACGGTTAGGCCACCAAGTGGAAAACCTGTCTGCAAACTTTTACTTGTCTCCACCTGTCTCGCTTTCCATTCACTCGCTTGTCCCCTCCTCTCTCCTTTTCTCTCGATTTTCCCACAATCATTTCACCTTTCGTCACACACCCTGGCTTTCCCACACAGCTCTAGGTACTAGTTTGGCCATATTCGTTCTTGGGCTACTCCTATCCAATCCTCTCAGATCCTAATAAGTGCATAAGGGGGTATGGGATAGTTGTTCATTTAGGATTGGGGAGCAGGCTTCTAGGCTTTCGTGTTGTTGAAAGGCACTAATTGCCCATTCAAACTCAATGCTACCACCCACACCCTCACTAGTATTGCTGTCTCAAAGTCTATGCAGCAGTGGTATGTTGGTGATAGGAGGATAAAATGAACAAAGATGCATCAGTGCCAAAAAAAGTATGAAGAACTTTCACCAAGCTCTAGTGTTTTTGCCTTTGAGCTCTTCCTAGTGGAAGGTAGCAGTATTTCTACAGAATGCCTGCCTGCACAGCGCACACCACATCCATGGCCTGACAATAGAAAATAATCATAATAATAATTGTATTTATTGATAATTTTGTATTTGCTTTATGATCTGCTTGGCTTTAAGTTGCTTTATTTCTTATATGCACGTATTTAACAGGAATGTTTTCACTTCACACAGTGAATTACATTTTACTACAATAATGGTTCAAAAGAACAAGTGGAGAAGAGCAGTTAGAGTTTGAGATATAATAGGTTTTTTTTAGCCTTTTTTTTTTGTACCAGAATATATTTTTGAAAGTTTTTACACTAAAGTGAATTTGTTGGTATTGGCTCCATGGCAAAAAAAAAAGCCGTATGGATCTATCCAGTCTACACTTCATGAAAGTTGAACACTACAATGATGCCTGACTATGTTCCCCTCAAAATGCACAAATACATTTGTACAATTACATTGATTGTTCTCTCTTGCTGTGGATTATTTCTGATGAAAATATGTCTGTATTTTTAAAAAGGTATTTTAAGTTCACTTTGTTGTTACATGTATTTTTTGTCTATTTTTTTCTGACATATTGTGCACTGTCTGGTTCTGGAAAGGGCGTCAATGACACTCACATGGATAAGTAAGTTTAAATAATGGGAAGTCATTCCAAATATTTTTTGAGGCGTTAACAAGGCTAGTGCAGTATTGGCTGGTAACTACAGTAGGAAAGCGATCTCGCGCCACCCCCTCCGGAGATTTCCGAATCGTGACGTTGGCGGGGATTCGGAGGACGTAGCGACGCCTGTTGGAGCTCGAGCGAGTCGACAGAGCGAGTGACAGGAAAGCAAAATGGCGGATGAAGATGTTACGCTGAATGGTAAACCTCTACAATCGCTCCGTGTGGCAGACTTGAAAGCCGCTTTGGAGCAACGATGCCTCCCTAAAAGCGGGGCGAAAAATACACTCATTAAGCGACTGAAAGGGGTAAGCTTGGCTCAGGTTTTTGCTTCTATCAACAAGCTGGTCAAGTTCAGCAGGAGGCTATAGAGTGGGATTATAGGCCGTGTGTCGGTAGTTCGGGGGAATGCATAATATTTGGCACTCATACCCGTGCGGAGGATTTCAAGTCTAGCGAATTGTGCATCAGTGTGTTTAAAGATGTCGAAGCAAATTTAAAACTATGTCTAGTGTGGTACAACACTCTTCAAAGTTGAGATGTGTTGCACGGCCCGAACTGAAGGCCCAACTGGAGTGTGTGTTTATGCTAGCGAGCTAACTAGCGGTACTAGTCCCTCTACTGTATTTTTGAGCCGCTGTCCTCGGGCCGGCGCTCTGCGAGAGGAGGGGGCAGGGTGATTGGGTACGCGCCTGCCCATATGCGCCTTTTATAGTAGCTCACTAGTTGCATAGTTCGCTTAGCAAGACAAGCATGTTTAGGAGATAATTAACGTGAAATTGCTTTTCTTTTCCTCTTCAATGAACTATTTGCCTAAATTAAATGTTCCTAAACACGGCCATAGCTGAAAAACAAATCGCTTTCCTGCAAACTAGTGCTACATATTAATGTACCCACCATCAATCCCCAATTGCATTGTAATTGCCCCATAAGTGGCGTAATAACTTAATTGCACACAATGCTCAGCAATTACACAAATATAACGACAGGTTTTTTAATCTGCCATGCAGTTTCCTTTGCTTGTGTTATTACAATTTCCTGTGTGTGAAAATGGGCTATTCTTCTCCCGAATTTCCAATTGAATGCAAACTAAAGGTTTGCTGGCACTATAAATTCAATGACCCGAGTCGAATTGGATTTACGCATCGCCGTGCAGCTTTGCCCCTCTTATGTAACTGACATCGACCGATCCCTTTCGCTTCTACGTTCCCTATTTATATGGAATAAAAACGGGTTTGTTCATTATAAGATAATATCCATGCAGAGGACAGGACAGAGAGAACGAGTGTTTTGAGACCCTGCTTCCGACCACGATGATGACGTGTCGGGCATCACTTGCAGCTGCACAGAAACAACTCCAGCTGGAGTTGGCATAGGAACAACAGGTTGTTGTCCTGTCTATGGTGCTACATTTATCTCCCTTATTTGTTGACTGATTTCATGTTTGTGCTTGGAATAATTTGGTTAGTTTTGCTACAATTTAAATGTTTAGTACAGTATTGCTGCTCTCCGATGATGATCCCGCCATGCTAATACTGATGCACCAGACTGAAGGTGTGTCTCTCTGGGTGCAAGTGAGTTAGCCTCACCGTCTCATACTGACTGGATCAGTGTGTGCTGAGGAGAATGAACAAATAGCTCTTACTCACCTACAATTTTGTGAAAATACAACAGCATGTGGCGTGTGTTTCAACCAGTATTTTGCTCTCTGTTTTAGGCTCTAATGTTGGAGAATCTTCAGAGGACCTCCACTCCCCATATTGGGCTCCAGCCCAACTCCCAGGTAAGAGCCCAAGCAAAACGCTACTGATTGGAGAGTCAACACTAGGTGGAAGTTACCTGATTTTTAAATTTTCAGTCATCTGTGTGTTTGACCAGAGATGTATTTTGTTTTTACCCTCAAATTGATTAGAACATACAGTATTTCTACCTGTATCGTTACATTTAAGGTTGTGTCTGTCTTCTATATTTTTAGATTGGGGTGAGTCCTGTATCATTAAATTACACAGATAGCCTTTCCCTTCCTGTTTTCTAATGTTGTGCCTATATCCCATGTGTGTTTAGATTGGGGAGGAGATGAGCCAAAACAGCTTTATAAAGCAGTACCTGGCTCAGCAGCAGGAGCTCCTCCGCCAGAGGCTGGAGAGGGAGGCCAGGGAGGCAGCCGAGGCCGACGGTAAGACATCCACAACAAGGCTCTAATATCCACACTAGCATACACTACTTAGCATGGAATGCTAGTGTGGAGTGGGCGTTGGAACATAGTCCCAGTCTGTTCCAATATCCACACTAGCATACTACTTAGTGTGAAGCAATGTTTTGAGAATGCATTCTAAGTGGTATGCTAGTGTGGACATCTCTCTACCTGAACAATGGACAAAGGCCCCAATGCTTCATGCAGTTGGCACATGTATGTCTGGATAGATAGTGGCACAATAGTGTTGTTAACAATGGTATATACCTGAATGGAGGGCAGTTAGATTAGTGCCATATACATCTGCATATGGATGTACCTGAGTGAACTTCTCATCAGCATATATGGATAGTGGGCCCATCTCAGGCCTCTCACACCATGTTATGTCACCCAAGTCCTTATTGTCTCCGATGATGATCCCGCCATGCTAATACTGATGCATCAGACTGACAGTGTGTCTATCTGGGTGCAAGTGAGTTAAACTCACCTTCTCATACTGACTGGGTCAGTGTGGGCTGAGGAGAACTACTAGGAATTAACCACGATTCCTACTCTAATATATTTTACTTAAAAGGCTACATATAACTTCTGTCTGTCAGTTTCATTTATTATTGTATAGCAGTTTATTTTGGTGAGTGAGCAGTCTTTGTTTACTCCATTCCCAATTGAGTTCTAGTGCAGAGTCTGGAGACATCCCAGTTCCATCCTTTCTAAATTGGCAAAAAGCTTATTTTGTTGTCAAACAAATAGTTTGCTGCGTGGTCTTTTTGGGGTAAACTCTGACCCCTGACCTCTTACCTCTCTGACCCCTGACCTCTAACCTCTCTGTGAAACAGAAAGCCCAGCGGGCCCTGAGGAGGAGGAGCACACAGAGGAGGGCAACGACAGCGATTCCTATAACCCTGACAAGGTCAGTAGTCTACACACAGAAAGTAGCAGATGACGCTAAAAAGCCAACCACATTTGAACGGTCCTCCAGATATATGTATTCTCCTATAAGTTATATTGTTCATATCAGCCTAGCTAACAGTCAACATTTTTCTCTCTCCTTCCCCCAACCTCTCCTCTCCCACCCCAGCATCGCCCCATGCCCTCCCAGCCCCCACTGACCGGGGCTGAGGAAGAGGGAGGAGGGCCAATGATGATGGGGCACCAGGGCCAAGGGATGATGATGGGGCACCAGGGCCAAGGAATGATGATGGGGAAAGGCCAGGGGATGATGTCCCAGGGTATGGGCCAAGGGATGATGTCTCGCAGACCAGACTTTGGCCCAGGCTCTGTGCCTCAGGAGTCTTCTGACGCCCCCGGAGGTCCTGGATCCTGGATGCAGCAGCGTCCCTCCCTCCAACATGGCCTCCACCACGAGGAGCCCACCACCCCCTCCCCGCCACGAGCTGTGGCCTCCCTGTCGGTGCGCGTCCTAGGGGACCCTGAGCGCCAGGGCCTGCCCCCCCGCGCCCAGACCCAGGAGAAGGAAGGCACCGCCCCGGCGGATGACGACCGACCCGCCCACTCTGTCCTCCACCTCAGCCGCTCCGCCCGGGCAGCAGCTGGCAGTAACAGTGTCCAGGAAGACTGTGACGATGATGATGACAGCAGTGAGGAGGATGAAGATGAGTGGGGACCTGCGGCGAGGAGAGGGGGCAGTGGCGGAAGAGGGTTAGCCCCTCCCCCCCAGCCTTCCCCCAGCGTCCCAGCCGCCAGAGAGAGATCTAGACGCAAGCTTCAGCCTCCGCAACACATCCCCCCTCAGCAGGTAGTACACCAGCCCCCCATGCAGCTCCGCCAGCCCACCCCGCCCCCCTCTCCACCCCCAGAGCTCTCCTTCCCCCTCCCCGACACCCCCAAACAGAGCCCGCCCGACATGGATGAGGAGCCAGAAGGAGCAGGGGCTGGGGTGTCCGTCCGCCCCCCTCCAGGTGGCCTCCAGAGGCAGGACTCTGACTCCAGCTCCCGATCCAGCAGCCCAGAGCCCCGAGCCAAGCGACGACCCGGACCCCTCTCCTTGCTGGCTCGCAAGATGGCGTCCGAGGGAGCTTACGGGAAGAGAGGCGAGGGTGCGTCGGCGGACGGCCAGACAGGTCCTCGAGGGGAGGCTTCCAGACCAGGAGATGGAGTTGGCAGCAGCCCAGGAGCTGGAGCAGGACCGGGGGTTGAGGTGGTCATGTTCCCTGGGGCTTCTATCACCCACACAGGAGGCAGCAGCACAGGGCACACAGGATTTGTCACTGTACCTGAGGTCCCTGCACCAGTGGTTATGTTTGGATCAGGAGCCCAGTCCCATCCTCTGCTGTCTGTGGCAGCTGTCCCCAGCATAACCCTCACCACCAAGCCCCAGGGTCCATCTAGAGAGACGGCACAGAAGAAGACAGAGAAAGAAACAAAGCAGGCGGAGGAAAAGGAGAGGAAGATGAAGCAGGTGGAGAAGGAGAGTCACCTGCCGCCATGGCAGCGTGGACGTGACTTGACGCTTCCATCTGCGTCTTCACAATTTGGGTCTGGGGGTTCAGAGGAGCCTGTGATGGACCAGGGAGACACCCCGAAAAAGTCACCCTTCGGCAGGGACAAACCCCTCTCCTCCGCTCCCGGCTCAGCCATGGCGACCACCAGCTCCCCGCCTGCCATCACCCCCAAGAAGCCCCGCATGTTCTCCGACACCTCTTCCGGCTCCATGATCTCCCCTCCCAAACCTGTGCAGCAGGGGTCAGTGGTGGTGACCACCCCAGGGGAACTCCCTGAACCCCATGGTGTATCTGAGAGACCCCAGGTAGTCCTTGTCTCAGGGGCACAGCAGCACACAGACGACACCATGGAGGTTACCGCACTGAACAAGGTGTCCGTAGAGAAGCCTGGATGGAAAGCTGGAGGAGACGATGAGAAGATGGAGAAGGAGCGTGCCAGCCTGGCGGAGAAGGAGCGTGCCAGCCTGGCGGAGAAGGAGCGTGCCAGCCTGGCGGAGAAGGAGCGTGCCAGCCTGGCGGAGAAGGAGCGTGCCAGCCAGGCGGAGAAGGAGCGTGCCAGCCAGGCGGAGAAGGAGCGTGCCAGCCTGGCGGAGAAGGAGCGTGCCTGCCAGGCGGAGAAGGAGCGTGCCTGCCAGGCGGAGAAGGAGCGTGCCAGCCTGGCGGAGAAGGAGCGTGCCAGCCTGGCGGAGAAGGAGCGTGCCAGCCTGGCGGAGAAGGAGCGTGCCAGCCTGGCGGAGAAGGAGCGTGCCAGCCTGGCGGAGAAGGAGCGTGCCAGCCTGGCGGAGAAGGAGCGTGCCAGCCTGGCGGAGAAGGAGCGTGCCAGCCAGGCGGAGAAGGAGCGTGCCAGCCTGGCGGAGAAGGAGCGTGCCTGCCAGGCGGAGAAGGAGCGTGCCTGCCAGGCGGAGAAGGAGCGTGCCTGCCAGGCGGAGAAGGAGCGTGCCTGCCAGGCGGAGAAGGAGCGTGCCAGCCAGGCGGAGAAGGGGACTTCTAAACCCGGGGAGACCAGGAGAAGGGGACCTGAAGAGACTGTTGAGGTTGAGCCCATGGGACCTGTTCTACCCCCTTCTTACCCAGGTAAGGGAGAAGATGAGAGGAAGGGGAAGGAAGATGAGAGGAGGAGGAGGAAGGAAGATGAGAGGAAGAAGGAAGCAGAGCGAGGCAGGCGTGGGGAGAGGGTGAGGCACAGGAGGTCATCTCCCTCTAGTGGTGGCGACTCTTCATCCTCGGACTCTGGATCCTCTTCGTCACGTTCCTCTGGCTCCACCTCCTCCCGGGACAAAAAAAAGGTTAGTGATTGGCTAATCTGGATGTCAATCAAATCTTTCTCTCTGCAATGACAATCTACCATCACAATCCAGTGCTAGAGCAGTGTACACATTAGTTCTTGCTTATGCTTCTCTCCGATGATGATCCCGCCATGCTAATACTGATGCGCCAGACTGACAGTGTGTCAGTGTGGGTGCAAGTGAGTTAAACTCACCTTCTCATACTGACTGGTTCAGTGTGGGCTGAGGAGAACTAGTGAAAGATCCTTCACGACCTGCATATGCCATGCTTATTTATTCTTATTTTCCACTAACAAATAATATAACCTCTTTCCTCATATAATCATCCTTAACAAATGCCCATCTTTCTTGTCTAACTTTTCTTTCTTGAATCACATTGACTTGATCTAAAAGTGGCTTCTTCTTTTTGTCTCTAACATAACACGTTGATATTTTGCTATATATTGCCAATTGTCTGTGATTTGCTCACTCTTTTGTTTGTTTATCAGAAGACTGGCACAGGAAAAGGAAGAGGGGATGAAAAGAGAAGACTGTACAAAGGAGGAGAGAAGAAACAATCTGCCAGGTCAGCCATAGTACCATTTTGAGTTGCTCTCACACACACATACTCCTTGCTGTTCTTTGCACGCACTAACGCACACTTCACATAAACAATCCTTGGTGAGGTGCTCACATTTTCCCACCTGCACTTTCTCATGCATTATCGATTGTAGATATTTCTGTATATGCACTCAGGCTCTGGTAAGTGGAAGCTTCTGCAAACCTTTCAAAACCAAGTGACATTGTGCTCACGGTGTTGCTGATATAGGTCTACACAGATTCACAAAATCATACTCCATCTCACACCTGTCTGTCACTTAATTCATTTTTTCCCACAAGAACTGAGTACAATCCTGAATGGCAGTTTGTAGGTTTACACGCACAAGAAACATGATTGAGGTGCACACACACTATTACCACCTGCAACAGTCCATATCATATAATCTATTCCTCTCCCAATGTCTCTTGTCTCTGCCGCCATTATTTTTTTTGTCTGCAATGTGAATGTGTCTTTGGATGACTTGAACACATGCTGAACACTTCATTCTGGTCATTGAGTCGTGGAGGATTGGACTCCAGGAGTGGATGGACGTCGCAAGGTAGCAATTGAGAGTTTAATGATTTATAATAAAAGCAGGAAGCATCATCAGAAAACATGTGTGGATGTGTGTGTGCGCAGATGTATACTGTATGTGTCTTGTCTTCTCATAACGTTTGAATGTCTATCAATGACCATGAGTGAAGTCTGTTTCATGGGTTTTAATGTGTTTTGATGAATGACAGATGTTTTGGCTTGACTTCTAGTTTGGAGATTTGACAAGGATAAGTTGGGAAGAAAATGTGAAAGGTTTCTTCCATATAAAGTTGACCAGAACATCAACCAATGTTTTAGCTTTCTACATTGTAGCTATTCTACTACTCCTTGCCTGGAAACCCGACGTTGAATTGCATTGAATTCTATGTCTGACAGAAATTAGCGTTTGAATCAGGAAAGTTTCCTCGCAAGACTTCTACGTGCCAGAAAGTTGGACACAATTCTATTTTAATGTACTTCACCGGTTGGTCCTTTTGGCGGTGGGAATGTGAGAATATATGCACAGGAAAGAATAATTACATATATTTTTCAAATTGCGTTCAGATTTCTATCACCTGAAGCATGCGCAGAACCATGTAAACACGTGCACGAGCTCGGCAAGTATACATACGTCTCGTGCATGTATTTTTTTAATCTTGTGTCAATGCTTCAGGTGATAGAAATCTGAAAGCACTACCAGCGCTTTAACACGTTTGTGTAGTTATACTTATCTGTGGATATAGTCTCACATTCCTACTGCCAAAAGGACCAACGACTACATGGACAACCGGTAAAGCACGTTAAAATATTTTATTAAACGTTCTGGCTTGAGGTCGTGAAAGGAAACTTAACTGATTCAAGCGATCATTTCTGACCAATGTAGAATTCAATGCAAATCTACTCCCAACTGTAAAGTTGTTACAATATAGCGTTAGCTTCTCCAGCAGCGTTGTAAACAATCAAAACGCTTACTCACACGACTAGATATTATAGAAAAAGGCAACGGTCATTGTTAGCGATATCCTTGGGACGTCCCAACTCTTCACTTAACCCCTACCATTTTACATTTCAACGTCCAATTATTTATATACACTAATGGCTGACAGGGGGCGCTGTTCTGAAGCCACCGCTGCTCCATCTTGGCACTCCCCCACCGTTGTAAAAATATATTTTGAAATTGTCTACATTTGTTTTTGCCACTTAATCTATTAGACACCTTCATGCATCTTTTTTTGTCCTGTTACTGTCCCCACTACAACAACAAATACATGTAATTTTGTCCTTGAAACATTTTAATTGAAATGCTGTACAATTCCTATGGAGGACTGCGCCAATATGGCCGACCGATGTCTTCAAAGCCTCTAATTGACCAATGCATAGCATTCGCAATACAGGGTGTATATACATCATTGGTAAAGTCAGAGTTGGGACATCCAAGGCAGCGGCAAAGATTGCAGCGGTAGTCGTATTTCTTGTCAGGCGCCCAATGCGGCAGTCCCACAGCCGGTGTGGCTTTGGCCATTATCTATTATTGACAAGATGGTCGAGTGACCACTCTAACAATGGAAGTGCTTGTCCTCAAAGATGGATGGCAGGTGGGATCATATTAGCCAATAAGGGCAGATACGCGTGTGAACAAGAGGCACAAATCTGATTAAATCGTTTTTTGATTTTGTCAAACATTACACCCATTGACCTGTATACACACATTTCCAATTTCGTGGTATTATTTTCGTGGTTTGGTTTTGGGTGGAGTAAACCCTCTCGCTTCTTCCTCTCTGCCTTGGCTGAGAAGAGAGACGGGTCCTCGCTCTCTCACTCCTCACACTAATTTCCCCTCCCGGCTCGCTATCCAATATGGCCGTCGTGAGTGTATTGCTACTCTGATACCGTCGCAGTGCACAAACCCCGCAGCCGCATAAGGATTTCTCCTCGATTTTAATCCACGCTATAGCGGTGTAATCAATTACGATAGAGCGTTGGCTGTCGGGGGTTCCAGCCCGGCAATATGCTGTCAGAAGGCAACAAAAACGGGTAAGATCTCAGAGGGGTTAGGCATTACATTGCTAGCTGCTAACGTTACCCTTGGTTTCATCGCTAGTCGCTAACGCGCTGATAACTTGTGTCATGTCTCAAATCCTCATTCAACCTGCTCGTCTGGTGCCTTTTATATTCGGATTATGGCTAAACTGTCGTATCATGCGTTGTCATGGTCAGCTATTGACGTGGTCGTTTGATTATTACATACGAAGTGTGTTACATGCGACCTGCACGTGAGTCTCGCTCTCCACGTCCACGGGGGGTGTGGATCCGATGGCCTCGTGTTGGGGGGGAGGGGATGGGAGATACCGGGGTAACTCCGTGATCAATCATGTTTTAAATCTTGATTACCAAATATATTACACGGATAAATAAGTAGTATAGCTGGTAGTGGTTTGATTAAAGGCGTAATGGTGAGGATCATGCAGTAGCAGCGTTTAATTGTATTAATTAAACATCGAATGACTTCCTTGTTACTCTTGACTGTCATAACATGTTTTTCTGGTGTGTACTAAAGCTCACCTACTCTCACTGTGAATCCAATGGATGTTTAGAGACCATTTTATATATCTCAATGATAGAGAAGCTGACTGTCTCACCTTATGAATCAGTGTGTGTGTGTATCTCAAATCACACGTATCACTGGTATGAATCTATAGATAATATAATGCATGAATCCAGGGTGTATTCTTGATTTAATTGTCCACTTCACATGTCGTTTTTTTTATGCTCCTTTGTCTTGAGATAGATGGTATCAGACAAAGCCATGTATAAATATATGGCTCTGGTGTCAGATTGTTAAGCGAGATGAGTTGTGGTGATGTTAAATGAGCAAGTGTCACCATGGGAGATCATTAATACATAAGACATCTGTTGCCCATCAAGTCGTTTTCGTGTGCCCTTATGGTGTGACATACTTTTCCTTCTCCCAACTGGCAAGGCTTACTGTTGATGAGACTGTCTCATGCGGGTACCACATGTACAATCAATGCTGAATGTGTAGCGCAAAGATTAAAGATAAAAGAGGACATTGAAGAAAAAAAATAGGGGCCTCTCTTCGTGAAACACAGGGGCAGTTCCTTACCCCAACACACACACACTCAATGATCACTTATGGGACCAGCTGCTCCTGCACTGCTGCCCCACTGGGGTCGAGTTCTAGTAGACATCTGGCCCCTAGCCCCTTACAGGCCTCAGATTGCAGGTGTGTGTTTTTTGAGGGGGTAGGAGACACACACATAACAATTACTTTGTTTTGGTGTGGAGGAGGTGGAAGGCTTGAGGATGCAATATTGAAGATTTCCAATCAGTTGGCACTCAGCGATGTTATGACCCTGAAAATTATCACCTCAATGTGTGTTTTGAGGTGTATTTGTGACCCCGGCACTGGGTGTCAGTTGGCTGCCTGATGGTGTGAGTAAGTTATTTATAGTACACTGTCCCAGATCACTGGCCTTAACCAACCTTTCCCTTCTCTCTCTCCCTCCGTTTCCTGTCTTCTCTCTCTCGTCCTCCATCTGTCCTCTGTGTGTCTCCGGCTCTCTTCTCCGAGGTAGAGGTAGCCTCTCATCCATCTTCTCTGCTTTTTAACGAGGGACACATTTGAGTTACTTCATACCTGATTGTCTCTTCGATTCTCATGGCTAATGAGAGTTGGTAGGACAATAGACCACAGATGTAATCTATGTTTAGATTTTATGACATTTTCCTTATTCAGATCTTTGTATGAAAATCTTCTCTCTCTGCCCCACACTCTCTCCCTCTTTCTCCCCCAGGGAGGTAAAGCAGTCTTCCCTGTCAGAGCCATCTGGCCCTATGGAGGTGGAGAGGCCAGACCCAGGCCAGACCCAGCCCACCCCCGTCGGAGACCCACAGAACAGTGAGGGCTGCATGGAGGAGGTAAGGCCGCTGAGAGGGAGGGGTTGGGGACTGGGAGCAAGGGGGGGTCCGTCAGTGGATGTTTCAGGAACTAACCGCCCTCATCCTATGGCTTAAGTCTGGTACCGTGTGAGTCCCAAATGGCACCCTATTCCCTACATAGTGTACTACTTTTGACCAGGGCCCATAGGGCTCTGGTCAAAGGTAGTGCATTCGAGGTAATAGGGTGCCATTTGGGACACACACAGTTATAGAGAGGTACTTCTGTATGTGTCAGGGTAACAGTGAGCGACCATACTAATGTCCTTGTAACTATGGCTTAGAGTTAAAACACCCATAGGTATGGGACTGAATGATCTCACCTCTCCTCGTCCTTTGACGGAGTTCGATACAGCCATTCTTTGCAAAATACACTCCCACACAGAGGTGCCATACACACACACATTATTCTGTACTCATTATTTTCATAGAGCAGTTGCCTAAGCGACTGGACTGCAGGCGGTTCATCCCTAATGGGGTGTGAAATTAGATGTTAACTCCACACAGACTGCATGCATGCTCCACATCACGATGTTGTTTGGTCAGTGTGGGTGTCTGTGTCAGTGTGGGGTTGTGAGAGGGTGAGTAAAGTTAATCTACAGTCACATTCCTCCTTATCACAAGCTAACGTAAGACTCACTTTCAGATAAATATACATACATTTTCACTAATCCTATAATGGCCATACACAGTTTTGTAATAATTCGAGTGATTAAAGGGAAGTAGAGTTAAATGTATTTGGTTGTCCATTTTGGAATTAGCAAACACCTTGACTACTTGAGTGCATTGCTGTAAACCAGCAATGCACCGTAGCTAATAGGACCCTCATTTTGATTGATCTACCATGAGATAACTTCTGAGAATTTTCTGCTCTTTTACATATTGCAGATTATAAGCTAATGTGATTTGGTATTCAGTGAAATAAACCCTTTTGAAATGGCTCACCCTCACTGTGTGTGTGTGTGTGTCTGTGTGTGTGTTTGGGACGATGACCTCAGGGTTTGCATGAGTAATAGCCCCTGACAGAGCATCAAGGCTCTCTCCCTCCTCTCTCTCTTTACCTCCTTTTTGTCTCTTGCTCTCCCCCTTCTCTTTCCTTCTCTGACTCTGCTTCTCTCTCTCCACAACTGACTCTTGCTCTCACTCTTTCTCACTCTGTTTCTCACTCTACTGATGATCTCTAGCTCTCTTTCCCTCTCGCGCTCTCTCTGGCCTGACTCTGTCCATCTTTATCTCTGTCATTCCCATGATCTCTTTATCTCTCTTGGTGTGACTGCTGTTTTAAAACCCCATTGATTGCTTTGTTACGAAGGTGCCCATGCCTCTTCCATTGTCCCTAATGGTACCTGCGTACTACTACTACTACTACTCCAACTTCTGCCCCGCTATGCCCAAGCGCCTCGGCTGTACCTGATCTAGGCCCCAGAGTGACAGCTACTACTACACCACATCTGACCGCACTGAGTTAGCCTCAGAGAGAGAACCAGGGAGCCAGAGCCTGCAAGGCCTCCCCTCTAAGCCTCCAGCCAAGACCAGCGCTGAGCCATAGAGACAAGCTGAACCACCAAGGCCTTCCCTAACCTCCAGCCAAGACCAGTGCTGAGCCAACCACGGAACCAGAGGCTGAGCCTGCAAGTCCTCCCCGGGACCAAAGCCTCAACTCCAGCCCAGCCCTGGGCCTGAGCCGGACCCACCAATGTCCCGAGCTGAGCCAGCCAAAACCGGCAGAAACACAACAAACCACGAAACCACAACCAGCACAAGAACCCTGGGGAGAGAAGCCTACTCACTGGACTGCCTGGTGGAGAGAGGGGGAGGGGGACGTTGTCTCCTGTTGTCACCTTCCCTTTCTTCCGCCATTTTGTGGAGGAGCTACAGCTACTCTCCACACCCGTACCGAGAGAAAGAAAGTGGACTACGTACTCGTTGCAGACAAGATGAGTCCAGAGGTCCTGCTACTTCCTGCTGTTTATCCCCATGTCTTCCTTCCAGTCTGCCCCTTACTGGTTGAGAGGACTGTAAATAGGCAGATGATTTCTGCCTCATTGACTTGAATGAACTGGAACCACCTACACACTTATAAGGACCAAACCGATAATCGGAAACGACACCAAGTGGACTTTTTCTGACACCTCTCCTAGCTATGTGTCTTCAATGTAGACACTCAAGTGGATTATTGAAATGGACTTAACGTGTTTTTGGACTACATCTTTTCTCATAAAGACATTAACCTCTGAGTGCAAGAACTTATGGAACTGTTTTGTTACTGTGGGCCCTTTTGTTGGCTCTTTCCCCTGTTCCGAATGCTCCTATTGGCTTGACCTGCCAGGCCAGCAGCCAACCTGGGCCGTGATTGGCTGGTCAGCCTTTATCAGACTGCTGGATCTGATTTGAACTTTTCACCTGCATCAAAGATTGGGGCAAATTTTTGGGGCAAATCTGGTTACAGTGCACACGCAGAATACGTCATCAGGTTGTGTGCTTATAGCCTACATTCTGAATTGACAACTGGGTGTTTGTCAAGACATCTGTAAGAGACTTTCAAAGGTATTTATAGAACATCTCCCCCTCACTGAACCTTTTTATAAAACTACTCGAGGCATTATGGACGTGAACTTCAATCCGTGGTCTCATTGGACTATTGGTTATTACACCATCAGACTTTTCAGCTGCAACTTTGCAAGTCTATACGTCACACAAATTCTGTCATGACATCAGGGGATCCGATTTGTTTATATTGGGACCTCAAACGTTTTGACCCCTTCTAACCATATTTGTCGCTAAACCAACCATTCAGGAATCCCTTGCCTCACAAGCTAAAGGCAAAATGACTCTTTATCAAGCAAAGCACCAGTCAGTTGAGAAAAGCCCTCTTCCCCCTCCCGTTCGAGGGAGAGAAAAAAACAAGTCCAAAGCTAAGATCACTTCCTTCCTGCCAGCTAATCACCATTCAGCACACTCAAATCGAGTCCCGCCCTCACTCCTCTGCCTTCTCTGATTGGACCCTTGTTGCCTAGATACAGTACACACTGCCGTGCGGTTGGGCCATAGCCAAGCCAGTGAGGAATCAGGTGTCGATGGTACCAGGAAATGACTTGTCATTTTTCTCTCTATTTGAGATGTATTTAACTTTTTTAAATAACTTAAGTAATGTCAGATAGTTTCTTCTCAGATCTGTTTGGTCATTTCAAGACAGGAGGATTGACTTCATTTTGTTATGTGTAACTCAATATAAACCTTTTTAAACTGTCATGATTACTGCAGTTTCAAGTTGATAAAATATCCTAATTTGATATGTAGCCTATCCTAAGTGTCTGCATGCATTTCCTGGCAGAACACCATTCTTTATTTGAATCATCCACTGAATTGGATCTGCAGTATCAGCCTAGACCTGCTCAGGGGTCTCTGGTCTGACAGACGAGGTCTCCGGCGCCCACCCCTCCACCTCTGTGACATTGAACACTCCGTCACAACCCAAACACTGACTCACACCATTGTATGTAGATGTTTAGGCACCAACACAGGCCCTTGTACATTTTAAGGGCAACAAAATGTACGGTCCATAATGAAAGGGGGATATCTAGACAGTTGTACAACTGAAATGTCTTCCGCATTTAACCCAACCCCTCTGAATCAGAGACTATATATACTGAACAAAACATATAAACGCAAAATGTGAAGTGTTCGTCCCATGTTTCATGAGCCGAAATAAAAGATCCCAGAAATATTCCATACACACAAAGCTTTTTTCTATGTTGTGCACACATTTTTAAACATCCTTGTTAGTCAGCATTTTATCATTTGTCAATATAATCCACCCACCTGACACGTGTGGCATATCAAGAAGCTGATTTAAACACCATGATCATTACACAGATGCAAATTTTGCTGGGGACAAAAGGCTGCTCTAAAATGTGCAGTTTTGTCACAACCCAATGCCACAGATGTCTCAAGTATGTCCAAACGGCCTCACAACCGTAGACCACATGTAACCACGCTTGGGGGGTGTTGAGTATTTCTGTCTGTAATAAAAGCCCTTTTGTGAGGATAAACTCGTTCTTATTAGCCGGGCATGGTTACCCAGTGGGTGGACCCGGCTCCCAAGTGGGAGGGCCTATGCCTTCCCAGACCCACCCATGACTGCGCCCCTGCCTAGTCATGTGAAATCCATAGTTTAGGGCCTAATTTATTTATTTCAATTGACTGATTTCCTGATATGGAACTGTAAATCATCAAAATCTTAGAAATTGTTGCCTTTCATTTTTGTTCAGTATGATTTATAAAAGATATAGAGTTACAGTATAGTCAGTCTCTCTGCTTACCACACACAAGAAGAGCCAGACATTAACGATTAGCTCAAGGTTATCCTCCTGATCTGAACATTATCATCCCCGACCCAGATTCCATGAAGATGCATTAATACAGTTAATGTCAGTCTGTCTTATACTCAACCAGGTCTCTACAGTCTAGCAGAGGAAAGCTTGCTGATGCCTTAAATTAGACCCTTTTATATAGCATATTCTATGCACTTGCTTTGTCCTCAGTCGGTACTACACCCACACCACAGCAACACCGCAGTAGGAGTATTTTCTACACTAACACACACCAGTAGGAGTATACTTTAGATGTCTAGTGATTTAAGTTGCAGTGCTACACTCACACTTACACATGGTAGGAACATATTCATTCGTCTTAATCTTCTGGTGTCTTTGAACAAAGGTGGAGGCGAACGTGTCTGGAGTTTCCCTCTGTATCGACCAAGCCCCCCCCCCCCCCCCCCCTCTTCTCCTTATGTGGTTTAATAGGAGCCTGTCAGACAGTTCTCTCCCTCTCTATCCCCCACCTCTCTCTCTCTCTGTGTTTAGTATGTTGTCTCAGTATCTGGGTCTCATCTCACCCCACGCCCCTGGGGTATCTGTTACATCCTCTCTCTCTTTCCAGAGCACCACTCCTAAAGCGTTCGCTGCACGCAAGATCTCCTTGACCAGTGAGTATTACCAGTTTGGCTTACTGTTACCTGTCCTGTACTGGATCCCCTCTAATCTAGACCGTAGAAAAGAATCGCATCAGTCCAGATACATTCCAGGCCGCGGGTCCCGACAGATCATTGCGGCGCGTCAGCATTTTTCATGCTACGGGCGGTCATAAGACTACTTTTGGACAAACATTTATTGGAAACGGATGTCTTTCTGCTTCGTGTGCGTTTAAACTGGATCGACCTAAAAGCACATATTTGTTGCATTATTCACACACACACACAGAAGTTCAGTAGCCTACCGCTCCTTCTAGTTGGGTGTGCGGGATCTAGTGCGCCTCATTGAAATAGAGTAAGCTGCCTAGTGACTATGCATGGGTGGAGAATCACGTGGCAGTTATCGTTCCAAGGAAATTCACTTCAATATGATTAGACTAGTTTACTAGTGGCTGTAAATAAGTATTGTAAATCAAATTGGATTTGTCACATGCGCCGGATACAACAGGTGTAGTAGACCTTAGTGAAATGCTTACTTACAAGCCCTTAACCAACAGTGCAGTTTTAAGAAAAATAAGTGTTAAGTTAAAAATGCAAATAGTCTGGGTATCCATTTGAATAGCTGTTCAGGAGTCTTATGGCTTAGAGGTAGAAGCTGTTAAGAAGCCTTTTGGACCTAGACTTGGCACTCTGGTACCATTTGTCGTGCGGTAGGAGAGAGAACAGTGTATGACTAGAGTGGTTGGAGTCTTTGACAATTTATAAGGCCTTCCTCTGACACTGCCTGGTATAGAGGTCATGGATGGCAGGAAGCTTGGCCCCAGTGTTGCACTGGGCTGTACGCACTACCCTCTATAGAGCCTTGCGGTCGGAGGCCGAGCAGTTGCCATACCAGGCAGTGATGCAACCAGTCAGAATGCTCTCGATGGTGCATCTGTAGAACTTTTTGAGGATCTGAGGACCCATGCCAAATCTTTTCAGTCTCCTGAGGGGGAATTGGCTTTGTTGTGCCCTCTTCACGACTGTCTTGGTGTGTTTGGACCATGATAGTTTGTTGATGTGGACACCAAGGAACTTGAAGCTCTCAACCTGCTCCACTACAGCCCGTTGATGAGAATGGGGGTGTGCTCGGTCCTCCTTTTCCTGTAGTCCACAATCATCTCCTTTGTATTGATCACGTTGAGGGAGAGGTTGTTGTCCTGGCACCACACGGCCAGGTCTCTGAGCTCGTCCCTATAGGCTGTCTCATCGTTGTCGGTGATCAGGCCTGCCACTGTTGTGTTGTCGGCAAACTTGATGGTGTTGGAGTCGTGCCTGGCCATGCAGTCATGAGTGAACAGGAAGTACAGGAGGGGACTGAGCACTCACCCCTGAGAGGCCCCCATGTTGAGGATCAGTGTAGCGGATGTGTTGTTACCTACCCTTACCACCTGGGGGCGGCCCGTCGAAGTCCAGGATCCAGTTGCAGAGGGAGGTGTTTAGTCCCAGGGTCCTTAGCCTCTTAAGGATTGGTCCCTTTTTTTCTCTTCAATTTTTGTCTAAAATGACATACTCAAATCTAACTGCCTGTAGCTCAGGACCTGAAGCAAGGATATGCATGTTCTTGATACCATTTGATAGGAAACACTTTTAAGTTTGTGGAAATGTGAAATTAATGAGGGAGAATATAACACATTAGATCTGGTTAAAGATAATACAAAGAGAAAACCATAAGTAAAAAAAATAATTAAAAAAATAATTAAAAAAATAATAAAAAATAAAATAAAAATATATATATCTTTGAAATGCAAGAGAAAGGCCATATTGTATTATTCCAGCCCAGCTGCAATTTAGATTTTGGCCACTAGATGGCAGCAGTGTATGTGCAACGTTTTAGGCTGATCCAATGAACCATTGTATTTCTGTTCAAAATGTTGTATCAAGACTGCCCAAATGTGCCTAATTGGTTTATTAATAACTTTTCAAGTTTATAACGGTGCACGCTCCTCAAACAATAGCATGGTATTATTTCATTGTAATAGCTACTGTAATTTAGACAGTGCCGTTAGATTAGCAAGAATTTAAGCTTTCTGCCAATATCTGATATGTCTATGTCCTGGGAAATTTTCTTCTTACTTACAACCTCATTCTAATCACATTAGCCTACGTTAGCTCAACCGTCCCGCGGGGGACCCACCGATCCTGTGGAGGTTTAACTTAGTGAAGAGCTTTGAGGGCACTATGGTGTTGAACGCTGAGCTGTAGTCAATAAATAGCATTCTCATGTAGGTGTTCCTTTTGTCCAGGTGGGTGAGGGCAGTGTGGAGTGCAATAGCGATTGCATCATCTGTGGATCTGTTGGGGTGGTTTGCAAATTGGAGTGGGTCTAGGGTTTCTGGGATAATGATGCTGATGTAAGCCATGACCAGCCTTTCAAACCAATTCATGGCTACAGACGTGAGTGCTACGTGTTGGTAGTCATTTAGGCAGGTTACCTTAATGTTCTTGGGCACAGGGACTATGGTGGTCTGCTTGAAACATGTTGGTATTACAGACTCCATCGGGGACAGGTTGAAAATGTCAGTGAAGACACTTGCCAGTTGGTCAGCGCATGCTCGGAGTACACGTCCTGATAATCCGTCTGGCCCTGCGGCCTTGTGAATGTTGACCTGTTTAAAGGTCCCATCGGCTACGGAGAGCGTGATCACACAGTCGTTTTGGAACAGCTGATGCTCTCATGCATGCTTCAGTGTTGCTTGCCTTGACGTGAGCATGTAAGTCATTTGGCTCGTTTGGTAGGATAATAGAAAGAAGTGGAGGGAGCCCGACCAACGTGACTCGAGGTGCAATAAAACAAATTAGATTGAAAAGGAAAAGGAGCACAGGCACTATGGTGAGCGAGCGTTGCGCCTTTTCATTTTCAATAAATCGTGAGTACCCATTTATTTGTCTCTGCCTCCAAATCTTCCTCTTAAAAGGTAGGCTGTATCCTATATGCAAAACCTAGCTTGAGCAAGTGTCCGCTGTCGTCATCCTTGCTGCTGCTTCAAGTTCTGCAGCCATATGTGCGATCAGGTGCGTGTGCAATTAGCCTCTGCTCTCTTCAAACTGCGTGTGTAATACCGATAGCCATAATGGGCCACGTGAAAAACTGGTAATTTAACATATTTCTTAGGTTATTTTTGTGCCTTTTGATATTGCCTATAGGGTGCCAAATTCTACGGACCATGGCTGGCAAGTGAGTTGTCACATATGCCTAAAATAACATTGTGGGACTGCAGTTGGGTTTGAGACCAGTTCTTGTAGCGGGTGAGAGTCGGACAGAAAGCCAGCGGTTGTGGGCAGGTGCGGTTTCAAAAGCTGCGGGCGCAGCGGGATGAATAAATCAGTCTCCCGCCGACCTTTAATTCCACGCTCAGTCGAAAGAGAAGCCATAGATTAATACATTTTGAGTAAATCATGGTTCCTCTGCCCAGATAAATGTTGGTGACACTGGTGTGTTCTCATAATGGAGTCTCTGTCAAATAATGTTAGTTTTCCTGATTCATTAGGAACTAGATTCTTACCTCAGACAATCATAATTCTTATGTCTGTAATTCAGTATTCCCCCTGCTCCCTTTTGTAACTTTTATTCTTCCTTATTTTCCCCCTCATGTTGTGCAGACAATATACTTACGAACATGCTAAATTACAGTACAACGGTACCAGTACTCCTTTTGTATGTATTTTTATTGTTAATATTTCAAAGTCTATTTTTTTTAAAGCTAATTTGTCTTTACATTTTAAAATCTGCTTTGTTGAAAGGGCTCGTAAGTACGCATTTCACTGTAAAACTCGACACCTGTTGTATTCGACGCAGGTGAAAAATACTATACGAACCTATACTATACGAACCGTGTTATTCATCCTCTCAGCAGGCAGTAAGACGTCTCCAGAGGGAGGAGCAGCAGCAGCAGCCGGGGGGGAGGCAGAGTCCGGGACCGCCGCTGGGAGGAAGAGGAGGTGGGGATCCAGCACGGCCGTCAACGCCAAGAAACCATCCATCAGCATCACCACAGACTCACTCAAGGTACTGTACATGGCAGCACGCACACATACAAACAGACAGGCACACATTCTGAAGAAGAAAATAACATCCTAAAAATCCCTGTTTCAATTCAGACAGAACATGGGTTCAAAGTTGTTACATTCAAACTCTTTGTCCTCCTTTCTCCCCCTCCTACCAGTCTCTGATCCCAGACATCAAGCCCAGTCAGGATGCTGTGGTGGATCTCCACCCTGATGACATCCAGTTGTCTGGGGACGAGGACACCACCAGGGAGGACAAGGGCCTCAAGATCAGACGCACTGTCACACAGGTGGGGAAAGGGGCCTGGGGAGTGGATCAGACAAACTTTAATAGGCTACTGAATAATACATTTTTTTAACCTTTATTTAACTAGTCAAGTCCGTTAAGAACAAATTCTTATTTACAATGACGGCCTACCGGGGAACAGTTGGTTAACTGCCTTGGTCAGGGGCAAAACGACAGATTTTTACCTTGTCAGCTCGGATTCGATCCAGCAACCTTTCGGTTACTGGCCCAACGCTTTAACCACAAGGCTACCTGCCGCATAGGTGTATATCATATGTGTGTACCACAGATGTGTTTACAACATTACTGTGCGGGCCACTCAATGTAATTGCACCACCATAAATTGATCATATCTGGAGTGATATTGGTATATATAGTACATTTAAAACTAGGTTTCGGTTTTATTTATTTGCACCAAATACAAGTGAAAGACAAAACAGTACAGATAAAAAATAAAAAAAAGAGTGCAGGAGAGGATAGAAGCCCAAAAGGGCTGATATGAAAACCACACCACAAATATAAGTTACAAAAAAAGTTTGTTCAATCAGTTAAACAAGCATATTCATTATAATTGTACATGATATACTCAGTATACAAGAAAAAACGTTTAATTATGTGTGTGAGAATTAGGCTAGATGGAGGGGATTACTGGGTAGTTTGGTTCGTCAGGCTGACCCCCAGTCTTCACTTGAAGTTATTGAGGGATGATGAGGTTTTTGCAATATGAAGGTAAAAATTCCAGAGTATGGTACCTCTGTATCTGGTAGTCAATTCTCTATGTCAGGTGTGGCAGTGGGGAGGGTGAAGGTTATCACAGTGTCTTGTGTTATATAGATGGATTTCAGAATTAACCTGGAAGAATCCATTGAAGGGTTTAGGTATACTGTCTGTGAGTATCAGTATTTGTAGATGAAAGTACATAATTGGAGTACATTAATATCGTAAATAGACAAGATGTTGAGTTTCTTAAACAAAGGCGCAGATGGAGCCAGGTAATTAGAGGTGGCTAGTCTTGCAAATGTATTTTGTATGATGAGAAATTTGTGTAGGTAGGAGGTATATGTACTGGCTCAGACAATATTACAGTAAATTAGATATGTTTAAATTAAACTGTAGTATAGAGTTAGGATGCAAGCCTGATGAACCAAACCGCTAATCTTTCTGATGATACCAAAATATATCATCGCTTTGCTACAGACAAATTGAATATTATCTTTTCAAGGTAACTTTTCATCAATTAGACTCCGAGGAATCTAGTGGATGTGACTTGTTCCATTTCATTCCCACCAATTGAGATTCTGGAGAATACAATAGTTAAATTATCTTTTAAAAATGTTTTTTATTTAATCTATCCGAAACATTCTGAAAATTTGGCCATATCTGACTTGGTAGATGCACAACTGTTTGCATAAACAAATTGTTCTCCATCATAAACATAACTATATAACCAATGATATGTATAATCATGAAAACCGTAGTAATGCATTTTAGAAAGTAATATTTCCTGATCAACCGTGTCAAGGCTTTGGATAAATCTAAAAAGATGCCAAAGCGTGTATTCATTGTTAAGGGCTGTATAGATCTTATCCACAAGTTGCAAAAGAGCCATATCTTTGGAGAAGTTTTTACGTAAACCATATTGTTGCTCATATAGAAGTGTTAATTAAATGTTTCAACATTTTCTTATATACCAATTCTGAGGATTTTAGAAAAACATAGTAGTACAGATATTGGGGGATAATTTGCAAAAGATCTTGGATCCCCAGATTATATAGAGGGGGATAACTTTAGAAAATTGTCAATCTTTAGGAACAATACCAGTTTGCATAGATTTGGTGAAGATATACATTAGAGGCTACTGCTGATATCTTTAAGTTACCAATTACATCAGGAGGATCAAACTGAAGCAGAGAAGGGAAATGGTCCTTAATGCAATCCACAGGATTTCCATCCGTTTTTTTTCAATTTGGCCTTTTTTTTTTCGTTCTTCAATTAGTCGTGGCAGCAGTTCCTTTCTTTTGAGGCAAACCTTTTCAGAGGAGTCTTCATTGATGAAGATGTTGGTTTCCTTCAGGCACTTGGCTCTCTGAGAATCTCCTCCTTGTCTTTGAACCTGAGCAGTTTCACCACTATAGATCTGGGCCGTCCATCAGGGAAGAAAGTGACATTCCTATGCGCCCTCCATCTCCATGAGTTTAGGGTCCAGTTTGAGTTGATCTGCCAGGAGTTTCTTGCCCTTCGGTGTCATGCCAAGTTTCAGTCTTAAAATCCTCAATTCCATCTTTTTTTAAATTATAAAAAAAATATATATATATATGTTTTTGCGCCTCTATTGGATTTCGAGGTATTCTCCTTTTGGACAAGTGCTTGTCAAGTGTTTGTAAAATTGCTAAATCCTCAGACATGGTTTGAATGCAGTCTGTCTGGTGACATTCACGCCCTTTAGCTCCTCCACCTCTGACTGCGTAAACTCCAAACTGTTTAAATTCCATGACATCCTTAAACAAATCATCAACCCTTTTGTTGGTAGAATCCATAAAGATTTGCAGGACAGACTTATTTATTTTTAAAATATCTTTATACAACTCTTTTTGTTGATCGAGTTCATGGAGTAGCGTTTGATACGTATTCCTCTTCCACATTGAGCTTTGGGGTGTTTTTTTCTGTCTAGCATAAGCCAGTGCTGTTGATACGAGGTATATGCTGGGCAGTAAGCCTAAACACTGGTCGAAGATGCTTGGGAAAGACAGTGGTAGGAGCATTCGCTTACCCACGGAACAAGCATCGTGTGAGGACGGAGACCGAGTTTTCTTTTTATCGACAAACCAACATTTATTCTTACACACTTGAGCTGTATAGTGATTAAGTTGTCTCTTCTCCATTCATAGGTGGTCCCAAGTGAAAACCAGGAGAATGGCCAAGGAGAACAAGATGAAGAGGAGGAGGAGAAGGAGAAGAAACAGGAGCATGACAGAGAGAGGACACAGAAAGAGAAGAGGAAGGACAGCTACTCAGAAGACACCATGGAGTCTCAGTCCTCCGCTGCGCACGACACCGACGCTAAGAAAGGTAACTGAAGTGTAACACCGTCTCCCAAGTCTCTCCGGCTAATATGACACTTCTTTCTAACTACTATCTTCCTGCCCCGTTCCCCTTGTTTTTCCCTTTCTCTTCAAATCAATCTCTCTCCCTCAGTCACTCCCAGTGATACGCTGGTGCGTCGCTCCATCAGCCAGCAGAAGTCAGGTGTGTCTGTCACCATCGACGACCCGGTTCGCACCGCCAAACAGCCCTCTCCGCCCAGAGGCAAAGTCTCCAACATCGTCCACGTCTGTAACCTGGTGAGTTCAGAGCATTGTCTTTAACCCACTCATTTGAGTGTGTAGGATATATAAAAGTAGATCTTGGGATAAGGTTGCTCCTAGTTTAACCATACCCTAATGGGTAAGGTTAAGTTAAACGGATCCTAGATCTGTGCAAAAGGGCAACTTCTACCTTGAATCAACATCATGAACTGAGTGACCTGTGGCCCTGACTGACCTATGACCTCTCTCCTGTCCATTAGGTACGACCTTTCACACTGGGTCAGCTGAAGGAGCTGCTGAACAGGACAGGCTCAGTGGTAGAGGATAGCTTCTGGATCGACAAGATCAAGTCTCACTGCTACGTCACTGTGAGTAACTGTCATTGTCTCGTTCTCTCTCATACCAGTTTGTCTCTCACTATCATTGTAAGTGTCAAGTCTGTCAGATAATTAATTCCCAAATTACTTAATTGGGACTAGAGAAACTGATGGCTTTGAAAGTCCATGCACATCACACTTGTTTTTCAAAGAACTGGTCATTGTTCTTTGACCTCTCTCGCTCTCTCTTTCCTCCCAGTACTCCAGCACAGAGGAGGCTGTGGCCACACGAGCTGCGCTCCACGGGGTGAAGTGGCCCCAAAGCAACCCTAAGGTTCTCAGTGTGGACTTCTGTGAGCAGAACGAGGTAATTCTGTCCAACCCTTTCACACCCATCAGGGAACAACTGGACTAGTACTAGTAAACACTAGGAACATAGGAATATTAGCTCTCATGGACTAATGGGTATCTATATAAACTAACTTGGGGAAAAATTGCTGGCGCTTGGTGTGTAGATCTATGTTCAATCTATGGTGTGTAGATCTATTGTGTAAATTATGATTTAACAAAGCCCTTCCCCTCTTATCCATCCAAGGAACACGTTTTTAAAGTGATAAAACACTGCCCATCTAAAAATCATTCACCCTTTTTTCCTCTCATTCATCCTTTATTCCTCTCGTTCTCTCTCTTCTCTAGCTGGACTTTCACAGAGGCCTACTGACCGTGGATCCAAGAGAGGAGCACCGCCCCCAGCCTGGTGTGGGTCCTGGAGGTCCCAAAGTCCGACCGGGCGTGCTGCCCCCTCTGATGGACGGGCGCGGGGACCGCGGCGTGGTCGGAGGGGTGCGGGACCAGTGGGCGGAGAGAGAGAGGGAGATGGAACGCCGGGAGAGGACCAGGGCGGAACGTGAGTGGGACCGGGACAAGGTTCGAGACTTCGGAGGCAAACCAGGAGAGGAGAGGGAGAGGGGGAGGAGATCTCGCTCCCTGGATAGAGAGAGAAGGCGGAAGGAGAGGGACGGCAAGGAGAAGAAGACCGACAAAAAGGGTGAGAGGAGTTGGGAGTCTCTTGTCCTCCCTATGCATGTTTTAATTAGAGGTCGACCGATTATGATTTTTCAATACCAATTATTGGAGGACCAAAAAAAGCCGATACCGATTTTTTAAAATGTATTTTTATTTTTAATAATGACAATTACAACAATACTGAATGAACACTTATTTTAACTTAATATAATACATCAATAAAATCAATTTAGCCTCAAATAAATAATGAAACATGTTCAATTTGGTTTAAATAATGCAAAAACAAAGTGTTGGAGAAGAAAGTAAAAGTGCAATATGTGCCATGTAGAAAAGCTAACGTTTAAGTTCCTTGCTCAGAACATGAGAACATATGAAAGCTGGTGGTTCCTTTTAACATGAGTCTTCAATATTCCCAGGTAAGAAGTTTTAGGTTGTAGTTATTATAGGAATCATCATACTATTTCTCTCTATACGATTTGTATTTCATATACTTTTGACTATTGGATGTTCTTATAGGCACTTTTGTATTGCCAGTGTAACAGTATAGCTTCCGTCCCTCTCCTCGCTCCTACCTGGGCTCGAACCAGGAACACATCGACAACAGCCACCCTCGAAGCAGCGTTACCCATGCAGAGCAAGGGGAACAACTACTCCAAGTCTCAGAGCGAGTGACGTTTGAAACGCTATTAGCACGCACCCCGCTAACTAGCTAGCCATTTCACATCGGTTACACCAGCCTAATCTCGGGAGTTGATATGCTTGAAGTCATAAACAGCGCAATGCTTGAAGCATTGCGAAGAGCTGCTGGCAAAACGCACAAAATTGCTGTTTGAATGAATGCTTACGAGCCTGCTGGTGCCTACCATCGCTCAGTCAGACTGCTCTTTCAAATCATAGACTTAATTATAACATAATAACACACAGAAATACGAGCCTTAGGTCATTAATATGGTCGAATCCAGAAACTATCATCTCGAAAACAAAACATTTATTCTTTCAGTGAAATACGGAACCGTTCCGTATTCTATCTACGGGTGGCATCCATAAGTCTAAATATTCCTGTTACATTGCACAACCTTCAATGTTATGTCATAATTACGTAAAATTCTGGCAAATTAGTTCGCAACGAGCCAGGCGGCCCAAACTGTTGAATATACCCTGACTCTGCGTGCAATGAACGCAAGAGAAGTGACACAATTTTAAGAAATGCATTGATGTTTATGGTTAGGTACAGTCGTGCAACGATTGTGCTTTTTTCGCAAATGCGCTTTTGTTAAATCATCCGTTTGGCGAAGTTGGCTGTCTTTGTTTGGAAGAAATAGTCTTCACACAGTTCGCAACGAGCCAGGCGGCCCAAACTGCTGCACATATACCCTGACTCTGTTGCAAGAGAAGTGACACAAAGAAAATCATGTTAGCAGGCAATATTATCTAAATATGCAGGTTTAAAAAGATATACTTGTGTATTGATTTTAAGAAAGGCATTGATGTTTATGGTTAGGTACACGTTGGGGCAGCGACAGTCCTTTTTCGCAAATGCGCACCGCATCGATTATATGCAACGCAGGACACGCTAGATAAACTAGTAATATCAACCATGTGTAGTTAACTAGTGATTATGATTGGTTGTTTTTTATAGGATAAGTTTAATGCTAGCTAGCAACTTACCTTTGCTTCTTACTGCATTCGTGTAACAGGCAGGCTCCTCGTGGAGTGCAATGAGAGGCAGGTGGTTAGAGCGTTGGACTAGTTAACCGTAAGGTTGCAAGATTGAATACCCAAGCTAACAAGGTAAAAATCTGTCGTTCTGCCCCTGAACAAGGCAGTTAACCCACCGTTCCTAGGCAGTCATTGAAAATAAGAATGTGTTCTTAACTGACTTGCCTAGTTAAATAAAGGTGTTTAAAAAAAATAACTGCCAAATCGGTGTCCAAAAATACCGATTTCCGATTGTTATGGAAACTTGAAATCGGCCCTAATTAATCGGAGGCCTCTAGTTTTAATATCTAAGCTGTTTGTAACCTATAGCTATTACGATGTTAACTCACTATCTTTCTCTCTCCCTCTCCTCCATTTTCATCCATTCCAACAGATGAGCCTCCTGCCAAATTACTAGACGACCTCTTCAATAAGACCAAAGCAGCTCCCTGTATATACTGGCTCCCCCTCACTGAAGAACAGGTAAGACACACACACACACACATCATAATGCAACAACTTGATAGGAGTGTTTTATTGTCATTAATTACTTTTGTTCGTATCCCTAGGCAAACCAGAGGGGAAAAGAACGGGAAGAGCGACAGAAAGAACGAGAGAGGAGGCGGAAAGAACAGCAGGAGGAGGAGGACAAGAAGCGAGAGGAGGAGAGAAAGGAGAGAATTAAAAGCAGAGAGAAGGAGGGAGGAGCTGCGGTAAGCACTGGAAGTGTGAGTGTCCGGGGATCTGAGGGAGACCGAGATAGAGAAAGGGAGCGAGGGAAGGAGAGAGAGGGGGAGAAGAGGAGGGACAGTGGTGGATTCAGACCCAGAGGTCCTGATACTAAACCCTCTACTGGGTTCCGACGCTCCCGTAGCCGTAGCAACCCCCGAGACAAACGCCGTTGAGTGTTCAGTTTGACGGAGTGAGAGAGATGGGGAGGAAAAAAGGATGGATGCAGTCCCTCATTCAACATACAATTGGAACACAGCAGAAAGAGATTTCTAGTCCCCCTCCTTTACATTAAAACCACTTCCATAGTCTTCAGGTTAACAGGCTGTTCCTCTTCTGGCTATCCTGTCCTTTGTGCCAGGGAGACTCCTATTTAGAAAACCCCAAATCCTCACTCAGTAATGCCGTCTGTCTCTCACATGTTCATAAAAATCTACATGTATGGTCACATGTTGATAGTTTAGTGAACCGAAAAATGTCTGCCTCCAAAATGGCACCCTATTTCCTATATGAAGGCCCCTGTCAAAAGTAGTGTACTATATGGGGAATAGATACGGTGACATTTCGCTCTCCCGCTTCCTCCTATAGCTGTCTCATCTGTCTCAAGCTTCTCATACGAAGCAGTCCAGAGGCCTATTCTGAGCTCTGGAAATTCTCATGCGTTTTAACCACAAATGGAAAGAAAGGGTGGAGGTTTGCCTCAAGGCCTGGAACAGAGTCTTGTTCCACCAATCTCTGCGGGCACACAGTAATAAGACTCTTCCCTGTAATAATCCATTTAAAAATAGCAGCCCAGCTTACCAACCCCCAAATGTGTTCTAGAATCAATTTTAGTATTTCAAAATCCAGTGAAGTTATTTTTTCTACGACCGGTACCAAGGCCCTTTGTAGGGTCATGTGAAGGTTATTTTTTCTGCTTTGATGTTTTATTATGATGAATCATGTAAATCTCAGCCTTGGATGGTTTTTGTGTGTTCTAGTGTGTGTGTGGTGTGGTGGTGCTCTGCTCTCCCTCTCCACACACTAAGGTTAAAGTTGGTCATGTGTCATTACACTGAAAGCAGCATATGTTAAAGAACATTAAGAAACTGTCTTTTTGCCTTGTCAGAAGGGTAGGGACATTTTTGTGTGGGGGACTGATTTCATTTATGCACACTTGGCATGTATACTGTTCTTTTTAGGTTGTTTGGGTAGGGGGGGGTCCAAACGCACTGGGAGAATCTGTGTGGCACGATGTGAAACTGTCCCAACATGTGAAACTATCGCTTTCTTGCTCTCTTCCTTATTCACTCAGTGTACCCTCGACCCTCCCAGTTCTTTTTGTAAATGAATCAGACGAGTTTAACTTAGATTATTACTGTTTTAATATTGTTTTTAATTTGTTTGAAACTGATTCTTATTTGGCTGTTTTTTTTCCTCCTGTAAGTGCTGAATGTACAAAGAATTCAAAATAAATGTAAAAGTTTAAATGTTGTCAGCACATTCTTTAATATAGTATCGCAAGTCACATTTTGTAATGTTGTTCAAGTTCCTAGGAGACTGTTGCTAATTCAACAATTGCTTATTCGGGAGATTAGTAAATTATATGAATACGAATATATGAATACACTACATGGCCAAAAGTATGTTGACACCTGCTCATCAACCACCTCATTCCAAAATCATTGCCATTAATATGGAGTTTCACAAGAACAGCATTTAAAGTTGTTTTTCTTCTCAATTTCGTGGTATCCAATTGGTAGTCTTGTCTCATCTGCTGCAACTCCCTTATGGACTCGAGAGATCAAGGTCGAGACACAACCCAACCAAGCCGCATTGCTTCTTGACACACTGCTCGCTTACATTGGTGCGGCTGGCTTCCGGGTTGTCGGAGGATACACCTGGCGACCGTGTCAGCGTGCACAGCGTCCGGCCCGCCACAGGAGTCGCTAGTGCACGATGGGACAAGGAGATCCCTGCCAGCCAAACCCTCCCCGAACACGGACGACGCTGGGCCAATTGTGCCCCATGGGTCTACCGGTCGCGGCAGAGCCTGGACTCGAACTTTTGTGTGTATTTTATTTATATACACACTATATATATACACACACGGATATCCCAAATACTAGGTTTGATTTCCACCTTCTGGCCACAGATTGTAACTGCAATAAAGACTACCTCAAAAGTTGAACACACAAAGGAAAATATTTATTAATTACAACGATACAGGAATGTTTTATTTTTTTACTTTTACAAGAAGAAACACTTACAAAATATCTTACGGGTAAACAAGTCAAATTTTAAGTGCAAATTGTTTGCTAGTGATGGTTAAATACAAAAACAGGTTAACCAGATCGATAAATCCCTTCTATAGCACACAGTCGGGTAGTAAAAACAAAACCATAGTTTGGTGTATTCTTCTTAGCCTGGTCCCAGATATGCCAAAAGATGCCGTGACAATTACCATAAGAGTTGCCAAGACCGCATAAACTGATCTTGGACCTGCTATATTCTTCTCCCAGTCTGGTACAGTGATGGTCTGCGGAATGGCAGGACTCATTATGTCGCACCTGAGTGGTGTTCAGTAGGCACACAACTGAAGAAAATGCTAAACTTGTCCAGAAAGAAATACTTATTTTCATCTTCCGCCAAACGTATGTGCCTTAATGAACTTGCCCCCGGTCATATACATACATACAGGGGTTTGATCTAAACCGGATTGGGGTGTAACGGATTACAAAAACGAATCCGTTAAATTACCAGCAAGATTATTACTTCTAGTGTTTTAAATTCAGAAAGGCTGTTTGCAAAAAATATATATATTTGACACCTTTTGTTTTCTCAATGACATTCAAATCATAATTGAAAAAAGGCGCAAGTTTAAGTTTGATCCACCTAAAGAAGTCTGACCACAAGTCAGAGGCCACTATGACGACGTACCAAATGTTTGATGGATTGCGGGAAAATAAGAAAATAGGCTTTGTAGGCTACAGTCCAATGTTGCGACTGCTGTCAGCATTCAAAGATTATTCAACTTTAATAAATGCTTGGAGGTAAGGACGACAGCAGTGGTTTAGCCTACGGGCGATACGAATATTACTTATTGATATCTATCTACATTATTGTGAATCACACTGCAGCTCTCTCATTTAGCTATTTGCGCCGTACGGATTGTGGTTGTTGTAGATGGCTGTTCAAATGTATGTGTATTTTTACCCAATAATGGTTGAACTGAAAAAGTTTAAACTGCCTATCAATCAGTTTTTGCGACCAGTGGATAGCCAGTGAAAAATGCACTCTTGTAACAGTTGCATACTGCGGATCCCAGTTTATGGAATACAAGTTTGAGGGAGTTCTTACCTTCTAAACTCCTCTGTGGTATTGTGCTCAATACTGTCAAAAACAAGTTTAATTTAAGACCACGAATAGGGCTTTTATTGCTCAATCTAATTAATGTTGATAAAAAAATTATCCATAGGCCTAATGGACTCACGCACTTTTGATAGACAAAGGGTAAATCTGTAGTTGCTACCTCAATTTTTGGATTTATAAATTAATGATACTGTATATACCCATTGATTCTTTAAGAATATACATTATAAATGGCTCATGAGCTTTAGTTCAACTATCACATGCCATGATAACCCAAAATACTGTAAACTTGTTTTTCTCCAATGTTTGTAAACATTATTTACAAACACTATAGCCTCAAAACATGGGTATTTTTTTCTTCTTTCTTGTATACAAACATTGGAGAATGGTTAGTCCTTGCATCCATGGCTCTGTCTATTAATCTTAGAGTGGTTTCATTTCGCCAGGGCCATCCCTCAGCGTTTTACCAAAACAGAGGCAGGGTGCCACTTGAGGGGAAAGTAATCTAAAAGTAACAAACTAATCAGATCAGAGCAAACCCATATATTGGTGTGCAATAGAGAAAAAGAAAGAGTTTGTATGAGAGTGTGAGAAAGAAAAGGGAATGTTTTATGCATAGAGTTCCTTCCTCAGTTGTGTTGTGAGGGGAAATGTTATGAGGCGCACACCCGGGTCATGTGACATGAATGGCAGAGGAGATGAGAGTCCAGAGGGAAGCACTGGGAGCCCTGCTGATCCGAGAGCTGCTTCCCACATTCCTGAGGAATGAAACAGACATGGAGAGAACATTACTTCTGATCTGAGTTCAGGTATAATTCTTCATAAAGTACATACGGTAACAGCACACTACTATGGTCAGTGTTTTACAACCCTAGTCCCGGTGACTCGCAAGATGTTCTGGGTATTGTTCCAGTACAGTTATCACACCTGATTAAACTATCAAGCCCTAGACTAGTTGAATCAGGTGTGTTATTGCGCAGCTGGAACAAAAGCCTGCTCACTCTCAATGAACACTGGTACAGACTGACCACATTACGTAGTAGGTGTTATTGTTAGATGAAGGCCATACTAACCTCACAGTGGTAGCACTCAAAGTGATAATCGTTGTTCATAGACATCACCCGGAGTATCTCCTCGCTGCCCTGTAACAAAACAGCGGTGGTGAGATTAGTGCACCACAATCATGGCCAAAAGTATGTGGACACGTGCTAGTTGAACATCTCATTTCAAAATCATGGGCATTAATATGGAGTTGGTCCCCCGTTTGCCGCTATAACAGCCTCCACTCTCCTGGGAAGGCTTTCCACTAGATGTTGGAACATTGCTGCAGGGACTTGATTCCATTCAGCCACGAGCATTAGAGAGGTTGGGCACTGATGTTGGGCGATTAGGCCTGGCTCACAGTCGGTGCTCCAATTCATCCCAAAGGTGTTCGGTGGTGTTGAGGTCAGCTCTGTGCAGGCCAGTCAAGTTCTTCCACACCGATCTCGACAAACCATTTCTGTGTGGATCTCGTTTTGTGCACGGGGGCATTGTCATGCTGAAACAGGAAAGGGCCTTCCCCAAACTGTTGCCACAAAGTTGGATGCACAGGATCGTCTACAATGTCATTGTATGCTGTAGCTTTAAGATTTCCCTTCACTGGAACTAAGGGGCCTAGCCCGAACCATGAAAAACAGCCCCAGACCATTATTCCGCCTCCAAACTTTACAGTTGTCGCTATGCATTGGGGCAGGTAGCGTTTTCCTGGCATCCGCCAAACCCAGATTCGTCCAACGGACTGCCAGATGGTGAAGCGTGATTCATCACTCCAGAGAACGCGTTTCCACTGCTCCAGAGTCCAATGGCAGCGAGCTTTACACCACGCCAGCCATCGCTTGGGCTTGTGTGCGGCTGCTCGGCCTTGTGTGACCTACCACTTTGCGGGCTGAGCCGTTGTTGCTCCTAGACGTTTCCACTTCACAATAACAGCACTTAAAGTTGACTGGGGCAGCTCTACTCCCAATGTTTGTCTATGGAGATTGCATGACTGTGCTAGATTTTATACACCCGTCCGCAACGGGTGTGGCTGAAATAGCCGAATCCACAAATTTGATATACTTTATACTTTTGCATAAATAGTGTAGTTGGACATTTGAGTGGCATGCAGTTATGTCTAACTGCATGATACGCAACAAACAACAAGAAACACATTGATTGAAACAAGAGACACTCACCTCAGCAGGTAAGATGGGTTGTAAGCAGGCAGCACATTTAGGAGCAAACGTTCTGCGGGGCAACAAGAGTTCCAATGGCAGAATAGAACGACATGTAGACCTAGCAATGTAATGTACTACTAATGTACAAACCTAACAAACTGTGCGATAAACTGAGTATTATCCTCTGACCTTAAACAACTTGACAATTGAATGAATGTCGACCCCATCTGTATATCAACGCCTCAGTTTGACCTACTGAAGACACCCAGCCTCACCTGTTGTAGTCCGAGACACAGTAGATGTTGCTGAGGTGGTCGACGGTGAAGGGAACTCCGTCCAGGGCTTTGGAACACACCACACAGCGGAAACAACCGGGGTGGTACGAGTTCCCCATTGCCTGGAGGATCTGACGGACGAAACAGAAACAGATGGGGGAATGTGAAGAAAGGATTTTTGAAAACAAGGTTAGAAAATGTGGTTATGGTCAGAAACATTTTCCTTTTTTATGGTCATGGTAAAAAAATATACGGGCTTGAATGTTGAGGAGTCGCTGACGCACACACACAAACACACACACACACACACACACACACACACACACACACACACACACACACACACACACACACACACACACACACACACACACACACACACACACACACACACACACACACACACACACACACACACACACACACACCTGTTCCAGGATAAGGTGGCCACACACACTGCATTTCTCTGCTGCAGCCTGGAACCCTGAGAACTGACACAAGTATGGAGAGAAGAGAGAACATTTGAGACGTGATTTTATATCATACCATAGAAAAGTACTATTTAGAACTTTAATGCAATTTACTGTAATGTCTAGGAGGCCATTGTTTAGAGATGTACTGCACTGATATCCAGGAATGGAATTGAAAGAGAGAGAGAATCTTTGGCCTTGCCCTCTTACCATGTAATCCTCTTTACAGTACACAGAGCCATTGACGTTGTAAAAGTCCTTGTTTCTCAGGGTGCGACCTAACAGAGAGGGAAACATGAATGACCGCAGAGGAACAGAGGGAGGCTTACCCAGATGTTTTCCTTGCTTTGACTATGTACCGTGTCCTCTGTGATATTACCGGTATTTAAAACGGTACTCATTCACATAAAAATACATCCGTGTGTCATTAAGTGCAAACACATTCATGGAGTGGCATGACTGTTCAAACTGAGTTTATCATAATCACCAAGAAACCCTAGACCCACTCCAATTTGCATACCGCCCCAACAGATCCACAGATGATGCAATCTCTATTGCATTCCACACTGCCCTTTCCCACCAGACAAAAGGAACACCTATGTGAGAATGCTATTCATTGACTACAGCTCAGCGTTCAACACCATAGTGCCCACGAAGCTCATCACTAAGCTAAGGACCCTGGGACTAAACACCTCCCTCTGCAACTGGATCCTGGACTTCCTGACGGGCTGCCCCCAGGTGTTAAGGGTAGGTAACAACATCCGCCACACTGATCCTCAACACGGGGGCCCCTCAGGGGTGCGTTCTCAGTCCCCTCCTGTACTCCCTGTTCCCTCATGACTGCACGGCCAGGCATGACTCCGCAACACCATCATTAAGTTTGACAACAACACAACAGTGGTAGGCCTGATCACTGACAACGATGAGACAGCCTATAGGGAGGTCAGAGACCTGGCCATGTGGTGCCAGGACAACAACCTCTCCCTCAATGTGATCAAGACAAAGGAGATGATTGTGGACTACAGGAAAAGGGGGACCGAGCACGCCCCCATTCTCATCGACAGGGCTGTAGTGGAACAGGTTGAGAGCTTCATGGTCCAAACACACCAAGACAGTCGTGAAGAGGGCACGACAAAGCCTATTCCCCATCAGGAGACTGAAAAGATTTGGCATGGGTCCTCAGATCCTCAAAAAGTTATACAGCTGTACCATCTTTCTATTATTCAACCAGACGAGCTAAATGACTTCTATGCTCGCTTCGAGGCAAGCAACACTGAAGCATGCATGAGAGCATCAGCTGTTCCGGACGACTGTGTGATCAAGCTCTCCGTCGCCGATGTGATCTTTAAACAGGTCAACATTCACAAGGCCGCAGGGCCAGATGGATTACCAGGACGTGTACTCCGAGCATGCGCTGACCAACTGGCAAGTGTCTTCACTGACATTTTCAACCTCTCCCTGAGAGTCTGTAATATCAACATGTTTTAAGCAGACCGCTACAGTCCCAGTGCCCAAGAACACTAAGGTAACCTGCCTAAATGACTACCGACCTGTAGCACTCACGTCTGTAGCCATGAAGTGCTTTGAAAGGCTGGTCATAGCTCAACACCATTATCCCAGAAACCCTAGACCCACTCCAATTTGCACACCACCTCAACAGATCCACAGATGATGCCATCTCTATTGTACTCCACACTGCCCTCTCCCACTTGGACAAAAGGAACACCTACGTGAGAATGCTGTTTATTGAGAGCTTCAAGTTCCTTGGTGTCCACATCACCATAAAACGATCATGGTCCAAACACACCAAGACAGTCGTGAAGAGGGCACAACAAAGGCTATTCCCCCTCAGGAGACTGAAAAGATTTGGCATGGGTCCTCAGATCCTCAAAAATGTCTACAGCTGCACCATCGAGAGCATCCTGACTGGTTGCATCACTGCCTGGTATGGCAACTGCTTGGCCTCGGACCGCAAGGCACTACAGAGGGTAGTGTGAACGGCCCAGTACATCACTGGGGCCAAGCTTCCTGCCATCCATGACCTTTATACCAGGCGGTGTCAGAGGAAGGCCTTAAAAAGTGTCAAAGACTCTAGCCACCGTAGTCATAGACTGTTCTCTCTGCTCCCGCACGGCAAGCGGTACCAGAGCGTCAAGTCTAGGTCTAAGACTCCTGAACAGCTAATCAAATAGCTACCCAAACTATTTGCATTGTCCCCCCGCCCTATTTTACACTGCTGCTACTCTGTTTATTTTCTATGCATAGTCACTAACTCTACCTACATGTACATATTACCTCAATTACCTTGACTAACCGATGCCCCCGCACATTGACTCTGTACAGGTACCCCCTGTATATAGCCTCGCTACTGTTATTTTACTGCTGCTCTTTAATTATATATATATATATATTTATTTTTATTTATTTTTTACATTTTTTTAAAACATTTTTTTACTTAAAACGTATTTTTCTGAAAACTACATTGTTGGTTAAGGGCTTGTAAGTAAGCAGGTCACTGTAAGGTCTACACTTGTTGTATTTGGCGCATTTGACAAATTACATTTGATTTGATGATGCAGTTGGCTTGGAATGCTTTCCGCTGAGTTAAAGGGAAAGTTCACCCAAATTACAAAATTACATTGGTTTCCTTACCCTGTATGCAGTCTATGGACAAGGTACGACAGCAATCCCATGCTTTGGTTTAGTTTCCACATGCTATAATTTGAGTATTTGTTGCACCATTCCCATTCAAGTCATGGGACCGATGTGAGCATTTTTCACTCTGTTCTGCTTCTCAATCAATTTTAGATACTTTTGGATGATTTAAACATGATTTGCATTAAATTCTAATATCAGTCCTATTTGGGATTTGGGATGGGATTTGTGCCACAAAAGCTAAAACGTAAGCATGTGGAAACAGTGCCTGGGAAACTAAACCAAAGCACGAATTGCTGTCATGCCTTGTCCATAGACTGCTTACAGGACAAGGAACCAATGTGTAATTTGCGTGAAATATCAGTTTAACCATTCAGGTGTTGTTCAACCAGCCAGTCAACGAGAGGTGTGTGTGTGTTCAACTCACCACAGGACACACAGGTAAAGCAGCGTGTGTGATAGAGGCTGTCCAGAGCCTGGCAAGCATTATCCGCTCCATACACACCTTTCCCACACTTCACACATGTACCTGCAACACAATAAATAACCTTTACTATACGTCACACTTGTACCTGCAACACAATACAATGAACAACCATTACTTATCAAGACATGGGCCCACATACTTTCCTGGTGAAGTCACCTCGTCAAGAAAACGTCTTGGCCTTCGTCAAACATCCCTCGTTACACACACACACTCAGTAAACATTACTGTATCCCGTACATAGGACTAATACAACTTGAAACCAACAAGAGACTTCAAGCCAGACACACAAGTCAACGCTCAAAAATTAGTAATCGTTTTTTTTCTGGTCACCTGCCTAGGGAACAACTCCTGGCCCTTCTTAAAACACCCTCTTGTTCTCAGCTCCAGTTAGGGCCTCTGTAGTGTTAACAGCTCTGAGCCTAGCTTAGCTGCCACAGTGAGAGGAAGTGGCAGTACAGTTCACATCCCCCGAGGGCTCACATACGGGAGCAGAAAAACAGGCTATAGCACACCTCCGCTGCGCACGCCATGCCAGGGTAACACAGCAGCACACGCATGACTCGCGTCCCACACACTGCATATTATAATGGCCCGGAGTCACTCCCGAACACACACACCCTGCCACACGACACACACACTGCCAGGCCAAAGCTGTAATCTTCTCTATGACTCATACTAATGGTCAGTGCTGTGTTTATCGCTACCGTGTCATTTGTCTGAACATTGGAGCAGAACTAAGCATTGGAGTTCAGTGTGTATGTATAGCTACGCTTCCTCTGCCCTCTATGGGAGGGGTTCTCAAACGTTTTGAGGGGCCCCTTTTGTGATAGCCAATTCATCAGGGAAACCCTCATAATCAGAACAACTTAGGGTGAGATTAAAATAGCACACAAGGAGTTTTACTATGACTTTGGCAGTGGATGGCTGGAAGTACCAAGTCTCAGGCCTGGGAAGGAGCATTTTAAAGGCCTGCCTCTTGGGATCTAAGAGAATTTTGCAGTTTTAAAGCTAATTTCCTGCAATTTTACACATTTTTGTAATGGGCAGGGAGAAAACTTTGCCGTTTAAAAGCTTAAATTACAGTGCATTGGAAGTATGGATAATTTGTAGAGTACTGTGGATACCAATATCCCTGTGAGCCTCCCAGGCTCATGTTGCCCAGGGTTAATACTTTTACATTGTATTATTGTATTACACTAAACTTATTCCACGGATCCTTGACCAAATGTAGTTTAATCTGTTGTTGTTAGTAACATTCATAAAAATAATAAATGTATATATTGTTTTATCTGGCCTCGGACCCCCTGCAGTACCGCGGACCCCACTTTGAGAACCCCTGCCATATGGTACAATGTCTGTGCTTAACTCTACCTAAAAACCGTTGTATACCTAGCCTCCCAATGTGATTTACTGCTTTACATTATGGCTGAGTGACTGTTGCACAGACAGTCTTTGATGTGTGTATTTTTGCATGTCAACTATGATAATTACTCCTCATCAATTGATCTCTGCGTCCCTCTCTTCTCCTTTCTGTCTGATGTGGATAGCCTAGCAGCTCTACTTGTCTGGATAGGCCTTAGCTAGCCCACTGATGGCCAAATGTGTTTCTTTCCCTTTGCTTGTGTGGGAGGTATGTAGGTAGGTAGGACATGCAAGTCCCTGCAGGTATCGAGGCACCATCCATCCATCCATCCTTCTCTCTTTCATCTATCCAATCTGTCTATCCATCCATTCATCTATCCAATCTGTCTATCCATCCATTCATCTATCCAATCCTTTCATTGAAAAATAAATAAATGATGAAGTGGTTGATGATCTCACCAAAGAACTCCTGGCGATTCTCAGACAACGCCTCCCTCCCCGTTCCTGGCTCCTCCTGGGCTTTGATTGGTCCGGCAGCCGTAGCTGTGTTGACGAGCGTCACCGGCTTGCTGAGGGCCTTGGCATGTTCTTTGAGCATCAGCCCACCCAGGTGTAGTCCCTCCCCCTCCAGTGCTGCGTCTCTTAGCAACAGGCGCGTCAGTTCCTCTTGGTAGCGGGTCCCCGGGAGGTCCGAGTAGCGCGCCCGTTCCCCGCCAGCGCCCACGCCAGTCTCCTCCCCTCGGGCTGCTCCTGCTCCCCTCTCATCCCACCACTCGGGACCAGCCCGGTAACAGGCCGCTGCCGGGCTACCCACCGCAGGCGGGTACGAATGCCGGCTGTCCTGAACCCCTGTTCCTCCAGGTGTGGAGACCCCGTCCAGGTAGTCCTGCCAGCCTCCTGACCCAGAGTGTGCCCCGGCCCTGCCTGAGACTATGTATCCCTGTCCACTGGTGGAGCCCCCTGAGTGCAGGGAGGAAAACTGCAGCTGCGGTGCCATGGCGGCGGAGGCGGTGTACCGGGTGTCATAGCCCAGGCTGATTCCGCTGGTGCGGTTGCTGCTACAGCGGCTGCCCATGGGGCTTCCACCGCTGGCAGTACTGGAGGCAAAGCTGGACCTGGGACTGATCAGCACCGACTCTTGGAGACTGAAGGACGAGCAGGGGCTCAGTGCCGGGCCTGGGGGGAAGAAGAAACCTCCACCCACCCCTCCTCCTCCACCCATCTCAGAGGGCCTGTGTGGGGGGTGAGAGAGCGAGGCCGGCCTGGTGCTCTCCCAGAGTTCCCCTCCGGTGCTCAGCCGCTTGTAGAACAGCGCCTCCTGGAGGGAGAGGCGTTTGTGGCGCTCCGGCTCGGGGAGGTAGTGCAGCTCGGCCATTGCGCCACCACGGGGAGCGGAGCCGTAACCCGAGGAGGTGGAGGAGGTGGGGTATGCCGGAGGGGGGCCAGAGGAGTGGGACAGAGGAGGCTGGGAGAGGAGCTGCTGGCGTCGGACCAGCTGCTGGAGCTCCAGAGAGTAGCGGCGCTGGTTCATAGAGGCCTTGGACCCAGCTGGGTCACAGTCCCCCAGGCCTGACTCACGCCTCATCTGGATGTCAACGCCCTCCCCCAGGTAGCAGGAGGCACGCTGCTGGGGCGACCGCCGCCGGAGGGGGGCGAGAGTCGAGAGGGAGAAGGGTTGATGTTCGCAGTCAGCAGTTTGGGGGGAGATGGAGGTTGTAGAGGGGGAGAGGTGCTGGGTAGCGGAGACTCTCTCTGCCGGCCCATTCCCACCTCTGCCACTGGCCGGTCTGCATGCCTCCGTTGAGGTTGGAGAGGTGAGAGAGAACTGGCCAGGTGTTGATGGTGAGGAGGTTGCAGTGCTCAGGGTTGGTGGTAGTCCACTACTGGTGTTCCCACCGGTGTTCCCATTGCTGTTATTGTTGGTGTTGTTGACCAACTCGTTTTTCTTTTTAGAACTGGCGAATTTCACACTCCCTGAGTCAGTCAGTTTTAACTTCTCCAATAACTTACTTCCAAGTCGGTCCATTGTAATGTCTAACCTGGTCGTCTAAAACTCTGAATAATCAAATTAAATTAAATGCTGTTAACAAACCACTATGTTATATAAGTTAATGTACTCAATAAATACAGTGTGTGAGTTGGAAATACATTAATACTCAAGCATGTCTACAGTACAGTTGAACTACAGTAGTTGAAATGACAGAGACCCTTGCAATCTATATGCTAAACAAATACCCCCCAAATTAGAACAACCAACGGACAGACCTATGTAGGCTATATGTACATATACAATAAATTAAAAAAAACAGACGTTAAATAAGACGATTAAGACATTTTTGGAGGATCACATGACGATATAATCATGTTTGGACAACAGTGTTGAGAGTCATCGTGTCTTGGCTGTGGAGACTACAGGCAGACAGGTAGAAGGTAACGCATGTGAATCCATCGAGTTAGTAGTGACTACTTCTATTGTTCTGGCAATGTTGGAGATAAAGACTGATAAAAATGGCTTTTTAGGTCACTTTCATGAAGCTGAAGTTGTTGTTGTCGGTCTCGTTTGAGACTAGGTAGCCCCACACCTGCATGTCTTCGGTGTGACGAAACGGTCCATTATATTAGGTTAGACTTGGTCACGTAAAGATGAGTTGTTTCTGCTATTTGTTGTTTCCCACGCAACTGGCACCAGTATAAACTTAAATGCTCTTATTTTGGGTCCTTTTAATGAAGAAGCATTCCCCTTTGAACTTGTTTTAAAGTCAAATGTAGTCCAGTGAAGTTCCTTTCCGCACGATTTTCCACGGCAAAGCTTTTTGGCAGGATAACTCGTCGGGCTAGTGGGGACCAGTGGAAGGAGGAAAATAAGTCAGTTTCTGTATAAAATGTTGCGTGTCCAAACTCTTCTATTCACTTTAACAGAAACATGATATTGAAAATGTATATACAAACGCGAGAAAAAAAAACGGATCAAACGAAAACATAACGCATTCGATGTTTCGAGAATGTATTATTGCTCACATTCCGCTTTCAAATCATTTTACTACAAAAATATGCGGATAAGTTTGAGAACGGAACTCATGCTGCCTTAAACTCTACTGACCGTTGCCAAACCAATTGTACCGTAAAAGTAGGCAAGCATTAATCCATTCCGCGAATGTGTCACAGCCTACAACAACTTCGTTTCTTTCTTTCCCTCAAATAATTTACCTCCCCCTCTTTTTCCTTTATCAGCCACTGGCTTGTTTTTTCCTTCAGGCCGGAACACCTTTCTGCCAGCAATCGCGAATGGATAACGTCCTAAAATATTTCGTCGTTCATACGCAAACTTCCCAGTGGGTGAACAATGCCATTGCAGAGTCCACTAGTTTGGGTGACAGACACATCAAAAGACATAATCTTGTTTTTCCTAATTATTCAAAATACATAATCGTGTTTTTCCTAATTATTCGGTATAAACCAAATAAGAGGGTATGCCTTATTTTCAGTGCGGGCTTAAATAGGAATCCATGTGGAATTGTGGATAAAACCTTTCAATAGCATAATTTATACTCAATTACAATCATAAATCATTGCATTCAGATTTTTCACATGGGTGGGTTAATGACTTATTACACAATTATGACCTCTCAAATACCTGTCTCAGGTATGTTATTTGCCCCAGGCCTTATCAACCACACACCAATATGTCGTCCCTGAGGCAGAAAGCAATATATTGCTTGTTGTCAAGACCTGACACAGTTGAAATATGACTTTGGTATAGGCCTACGTGACTAGAATATGTGTAATCGGCCATAATGGTCCAAACCTATTTGGGTACTACTTTATTGTGCTCCCATTCTGTGGAATGTGCGGAAGGACTTTCGCTAGAGACACGGCGCTATGATTTTTTTTCGGCATGTAAGTGTTCTCCAAGGACGATACAAAGTAAACAAGTGTCATACATTTCAACGCGATCTGAGTCGTTTTGGTGACATTAACCCATAACATGAATCGCATCTTTGTGAAACAATTTTGTGCATATATAGGGCCTACTTTGGGCAGGCTGATTTTGCCTACCCCGAAGCCCCGTCTTTTCTCCCTAGACCCTTTCATTGGCCTTGCAGTAGTTTAAACTGAAACGCACTGGCTTCGGTGTGTGCCTGGTTCCCGCTCCCTTAAATTGACGAGAGCATTCATTGTCGGCGAGTGGGGACTTGTCTGTAAAGTTAACAGAAAAATACTTCATGGCTTACTCAGTATAAAGAGCAGCTGGAGCACGGGAAAATATGATTCCAAATTTTGACATCAACTTTGGGGGACAAAACATTTTATATGATGACAAATAGTGCGTGTAATTATACTTTTTAAATATTGACGTATATTTCAAGTGTAAATACAATATTATAATTTGGTATTTTGGCATTATAGTAAAATCTAATACAAGTGTGTAATTCTATGAAAATAAAATACGACTTCACCTCAACCAATTCAGACCTCACATTTGATTTTGTAAGTGTATGATCATCATCACCACCACCTGAAGTCCACATCATCATTGTCTAATATAGCGTGATCAACGTTATTATAATGTAACATCGCACGTTGCTGCCTATTACTACTTTCTTTTCAAATCCACCACCTGTTTGCCGTATCTTGAGCACTGCTAGTGGTCAAAATAATCCTCACATGAAAATCCAACATGGCGGCGCCCCTTGGGACATTGTGTAGTACAGGTGAGGTTATTTACAATTACTTGTCATTTTCATTCAACCTAATGGTAATTTCCTTCTGAAATGTAAATAGTATCCGGCTTCCAGTTTACAAGACTGCGTTTGATCTTTAGATAGATAGATAGATAGATAGATAAATAGATAGATAGATAGATAGATAGATAGATAGATAGATAGATAGATAGATAGATAGATAGATGGATGGTTACCCTAGATTTAAAAAAAATGGCTAGCTAGCTAGACAACTTTATTGGTCAGTGGTCCTGACTGATTCAGAATGAACTACACGTGTCAGTCAAATTCTATTGTGTAACATATGTTAGTCTTTGATAGCCCTGTCATCAGATATTTCTAACGAATGCATTGTTCTCTTAAATTACGTTTTTTGTTGTTGTACGTGAGCTGCTCAATCAACGTCAGATTCAGAAACACAAGGTAGACAGCCTAGCTAAATGACAGCCTAGCTAAATGAACTGAATTCCTGGTCTGTTTTCAGCTTTGAGGCATTCCAGTCGTTGTTTTACTACGACTTGTGGGGCACAGGCTGGAATCAAGTGGAGAACAGAGTAAGCTCTAAAAGACAGAAACTGTTAAGACAAAATGAAACACCCACAATTGTAGATATTACGGCTGTGTTGACTGTTGATATACTTTTTTACAATTCCACTTGGCTTTGTCCACAGAAATGGTCTTGCCCGCAGTGGAACAGAGTATGGCCCCCTGACAGATTTCCCTGACTGGTCCTTTGCAGGCAAGTTCACGATTGGAGCATTAATTTGAATGTATTGCAGGAACATAGTGTATGATTGGTCAATGGAGCTGGTAGATGCTGTGTGTGTCGTTCTGTGTTTCGTTTGAACACGTTATGTTCATGTGGTTTTTGGTGTCATGATTTGTGTGTGTGTGTGTGTTTTATACACAGATGGCCGGTCGGCATCCCCACTGAAAGGACAGCTGAGGAGAAAGCAGGAGAGAGAGACGTTAGCAGTCAGTACCTTCTCCTATGTTATCCTCCCCCCCCTTTTTTTCTTCATATTACCTCCCAAAAAGTTTCTATGTAAACTCAGCAAAAAAAGAAACGTCCTCTCACTGTCAACTGCGTTTATTTTCAGCAAACTTAACATGTGTAAATATTTGTATGAACATAAGATTCAATAACTGAGACATAAACTGAACAAGTTCCACAGACATGTGACTAACAGAAATTTAATAATGTGTCCCTGAACAAAGGGGGGGTCAGAATCCAAAGTAGCAGTCAGTATCTGGTGTGGCCACCAGCTGCATTAAGTACTGCAGTGCATCTCCTCCTCATGGACTGCACCAGATTTTCCAGTTCTTGCTGTGAGATGTTACCCCACTCTTCCACCAGGGCACCTGCAAGTTTCCAGACATTTCTGGGGGGAATGGCCCTAGCCCTCACCCTCCGATCCAACAGGTCCTAGACGTGCTCAATGGGATTGAGATCCGGGCTCTTCGCTGGCCATGGCAGAACATTCCTGTCTTGCAAGAAATCACGCACAGAACGAGCAGTATGGCTGGTGGCATTGTCATGCTGGAGGGTCATGTCAGGATGAGCCTACATAAGGGAGGAGGATGTCTTCCCTGTAACGCACAGCGTTGAGATTGCCTGCAATGACAACAATCTCAGTCAGATGATGCTGTGATACACCGCCCCAGACCATGACGGACCCTCCACCTCCAAACCGATCCCGCTCCAGAGTACAGGCCTCGGTGTAACGCTCATTCCTTCGACGATAAACGTGAATCCGACCATCACCCCTGGTGAGACAAAACAGCGACTCGTCAGTGAAGAGCACTTTTTGCCAGTCCTGTCTGGTCCAGCGACGGTGGGTTTGTGCCCATAGGTGACGTTGTTGCCGGTGATGTCTGGTGAGGACCTGCCTTACAACAGGCCTACAAGCCCTCAGTCCAGCCTCTCTCAGCCTATTGCGGACAGTCTGAGCACTGATGGAGGGATTGTGCGTTCCTGGTGTAACTCGGGCAGTTGTTGTTGCAATCCTGTACCTGTCCCGCAGGTGTGATGTTCGGATGTACCGATCCTGTGCAGGTGTTGTTACACGTAGTCTGCCACTGCAAAGACGATCAGCTGTCCATCCTGTCTCCCTGTAGCGCTGTCTTAGGCGTCTCACAGTACGGATATTGCAATTTATTGCCCTGGCCACATCTGCAGTCCTCATGCCTCCTTGCAGCACGCCTAAGGCACATTCATGCAAATGAGCAGGGACCCTAGGCATCTTTCTTTTGGTGTTTTTCAGAGTCAGTAGAATTCCTCTTTTGTGTCCTATGTTTTCATAACTGTGACCTTATTTGCCTACCATCTGTAAGCTGTTAGTGTCTTAACGACCGTTCCACAGGTTCATTAATTGTTTATGGTTCATTGAACAAAAATGGGAAACAGTATTTAAACCCTTTACAATGAAGACCTGTGAAGTTATTTGGGTATTTACGAAATATCTTTCAAAGACAGGGTCCTGAAAAAGCGGCGTTTCATTTTTTGCAGAGTTTAGTTGTGTCAGCAATATATTGTATGCTCTTGAACATTCTCTCCTTTTGATGCAACTCTACTCCTCCATCTGTTTCTTCTATTTATCCTTTCCCTTCATTTTCTTTTCTCGCTCCAGAGACGTGTAGTGAATCTAAGCTCTGAGGTGGATAAAGGGATGGAAGTGTGGAGGGAGAAACGGGAAGAAGCTAAAAGGATGGAGGAACGCAATAAATCTCTTCTGCTAAAACCCAAAGGGAACCTTTTATTGAAGAAAAGTAAATAAGAAATCATATTTTCCGTTCTAGCTTACATTACTTATTAACAAAATGGTGGAGTTGGTGTATGGCTTTGTCTTGCTGTTATTGTTTGTAGTACTTATTTTGCCCTTTTCAATGTTTTTCAAAAATAAACTTTAATGTATATCCACAACTTACTGTTAATCTACTTTCTTATTTGTTCTTGAACATATGTATGAACAAATATTAGGAACATGGTTGGTAAAGGTTTTTACAGTGGAGTAATATACAGTTGAAGTTGAAAGTTTACATACACCTTAGCCAAACACATTTTAACTCAGTTTTTCACAATTCCTGACATTTAATCCTAGTACAAATTCCCTGTCTTAGGTCAGTTAGGATCACCACTTTATTTTAAGAATGTGAAATATCAGAATAATAGTAGAGAGTGATTTATTTCAGCTTTTATTTCTTTCATCACATACCCAGTGGGTCAGAAGTTTACATACACTCAATTAGTATTTGGTAGCATTGCCTTTAAATTGTTTAACTTGGGTCAAACATTTTGGGTAGCCTTCCACAAGCTTCCCAGAATAAGTTGGGTGAATTTTGGCCCATTCCTCCTGACAGAGCTGGTTTAACTGAGTCAGGTCTGTAGGCCTCCTTGCGCTCACATGCTTTTTCAGTTCTGCCCACAAATGTTCTATAGGATTGAGGTCAGGGCTTTGTGATGGCCACTCCAATACCTTGACTTTGTTGTCCTTAAGCCATTTTGCCACAACTTTGGAAGTGTGCTTGGGGTCATTGTCCATTTGGAAGACCCATTTGCGACCAAGCTTTAACTTCCTGACTGATGTCTTGAGATGTTGCTTCAATGTATCCACGTAATTTTCCTGCCTCATGATGCCATCTATTTTGTGAAGTGCACCAGTCCCTCCTGCAGCAAAGCACCCCCACAACATGTTGCTGCCACCCCCGTGCTTCACGGTTGGGTCACGGTTGGGATGATGTTCTTCGGCTTACAAGCCTCCCCCTTTTTCCTCCAAACATAACAATGGTCATTATGGCCAAACAGTTCTATTTTAGTTTCATCAGACCAGAGGACATTTCTCCAAAACGTATGATTTTTGTCCCCATGTGCAGTTGCAAACCATAGTCTGGCTTTTTTATGGCGGTTTTGGAGCAGTGGCTTCTTCCTTGCTGAGCGGCCTTTCAGGTTATGTCGATATAGGACTCGTTTTACTGTGGATCTAGATACTTTTGTACCGTTTTCCTCCAGCATCTTCACAAGGTCCGTTATTCTGGGATTGATTTGCACTTTTCGCACCAAAGTACGGTCATCTCTAGGAAACAGGACGCATCTCCTTCCTGAGTGGTATGATGGCAGCGTGGTCCCATGGTGTTTACACTTGCGTACTATTGTTTGTACAGATGAACGTGGTACCTTCAGGCATTTGGAAATTGCTCCCAAGGATGAACCAGACTTGTGGAGGTCTACAATTTTATTTTCGGAGGTCTTGGCTGATTTCTTTTTGATTTCCCCGTGATGTCAAGCAAAGAGGCACTGAGTTTGAAGGTAGACCTTGAAATACATCCACACGTACACCTCCAATTGACTCAAATGATGTCAATTAGCCTATCAGAAGCTTCTAAAGCCATGACATCATTTTCAGGAATTTTCCAAGCTGTTTAAAGGCGCAGTCAACTTAGTGTATGTAAACTTCTGGCCCACTGGAAATGTGATACAGTGAATTATAAGTGAAATAATCTGTCTGTAAACAATTATTGGAAAAATTACTTGTGTCATGCACAAAGTAGATGTCCTAACCGACTTGCCAAAACTATAGTTTGTTAACAAGAAATTTGTGGAGTGGTTGAAAAACGAGTTTTAATGAATCCAACCTTAGTGTATGTAAACTTCCGACTTCAACTGTATTTCACTCCCTCAATGTCATCCTTCCCCCACTAGAATGCAGTATTTCACCAGTTTAGGTCAATAGCCAGGCTTCGCCGCCATTTTGTCTCCAGTACTGCTCTAGAAGGAGTGCTGTGTGGTCTGGTGAAGAGTGGGAGGGTTTGTCAAACAGAAAAGTTAAATTGTGTAGCTGTGTGTGTGTGTGTTATCTGCACACATATAGGCTATGAGCAGAAGCTCTGCTTAACTAGATGCAATTTTTTAGTGACACCTTTGTGTTATAAGCAAATCTGTTACAATGTGCTTAAGCTATATGTATATGTGGTATTACTGCTGCTGGTAACTTTACACTGCCCCCTTGTGACTTCACTGTGTTATGTAAACGTTCCATTGTGTATGTGGGTGTGAATCAGTCTCCTATTGAAGTGCTGTGTAAGGCTGCAATTAAAGAACTTTGCATTCCTGTGTTTCCCAGACACACACACACACACACACGTAGACACAGGGGAAAGTGTGTTATGGGACAGAGTGTGTGTCCCACGCTGCTGACTGCCTGTTGTCTGGAAAGATGATTAACTAAGAGACTGTTCCTATAGGAGCGGCAGATTGACCACCTCCGAAGTGATCCCACAGGCATCTCACTGTGTCAGCTACTCTGCTGTGTGTGTGTGTCAGCCACTCTGTTGCAAAAGTTTCCCATTTAATGTCCGACCAATGCCCCTCTTATACAAGAGACTAGAAACTAGGCTAAGTGACGTGCGGTCAAATGTTTTCTTGCTCTTTTTGTCACAGAAGCTTATGGGCATGTGGGTGTGGGTGTGTGTGTGTTCTAAAGGGATAAAGTATTAGACTGCACACGTTATATTTAAGCATACTTTGTATTTGTAACATCGGCTGTAATTTTAGAGCGACCTTGACTAACCAACAGTCTGTGTTTAGAAAGTGAGTTAAGGTTACCAAATGTTCAGTGTCTCTCAACCTTTCTACCTCTCCTCTCTCATTCTTTCCTCTCTCCCATTCTCTCCCTCTCTTCTGCCTTCTCTCTTGCTCAGGCTCTCCCTCTTTTGCCCTCTCTTGCTCTCCCTCTCTTGCCCGCTCTTTCTCTCTCTCAGGCGCTCTTTCCCTCTCTTTCTCTCTCTCTCTCTCTCAGGCTCTCTCTCTCAGGCGCGCTCTCTCTTGCCCTATCTCTCTGTCTCTGTCTCTCTCTCTCTCTCTCGCTCTCTCTCAGGTCTTCTTGCCGATCTCAGCAAAGTACCACTGTAATTAAGGCATGCTAGCCGCTGAGTTGCAGATTCTTTTCTATGGAGATTAAGCTTTATTTTCCCCTCCTTTCTTTTTCATGGTGCTGGACCAAGGACTGCTCAGCTCCACTTGAGTGTCGACTGTTAGGTGTGGCTATTTGTTGTGTCACTGGGCGAACCATAGAATTACAATCAAGCAATTCTAATTCTATGCAATGAACAATGAGCATTCTTAACGGAGGACATCTAACGTGTAAGAAGAACCAAGTATTTTGAAGCTGAATACAAAGTCTCTCCGACTGATTCTCTCACTTTTCTCGCCCAAGTGAGAATTGTAAAGCATTTGACCAATGGCTTGGAATGAACCTCTTTACTTCTCACACCCAATTTCACAGTGTTCCACACATTTCACCCAATTTAACGTCTCCTTTGGAAAAACTGAGAATTATGTGTGAAACAGCCAGGATCTCTCTCTCTCTCCTCTCCTCTCCTCTCCACTCATCTCTCTCCTCTCTCTTGCTCCCTCTCCTCTTCCTCCGCCCCCTCGTGTTGTTTTGGTTTTTAGAAATGAGAACCAGATGTTGCTTATTGTGCAGAAGTCAGTGAGGGGGAAGAGGAGGGGGGGGACAGTGGGTGAGGTCAGTCTGCTGTAGCAAACAGCAGCACACACAGAGGTAGAGATGCAACAATGGATAAAGCGAAAGAAGCAAGAAGGATAAGAAGGTCAGAAGGGTTCTCATCCCTCTGATGTGGCGGGGTAGTGTTTTAGATTCAGCCAAAAGGTTACTTGCAGCCCTAGGCCCACAGGCCTGAGACAAAGCAGGGAGATTTCCTGGCAGATATGACTGGGCCTGGGCAGAGTTTTGGGAGGGTGTTGGGGTTTTGTGGAGGAACTGATTCAGCAAGTCCTGCTTAGGGTGTCACATCCTAACCAGTGTCTAACTGCTGTGTTAGGTCTGATTTCATGTAACTCAACATAAGTTCAAACCTCAAGCAATCTCAGTCTTTCAGTGTTGTACTTGTAGGCCAACTTGATAGTGCTGTTTGTTAGATTGGAATGGTTGGGGTTTCTATTGAATAAACATACACTCTGGTACGTGACTCAGATTGCAAAGGAATTTTATTGTCGCTCTTTCTTTCTGTAACACAAACTTCTATGGCAGTGTTTGTGTGTGTGTGTGTGTTGGTGTGTGTGTGTGTGTGTGTGTGTGTGTGTGTGTGTGTGTGTGTGTGTGTGTGTGTGTGTGTGTGTGTGTGTGTGTGTGTGTGTGTGTGTGTGTGTGTGTGTGTGTGTGTGTGTGTGTGTGTGTGTGTGTGTGTGTGTGTGTGTGTGTGTGTGTGTGTGTGTGTGTGTGTGTACGTGTATGCTTGTGTTCGTCCAAACTTGTGTCTGTGTGAATGCGCGTCCATACTTGTGTCTGAATGTGTGTGAGTTGGTGAGTGAGACAGATAGTTTAGAGTGCGCCTCAACGTAGGTTACCCAAACACACTCAGGTTAAATTTCAAGCTGCTGGCCAGCCCACTACCTGGCTGGCTGGCTAGTTTAGGAGAGCTGAGGCTGAGCCTTGAACATTGTGAGCCTGGATGGTCATCGAGACTGACTGCGCACAAACACACTCACTAACATGGCTGGCCGCTCTATTTCTCTGTAACACAAGTTTATGTGACCATGTGTGCATGCTTTCGTGCCTGCAGGTATGTGTGTACGCATGCGTGTGTGTGTGTGTGTGTGTGTGTGTGTGTGTGTGTGTGTGTGTGTGTGTGTGTGTGTGTGTGTGTGTGTGTGTGTGTGTGTGTGTGTGTGTGTGTGTGTGTGTGTGTGTGTGTGTGTGTGTGTGTGTGTGTGTGTGTGTGTGTGTGTGTGTGTGTGTGTGATCTCCCATCTCTAGATATTCCTAATTTGTTCTCCCACCTTTCTTAGACCTATTTCTATCTGTTTACGGTCCATCTGTTTATCACACATTCTCCCCCTTCTCCCATCCATCCATCCTCTGTGAATGTTAAGGATGTAGATGGAGTGTCGGAATGGAAATGAGTCTGAGAAGATAAATGGTTGTAATACTGCATGCTGGGAAATATTATTTGGAGCATGAGACAAATGGAAATACCAGGCGACGTGGAGAGGGGACAGAGAACGTGGGCGAGGAAAGGAACAGATGTGGCACAAAAGAGGGAGAGAGAGAGAGAGAGAGAGACAGAGGAAGATGGAGAGACAGAATGGAAAGACTGAAAGAAGATCCACAAATTAAAGCTTGAGAAAGTTATGAACAAGTGTTTAATGGAGACTCCAATCCACAAGATGGCTTCCAATCCACACAGATGGAACATAAACAGTTGAAGGATGTGAGGAGAGGGGATGGGGGAGAGGAGTGGAGATGGGGGAAATGAGAGAAGAGAGGATGGGGGGAATGAGAGAAGAGGGGATGGTGGAATGGGAGGAGGGGATGGGTGAATGGGAGAAAAGGGGATGGGGGAATGGGAGGAGAGGGGATGGGGGAATGAGAGGAGAGGGGATGGGGGAATGGGAGGAGAGGGGATGTGGGGAATGGGAGGAGATGGGATGGGGGGAATGGGAGGAAAGGGGATGGAGGGGAATAGGAGGAGAGGGATGGGTGAATGGGAGGAGAGGAGAGGGGATGGGGAATGAGAGGAGAGGTGAGTGGATGGGGAAATGGGAGGAGAGGGGATGGGGGATTGAGAGAAGAGGGAATGTGGGAATGGGAGGAGAGGAGAGGAGCGGGATGGGGAATGGAAGGAGAGGAGTGGGATGGGGGAATGGGAGGAGAGGAGATGGGGAATGGGAGTAGAGAGGAGAGGGGATGTGAGGAGAGGAGGTGAGAGGAGATGGGATGTGAGGAAGTGGAGGCTCCTTAGAGGAGGACCATCCTCAGTGAAATGTCATAAAAATAAAAATAGTGAAACATCAAAAAAGTTATCCTTTTTAGATAAAACTATACCAAATAGGTCTACAGTAGCCTCAGCAGCACTCTGTAGGGTAGCACCATGGTGTAGGTGGAGGACAGCTAGCTTCTGTCCTCCTTTGGCTACATTGACTTCAATACAAAACCTAGGAGGCTCATGGTTCTCACCCCCTTCCATAGACTTACAGAGTAATTACGACAACTTCTGGAGAACGTCTTCCAACCTATCAGAGCTCTTGCAGCATGAACTGACATGTTGTCCACCCTATCAAAGGATCAGATAATGAATCTAGTACTGAAAGCATAAGCTACAGCTAGCAAGCAATGCAGTGTGTAAAATGTGGTGAGTAGTTTGTCATGGAAATTCCCACCAGGGACACTCAAATTAAATCTTAAATGAATCATCCTTTATTATCAGCGTGCTGGAGAGGTTCCAACAAACTCAATGCACCATAGTACACATGTCAATCAGGAGCTCTGCTGGGGCAGTCCCAGCAGTTGTCTTATATACGGGTATACACAGACAAGTTATATTTGCATGATTTAGCATAATTAATTCATCATTACTGTTTTGTTTCATTCATGTGACCGGCCAATACCTCACGAGACCTCTTCTCTCTTAGCTGAGACCTTGAAACTGACATATCTTTCGTTCTCAAAACAAAGGTCTGGGCATACTGCCAAATTGCAGCTACTGATAGTGAGGATTCGTTCAGTAAGTCACTTCCATGAACATAGAAAACGGTTATTAGAAAAGCACAAACATTAAACATTTTCAGCACAAGTTGACTCAAAGAGAGAGAAAGACAATAGTTGAACAGTTTTGAACAAATTAACTTCCTCCAAAATTAAGGAGAAGCAAGAGAGAGAGAGAGCTATGTTTGGTTGTGTTTTTTAACTTTCACTTAGCTAGCGAATGTAGCTAGCTAGTTTAGCCTACTCAAACACCCAGCTCAAACAGAGAGGGATGCTATGTTAGCTAGCTGGCTATGGCAATCCAACACCGGGACTCTTCTAAGTCAAGGTACGTTTTTGGTTTTAGTAATTTATTGCCGCTTGTCCCGCCGGTGAAACTGCTAAACTGCTTAAGCAGCTAGCTAGTTCAGCCTACTCAAACAGAGAGGGATGCTAGCTGGCTATAAGAGTACCTTAAAACCTAGCAGTCAAACAGAGAGGGATGCTAGCTGGCTATAAGAGTACCTTAAAACCTAGCAGTCAAACAGAGAGGGATGCTAGCTGGCTATAAGAGTAACTTAAAACCTAGCAGTCAAACAGGGAAATGTTTCCAAGCATTTTTCCGCCATTCATTTTTTCAATAGGGGATTTTAGAAACACTTCAAATAATGGAAACACTTCAAATAGTGTTTCGTGTAGGCTTACCCTAGCGTGACGTTTTCATAATCGTCTAAATCTCTCTAGGACAAGGTGACTATTATCAATATATTAGCCTGTATTTACCCACAAAAATTAAATGCTTTTTTAAATAGAACCAAATGTATTTATATAGCCCTTCGTACATCAGCTGATATCTCAATGTGCTGTACAGAAACCCAGCCTAAAACCCCAAACAGCAAGCAATGCAGGTGTAGAAGCACGGTGGCTAGGAAAAACTCCCTAGAAAGGCCAAAACCTAGGAAGAAACCTAGAGAGGAACCAGGCTATGAGGGGTGGCCACATTTTTAGCTGCTAATGTGGCTATCATAAATAACTACAAATACCATGTTGATCTGGACAACACTGTCAAATTGAGGCAAAAGTAAGAATCTTTGGATTAACTATCTAATGTTAGCTAAATGTAGTAATTAATAAATTGGCTACATTTCTTTAAATTGACACTTCTGTGAACTGTCTTGTGCAAGTTTTAAATTGACACAATACCTGTTTAGCAAAGGTTTCGGCTAGAGATGACGTGCAGGAGCTTGCAGGGATTTGTAGTCTTGCATGATGTCTACTGTGATGCTAATTATCATTTTAAATAGAGCTGAATATATTGATAAAACTTCATGCCAGGGTAAGCCTACACGAAACACCGCCCTTATTTGAAGTGTTTATAAAATCCCCTATGGGAAAATGTATGGTGCAAAAAAAACAATTGGAACCAATTGACCTCTAGATTTTATGGGTATTATGACACCCCCACTGTGGGTCTCTATGGCTATCCAACACTGGAACTCTTCCAAGTCAAGGTAAGCTTTTGGTTTTATGATTTTTTTGCCACCGGGGCTGCCGGTGTAACTGCTAAACTGCTTTCTGACTACACTGTACTGCATGATTGTAGCGGGTTTACTAACATGTTTGTTATAGTAGTTCTAGTTAACTATGAGGTGACAACGATGTAGGCTGTGTGTAGTGGTTAGCAGTCATGATATGAAGGTTTGGCTTGGAAAGTTTTTTTTGCCTGGTCACAGACAGCTGATGTGTTGTGCACTGAAGTCCACAAGCGAAGGGAAAAGGTGAGAGGAGAAGAGTGTGTAGATAGTTGCGAGAAGGAATTGTATATACAACGAGCAAAGTGATCATGCTGTCTTTATGTGGCTGCTATAAAAGTGAACTGTTTTCCTGTGATCAGGGGTGTATTGATTTCACCGATTCTGTTGAAAAACATTTCTCAAACGGAATGAAATGGGGGTTAACATACCTGCATAAACTCTCATTTGCAACTTTTGGACTAATGCTTACACCCTAGATCAGCTAGATACAGGCAAAAGTGTGCAAGGCGGTATTGAATGTGTCACTGTCTGTCACCTTGATTACTCAAAATTCTCTTGATCTGTGCACTTACGTTGTAAACTTGCATTCATAGGCTAGGTTGTAGCAACCTCATGATGGGTACAGGGAAAATTTGAGTGTAATGTAGTAGCCTAAACCTATCGATGTTACATTGAGCTGGGTGAATAGAATATGAATGACAGTCATCCAATATGCTGTAATACAAATTAGGCAATGCTCATAAAAAACAAAACAACTCTCCCTCATCTTCAAGGCACAACCGTTCACTGATGAGAGGAGATGTGAGGAGAAGAGATGTGTAGAGAGGGGATGTGAGGCGTAGGGATGTGAGAGGGGATGTGAGGAGAGGAAAGGAGAGGAGAGGGGATGTGACAAGAGGAGAAGAGATGAGAGGGGGTGTGAGGAGTAGGGATGTGAGGAGATGAGAGGATGTGAGGAGCATGAATGTGAGGAGAGGGGATGTGAGGAGTAGGGATGTGAGGAAAGGAGATGAGAGATGTGAGGAGAGTGGATTTGAGGAGTAGGAATGTGAGGAGATGAGAGGGGATGTGAGGAGAGGGGATGTGAGTAGAGGGGATGAGTGGAGATGTGAGGAGAGGGGATGTGAGGAGATGAGAGGGGATGTGAGTAGAGGGGATGAGTGGAGATGTGAGGAGAGGGGATTTGAGGAGTAGGAATGTGAGGAGAGGAGATGAGAGATGTGAGGAGAGGGGATGTGAGGAGTAGGAAGGAGAAGAGAGGAGAGGTGAGGAGATGTGAGGAGATGATGGGAGATGTGAGGAAAGGATATGTGAGAAGAGAGGATGTGCGGAGAGAAGAGATGTGAGGAGTAGGGATGTGAGGAGATGTGATGAGAGGGGATGTGAGGAGTAAGGATGTGTGGAGAGGAGAAGAAATGTGATGAGAGCGGATGTGTGGACATGGGATGTGAGGAGATGTGAGGAGTAGGAGATGAAAGGAGATGGGAGGAGAGGGGACGTGAGGAGTAGGGATGTGAGGAGATGTGAGGAGAGGGGATGTGAGAAGAGGGAATGTGAGGAGAGGAGATGTGAGGAGAAGGGATGTGAGGAGTAGGGATGTGAGGAGAGGTAATGAGGGGAGAGGAGTAGGGATGTGAGGAGAGGAGATGTAAGTAGAGGGGGTGTGAGGAGTAGGGATGTGAGGAGAGGATATGTAAGGAGAGGAGATGAGAGGTGAGGAGATGTGTGGAGAGGGGATGTGAGGAGTGGGGATGTGAGGAGATGTGAGGAGTAGGAGATGAAAGGAGATGGGAGGAGAGGGGACGTGAGGAGTAGGGATGTGAGGAGATGTGAGGAGAGGGGATGTGAGAAGAGGGAATGTGAGGAGAGGAGATGTGAGGAGAAGGGATGTGAGGAGTAGGGATGTGAGGAGAGGTAATGAGGGGAGAGGAGTAGGGATGTGGGAGAGGAGATGTAAGTAGAGGGGGTGTGAGGAGTAGGGATGTGAGGAGAGGATATGTAAGGAGAGGAGATGTGAGGAGAGGGAATGTGAGGAGAGGAGATGAGAGGTGAGGAGATGTGTGGAGAGGGGATGTGAGGAGTGGGGATGTGAGGAGAGGAGATGAAACGAGATGTGAGGAGAGTGGACGTGAGGAGTAGTGATGTGAGGAGATGAGAGGAGAGGGGATGTGAGGAAAGGAGAGGAGAGAAGAAGAGATGAGAGGAGATGTGAGGAGTAGGGATGTGTGGAGAGGTAATGAGGGGAGATGTGAGTAGAGGGGATGTGAGGAGAGGATATGTGAGGAGAGGGGATGTGAGAAGAGGAGATGTGAGGAGAAGGGATGTGAGGAGTAGGGATGTAAGGAAATGAGATGTGAGGAGAGGGAATGTGAGGAGTCGGGATGTGAGGAGAGGAGATGTGAGGAGTAGTGATGTGAGGAGATGAGAGGAGAGGGGATGTGAGGAAAGGAGAGGAGAGAAGAAGAGATGAGATGAGAGGAGATGAGAGGGGATGTGAGGAGAGATAATGAGAGGAGATTTGAGTAGAGGGGATGTGAGGAGTAGGGATGTGAGGAGAGGAGATGTGAGTAGAGGGGATGTGAGGAGTAGGATGGAGGATATGTGAGGAGAGGGAATGTGAGGAGTAGGGATGTGAGGAGTATGGATGTGAGGAGATGTGAGGAGAGGGAATGTGAGGAGTCGAGATGTGAGGAGTATGGATGTGAGGAGAGGAGATGTGAGGAGAGGGGATGTGAGGAGAGGGGATGTGAGGAGAGGAGTTGTGAGGAGAGGGGATGTGATAAGAGGTAATGAGGGTAGATGAGAGGGGATGTGAGGAGTAGGGATGTGAGGAGAGGGGATGTGAGTAGAGGGGATGTGAGTAATAGGGATGTGAGGAGAGGAGATGTGAGGAGAGGGGATGTGAGGAGTAGGGATGTGAGAGGAGGGGATGTGACGAGAGATGGGATGTGAGGGGTAAGGATGTGAGGAGAGGGGATGTGAGGAGTAGGGATGTGAGGAGAGGTGATGTGAGGAGTAGGGATTTGAGGAGATGAGAGGGGATGTGAGGAGTAGGGATGTGAGAGGAGGAGAGGGGATGTGAGGAGGGGATGTGACGAGAGATGGGATGTGAGGGGTAAGGATGTGAGGAGAAGCGATGTGAGGAGAGGGGATGTGAGGAGTAGGGATGTGAGGAGAGGTGATGTGAGGAGTAGGGATTTGAGGAGATGTGAGGAGAGGGGATGTGAGGAGAGGGGATGTGAGGAGTAGGGATTTGAGGAGAGGAGATGAGAGGGGATGTGAGTAGGGATGTGAGGAGTAGGGATGTAAGGAGAGGGGATGTGATGAGAGGAGATGTGAGGAGTAGGGATGTGATGAGAGGAGATGTGACGAGAGGGAAAAGGAAAACAGAGCCTAGATTCTTGTGGTGAGTGGGGCAGTGGTTTCTGTTAAACCTCATAAATAGATCAGCGGGTGAGAGAGAGAGAGGGAGGGAGTGGGTTAGAAATCGGGGTGAGATAGAGGGGGAGGGAGGAGTGGCAGTAAGTTAAGGCAGTTTCTTAGGATTTTTTTTCTGAAACCTATAAAATAATTTCAGCTTTACTGGACACCTCACTCTTAATTTAGCACACTCTTTCTTTCTTTCTTTCTTTCTTTCTTTCTCTCTCTCTCTCTCTCTCTCTCTCTCTCTCTCTCTCTTTTGCTTGTTTGGGGCTGGAGGCTCCGATGTTTTAAGAATTCCAGATGTGTTAACAGATCTCAGTTGGAACACTGCACTCAGAAAAACGTGATCATTCCATCACTTTTTCCATTTCTCATTTCCCTGGGCTCGTGGCTCTCTGGCCAAGTCCAAAACAACCTCCCAGCTTCAACTAGGCTCTCCTCTCCTCCACTCCACCCATGACCCCTGGTGAGCTGTAAACAATAGCTGGTTAACAACAAGTTGGAATGCACAGAACCAGAGAAGCAGCTCTTCATTCTGTTGTTTGCTCAGCATTCCTAGTCCTATTTGAGTAGTGGTGAGGCCAGCGGCTATTTGTTAGTCAGTCCGAAGGCCATTCTCTTCCCCAGTGTTTGTGTGTGTTACGATAACATAAAATGACTACCAAAAAGTAAGGCATGACTCATTTTAGAAAATATTTTTTCTTTAATTTTAACTCATGAAATGCAAAAAGGTGAAACAGGAAAAACAATCTAATTCCCTTTTTTTATTGATATCATTATCATTATAAATATCATTACCGTTATCATTGTTATTACTAAAACAATTCTACCTCCTTTTTCAATTTGTGTAATACTTAAAAACATTAAGCATCATCAGAATTGCTTATAAATAGTTTTGTGTGATTGTTCTTATATGCCAACCAAGCAATGGGAAAAGTAGTGTTTCAAAAAAGGAAACGCTTTCAAAGTCGCCCAAGTCCACCACTCAAATGTGAAATTTGGGAGCCATTTTGATTGATCTTTGTCACGTTATTGTCTCTGTCCAGCAGGACTCGAAATGACAATGTACAAAAACAACAAACACCATTTACTGTACGACTACACCTGGAGAACAACAATAATAATAACCATAGTCATAATAATAACAACAACATTTATAACAATGATAGTAACAAAAACATAACAAACACGATAATACATTAGTATTTGGAATGGGTGACGTACTGAAACTTCACTGCCTTTCCATGGAGTAATATTGAAACTGACTTTATTGTTGAGCCAAAATGGCTACTTTAATTCCATCCAACTTTGACTGCTTACTGAGACCAGGCTCTGTACCAAGGGCCTGTGTGATTTCAGATACATTTGTAAACTGGGCGGGGAAGCTCCTTTTTTTTAGGATACAAACAGTCTTTGACCCTCTATGACAAGACCTTAGCCTTTCTCACTATGAGGGGTGTACAATATACAACACCTTCACATCTACCCCTTTATCATCTCATTAGCGGCGAGGGTAGTGCCCATAGCATGCTCCTCGCAATACGACCACAACTATAAGACCATGCTGCTAGCTTGAGCACAATGAGAGACTGGGGTTAGTATCTTCTCTCAGTGGTAGGAGAAAAGGAAGAGAGAGCTGTTCGTTTGTGTTCGGCCCTGGATTTCATCATTAGAGCGAAACCAAAAAATGAAATACGCAAAGTAGCTGTATAAAAGGTTTAAAATGTAATTCAGGCAGCAGTTCAGCTGGAGTCGTCAACTAGGTGGGATGGAGATTTTAGGAGAGGAAGAAGGAGAACGGATAGAATGGAGGGAGGGACACATGGAGACGTGATAGTAGATTTATTGCAGATGGGGTGTCGACCACACGGAACGTTGATCACGATCATCATCTAATAATTCCCTTCCTCTGTGTTTTGTGCAGGGGCCTGTTTCTAATTTCAAACTCGCAGAGCTGTACATGTAAATAGATAACATATATTTGTCTTTCCTGATTGACTCTCTTTCCTCCCTCCTCCCTGTCCCTCTCCCTCTTTCTCGACTTCTGGGCCGTATACAAACCAACCAACCAACCAACCAACCAACCAACCAACCAACCAACCAAACCCCATGTCCAACAGCCCTTCCATTACCCCTTCTCTTTTAAAACCCCAACTCCTTTCAGCCTACTTTACTCACCCTCACCCTCCCAAACCCCTTTTTCTTCCAATCTTTCAATTCATTCAGTCGCTCTCTCTCTTTCTGTCCCTCTGCCTTCTTCATTCGGTTCAGTTCGTCTCTAGACCTTGTCCAGTAGAGATCTCTGGCAGTAGAGGAGACGTCGTGGCGTCCCGTACTTCCTGAAGAACAGCAGGGCTCCCAGAGTGAGGACCACGCAGACCAATAGGAGGAGAGGGATCACCACGGCCGCCGCCGTGGCCCCGCCTTCTCCCTCCTCCACCTCGATGATGATCACTTCCTCCTCGCCGTCCCGCTTCTTAGGCTCCTCCCCCGCGCAGCCCATCCATTCGCTGAGCACCGATTTGGGGTAGCCCGACTCCACCCTCATGTGCTGGTTGTTGAACTTCCAGTACTTGTTGGCTTTGTAGAAGTAGGTGTAGGCTGGAGAGAATGTTAGAAAAGAGAGAGGGAGGATGAAAGGTCCGATATAAATCTAATTAGAAACTGGGTGGTTCGAGCCCTGAATGCTGATTGGCTGACAGCCGTGGCATATCAAACTGTATACCACGGGTACGAAATAAACCTCCTGTAACTACATTGGTAAACAGTTTATAATAGCAATAAGGCACCTCAGGGGCTTGTGATTATTGGCCAATATACCACGGCAATATACCACGGCTGTGCCCAGACACTCCGCGTTGCGTTGTGCATACGATAAGCCTTAGCCGTGGTATATTGGCCATATACCCCCCCCAAGGCCGTTATTGCTTAATTATGATTACCTTCAGAAATTGCAGTGTGTTGCTGTGGTCTATGATAGCCTCCTCTATTATCACAATAGAACTGTCATTTCTATCCTTTTCGATTTATATAATGCTCAATGGCACTCCTAAAGAACATCCCCTTTAACATGCACGCCTTGACACACTTACATCCTTCTTCGCTCATGATGGCAGCCTTAATGTTGTCGGGGACACCCTGCCATGTGCTGATGGGTTTGGGGTAGTCTCTGTCCACAGTCTGGGACTCTTCATTGAAACGGTAATACCTGACAGACAGAGAGAGGCAGGTTACGGAGAGGGAAGGGAGAGGGAAAAAACAACCAAAAGAGAGGAAGAAAGAAGACGAGAGGGACGGATAGTGGACGAATCTGCTCTTTCAGATAGAAAGGTACACAGGAAGAAAAAGAAAGAAAGGAATGAAGGATGAAAGACGAGACTCACTTGGTCCCTCTGAAGTAGTATGTCTGTCCGGTGGGGGTGTAGAAGAGGGCAGCGTCCAGCTTGTCTTTGGGCAGCCCTGTGCCCAGCTCCTTCAGAGTCTTTGGGTAACCCTGCTCCATACTGGACTCTGTGAACACCCAGTACTTGTCACCTGGAGGGAGGAAGAGGGAGGGGAGAGAAAATCTATAAGCACACAGATCTGAAAAGGATATACAAACAAAACAATGAACGACTACCAGTAACTAGAATGGGCTTATCAATGACAATGCAAAACCATCATGCGAAAAACTGAAAAAGACATTGCCAATTGAAGTGAACCTACCCTTGAAAAATACAAATTTGCCATCGTTCCTCTCGTAGGCAGCGTTGATGTTTGGTGGCAGTCCCTTCCAGAAGTGACCGATGGGCATGGGGTAACCCTGGAGCACCTTGTTGTTCCGAACACGCCACAACCACTTATCCTTCACCAGAAAGACAGAGTGTTTACATAGTACAGTACATACACACACACATAGGTTCGGTAGTTGAGTGACTTGATGTGCCATTCAGTCCTTCTCAGTGGGTCTCAACCTTTAAGTCTTTACTGAAGACTCATCTCTTCATTGGGTCATATGATTGAGTGTAGTCTGGCCCAGGATTGTGAAGGTGAACGGAAAGGCTCTGGAGCAACGAACCGCCCTTGCTGTCTCTGCCTGGCCGGTTCCACTCTCTCCACTGCGATTCTCTGCCTCTAACCCTATTACAGGGGCTGAGTCACTGGCTTACTGGTGCTCTTTCATGCCGTCCCTAGGAGGGGTGCGTCACTTGAGTGGGTAGAGTCACTGACGTGATCTTCCTGTCTGGGTTGGCGCCCCCCTGGGTTGTGCCGTGGCGGAGATCTTTGTGGGCTATACTCGGCCTTGTCTCAGGATGGTAAGTTGGTGGTTGAAGATATCCCTCTAGTGGTGTGGGGGCTGTGCTTTGGCAAAGTGGGTGGGGTTATATCCTTCCTGTTTGGCCCTGTCCGTGGGTATCATCGGATGGGGCCACAGTGTCTCCTGACCCCTCCTGTCTCAGCCTCCAGTATTTATGCTGCAGTAGTTTATGTGTCGGGAGGCTAGGGTCAGTTTGTTATATCTGGAGTACTTCTCCTGTCTTATCTGGTGTCCTGTGTGAATTTAAGTATGCTCTCTCTAATTCTCTCTTTCTCTCTTTCTTTCTTTCTCTCTCTCGGAGGACCCGAGCCCTAGGACCATGCCTCAGGACTACCTGGCATGATGACTCCTTGCTGTCCCCAGTCCACCTGGCCGTGCTGCTGCTCCAGTTTCAACTGTTCTGCTTGCGGCTATGGAACCCTGACCTGTTCACCGGACGTGCTACCTGTCCCAGACCTGCTGTTTTCTTTTTTTTATTTTTATTTTTTTATTTTTTTATTTTTTTCCCCTTTTCTCCCCAATTTTTCGTGGTATCCAATCGCTAGTAATTACTATCTTGTCTCATCGCTACAACTCCCGTACGGGCTCGGGAGAGACGAAGGTCGAAAGTCATGCGTCCTCCGAAGCACAACCCAACCTAGCCGCACTGCTTCTTAACACAGCGCGCCTCCAACCCGGAAGCCAGCCGCACCAATGTGTCGGAGGAAACACCGTGCACCCGCCCCCTCGGTTAGCGCGCACTGCGCCCGGCCCGCCACAGGAGTCGCTGGAGCGCGATGAGACAAGGATATCCCTACCGGCCAAACCCTCCCTAACCCGGACGACGCTAAGCCAATTGTGCGTCGCCCCACGGACCTCCCGGTCGCGGCCGGCTGCGACAGAGCCTGGGCGCGAACCCAGACTCTGGTGGCGCAGCATAGCACTGCGATGCAGTGCTCTAGACCACTGCGCCACCCGGGAGGCCCGACCTGCTGTTTTCAACTCTCTAGAGACAGCAGGAGCGGTAGAGATACTCTTAATGATCGGCTATGAAAAGCCAACTGACATTTACTCCTGAGGTGCTGACTTGCTGCACCCTCGACAACTACTGTGATTATTATTATTTGACCATGCTGGTCATTTATGAACATTTGAACATCTTGGCCATGTTCTGTTATAATCTCCACCCGGCACAGGCAGAAGAGGACTGGCCACCCCTCATAGCCTGGTTCCTCTCTAGGTTTCTTCCTAGGTTTTGGCCTTTCTAGGGAGTTTTTCCTAGCCACCGTGCTTCTATACCTGCATTGCTTGCTGTTTGGGGTTTTAGGCTGGGTTTCTGTACAGCACTTTGAGATATCAGTTGATGTAAGAAGGGCTATATAAATACATTTGATTTGATTTGTGTAAGTGCATTTACAGTGCATTTGGAAAGTATTCCAACCCCTTGACTTTTCCCACATTTTGTTACGTTACAGCCTTATTCTAAAGTGTCTCAAATATTTTTTCCCCCCATCAATCTACACACAATACCCCATAATGACAAAGTGAAAAAAGATTATTCGAAATGTTAGTATAAAAACAGAAATACCTTATTTACATAAGTATTCAGACCCTTTGCTATGAGACTCGAAATTGAGCTCAGGTTCATCCTATTTCCATCTACAACTTGATTGGAGTCCACCTGTGGTAAATTAAATTGATTGGACATGATTTGGAAAGGCACACACCTGTCTATATAAGGTCCCACAGTTGACAGTGCATGTCAGAGCAAAAACCAAGCCATGAGGTCGAAGGAATTGTCCGTAGAGCTCCAAGACAGGATTGTGTCGAGACACAGAAATGGGGAATTGTACCAAATAATTTCTGCAGTATTGAAGGTCCCTAAGAACACAGTGGACTCCATCATTCTTAAATGGAAGAAGTTTGGAACCACCAAGACACTTCCTAGAGCTGGCCGCCCAGCCAAACTGAGTCAGGGAGATGACCAAGAACCCGATGGTCACTCTGACAGAGCTCCAGAGTTCCTCTGTGGCAATGGGAGAACCTTCCAGAAGGACAAACATCTCTGCAGCACTCCACCAATCAGGCCTTTATGGTAGAGTGGCCAGACAGAAGCAACTCCTCAGTAAAAGGCACATAACAGCCCCCTTGGAGTTTGCCAGAAGGCACCTAAAGACTCTCAGACCATGAGAAACAAGATTCTCTGGTCTCATGAAACCAAGATTGAACTCTTTGGCCTGAATGCCAAGCGTCACGTCTGGAGGAAACCTGGCACCATTCCTACGGTGAAGCATGGTGGTGGCAGCATCATGCTGTGGGATGTTTTTCAGCGGCAGGGACTGGGAGACTAGTCAGGATCCAGGGAAAGATGAACGGCGCAAAGTACAGAGAGATTGTTAATTAAAATCTGCTTCAGAGCGCTCAGGACCTCAGCCTGGGGCAAAGGTTCACCTTCCAACAGGACAACGACCCTAGCACACAGCCAAGACAACGCAGGAGTGGCTTCGGGACAAGTCTCTGAATGTCCGTGAGTGGCCCAGCCAGAGCCCAGACTTCAGATCTCTGGAGTGACCTGAAAATAACTGTGCAGCAACGCTCCCCATCCAACCTGACAGAGAGAATCTGCAGAGAAGAATGGGATAAACTTCCCAAATACAGGTGTGCCAAGCTTGTAGCGTCATACCCAAGAAGACTTGAGGCTGTAATCGCTGCCAAAAGTGGTTCAACAAAGTAAAAGGTCTGAATACTTATGTCAATGTGATATTTCAGTTTTCGCTTTGTCGTTATCGGCTATTGTGTTTGATTGATGAGGGAAAAAAACACATTTGAATCAATTTTAGAATAATGCTGTAACGTAACAAAATGTGGAAAAAGTCAAGAGGTCTGAATATTTTCCGAATGCACTATATGCCAATATGTGTGTATTTCTGTGCCATGTGTTTCAGTGTGGTTATGTGTTCGTCTATGTAGTAGTTTATGTGTTCCATATTTACCTTAAAGACAAACATCTCCCCCCTGAGGATGGCGATGGTGTCGAAGTGTCCCTCGCAGACATCTGGTCCGTGTCCGGGGTGGTCTGGTGTGGAGGGTCTGGTGGGGCGGGGGGGAGGGGGGGGAGCTCCGGACGACCCTGTGGTCGGACACGTTCAAGACAACATGAGGAAAGACGATAACCAGAGGTGGACTTGAGAGAGAACGAGTGAGAACTGAGTTGACAAAATGAATGTGAAGTCCTTCTTTCTGTGAACTAGATAAGAACTTCCTTCCCTTTTAGGATTCCTGAATAATTATAAAGAGACAGTTCGTATTAAATATTGCTGTAACATTCCAGGAACATTGCTACCACATTCCATGAAACTACACTCTTAGAAATAAAGGTGCTATCTAGAACCTAAAAGGGTTCTTCGGCTGTTCCCCTGGGTGAACCCTTTGAAAAACCCTTTTTGGTTCCAGGTAGAACCCTTTTGAGTTCCATGTAGAACCCTTTCCACAGAGGGTTCTACATGGAACCCAAAATAGTTATACTTGGAACCAAAAAGTATTCTACCTGGAATAAAAAAGGGTTCTCCTATGGGGACAGCTGAAGAACCCTTTCGGAACCCTTTTTCTAAGAGTGTAGGAGTTTACCATAGATTGCCTGGATGCCTCGGCGATCGTCATCAGGCAGCTGGAAGTTCTCTGTGTCCATCCACTGGTAGAATGGAGCCATGATGGCAGACGGGTCGTTGGCGTGTTCTAGACCCAGGGCATGACCCAACTCATGGACCGCAACCAGGAACACATCATTACCTACAGAGGTAGAGAGAGAGAGTAGAGAGAGAGGAGGAAGAAGCAGGTGGGAAGTGGGGAAAGACCGTTTGAAAAGAGAGTAAAAGTAGCACGTTCACCAAACAAAGTACAGACGCGCCCTAACAGTACTGTGTAATTCAGACTGACTGAATTCCGACTTACAGACAACCCAGTGAAAAACACTCAGGTGTCTATTTTCACTCGCTCCTACTCCCTGTACAAGTCTCTACGCTTATTCTCTTCCCCCCCTTTCGCTTCTCATCTCCTCTCTCCCCTGGTCTCGACCCTATTCCAGCTCTCACTCCTCTTTCTGATAATCTCTCACCTTCAGTGGAGGTTGGTGGGAGGAGCCATAGGAGGACGGGCTCATGGTACTGGCTGGAATAGGATAAATGGAACGGAGACGAACGTGGTTTTCATGTGTTTGACACGTTCCATCTGTTCTGTTCCAGCCATTACAATGAGCCCATCCTCCTATAGCTCCTCCCACCAGCCTTCCCTGCTCACCTGCTCCCTCTTCCTCCCCCTCTCCCTCACTTTCCTCTTCCCCCCTCCGCCCCATTTCCCTTGTCTCTTACCCCCTTGGTCGACGTAGCCGGTAGTCCAGGGCTCGGCATTGTCAAAGTGCGTGTCGCCCCCTATCCCGTTCCCGGGGAAGTACGCGTGGGCCAGGAAGCCGCCCTCGCCATCGAACGGCGTGCTGTCGCCGTGGAAACCCTCGGAGAACGAGAGCATGATGTCAGCGTACTTGTCGACCTTGTCCCTGATGTGGCTGTAAGGGATCTCTCGGAAGCGGAGAGGGATGGCTGCCTCCCACACCTTAAACGCCCGGCGGATAGCCTCGTATGTGGCGTGTTCCCCAATCTTAGGGGTGTAGTTCTGTATGCTAGGTGAGGGAAAGGAAGGAAATAGCAGATTTTACGTTTTAAAGAATAAATATATAATAATATCTTCTGAAATGTGTATTGGTTGTGTTTGTTCGATACAATCTCAATATGATTCCGTTTTGATTGATTAATATTCCTTAAGAACTCTAGGAGATCTAACAAGTTACTTGAGGTAAATATTTTATTTATACTGTATGTGTAATTCTTATATGTGAAAAGTGAACTTTAAAGACTTAAGAGGACATTAGACTCACTGCGTACATATTAGCTGTGTCGTAGTAGTAAAGCCGTGTAGTCTTACCTGAAAGTGACTTCTTGTTTGTCCCACTTCAGCCCCTGTACGGCGTATCTCTTCCTCCTCAGGTTGCTCTTCAGCTCAGATCCAAACTTGTCTGGTACGCCACAACGCGGCCGCTTCATCGCCCTGGCAACAGCAAGACACACCTGTTTGTTACCTTTACCATGTTACAAACTGTACAATGTCTATATCTGAGTAAATCATTAGAGCTTATGAATGGGTTTAGTACCACATCTGGGGTAATGACATCGCTTAAAGTGGGTTAGCTGTTCTATATTAAATTCTGAGACTACAATTCTCACGGGTACTTTAAAAACAGCCAACAGCATGAATCTTTAGCAATAAGTTATGCGCATAACGCTTCAATATTTGCATTCTTTGACTTTGTCTCGGTCACTCAGGACTCACTGTAGGGTGTTGGTGTCCATAGATCCGGTGACGGTGAGGCCGTAGAACTTCTGCATGGCTGTGATGGCCGTATTGATGGACTTGGGGGAGCGGATAGCCTGGGCTCGGACGTCCCCTGGAGGCAGGTAGCCATACTGCTGAAGCCATACCTGGGATAGAAAGAGGAGAGAGGGGAGGGTAGAGACAGTTAGACCCTGGACAATTCAATGTCTTTGAAGATAATGGTAGAAAAGGACACACACACACACACAGATACACACACATCTCTCTCTCTCCCCTCATTCCTCTCTCTCTCGTTCTCTCTGGATTTTCCCACCATTTCCATCAGCCAGAAACAACACAGAAACCGACCCAGGATGTCATTGTAAAGAATGTTTTGTGTGTACATGTGTGTCAATATCTGTGGGTGTGCCTGTTTGCCTACTTACAGTGCTTGTCTGAACGTGCGTGTGTGTATGTGTGTGAGGGTGACAGAGAGAGATTGAAAAAGAAAGAACGAGAGAGGGAGAGCGATCTGGGTGGGTGGATGGGAGTTTAGTCTCCAGTGTTTGAATAAACCGATGCAAAGCTGACATTGAACCAAAACCGTGTTGTAGCCAGGAACACACACTCCCTTCCTTACAACAGCAAACAGACAGAGATTGGTCAGACTGAACACACACACACACACACACACACACACACACACACACACACACACACACACACACACACACACACACACACACACACACACACACACACACACACACACACACACACACACACACACACACACACACACACACACACACACACTGAATTATACAAAAAACTATTCTTATTGCAAGAGTTACTGCAATGTAATTCCATTTATACACATTAAAAACTTGCTCCTTAGGCTTATGCAGGGCATTTTGAAAGGAAACTGTGACTGTTGTGGGATTGTAAGGAGAAATGAGGGAAGAGAATCAAGCCGAATAAATCACAGTAGAACCATAACACTGATGTCATCTCATCCCCAGAACTTCGTCTATTCTCTCAGTCAGAACCACTGGGGGCTCATAGAAAATAGACGTGTGCTTTCTAGACCCTACATGCCTATGTAGAGGGAGAGAGGAGTGACATCTATACTAACAACATCTATGATTCATTTGACAATTTAGTGATTCAGCAGAGGCTCTTATCTTTTCCCCCAGTGGGCATCGAATCCACAACCGTGCTCTACTAACTGAGCCACACGGGACCGCATCTGAGTAGTGGTAGTGAGGCTTTTAACCAGGTGAGATCATACTTAACTAGATGAAATATAGCTTAGCGACTATCCTGCGCCACTCCCAGAAAGTTGAAAGAAGGTTGTATGCAAAGTAACCATAGGACGACCACGCTCTCACCAAGATGTAAGAAACATATGGTTCTCAGAACGTTATGCGCTAGCTGGGTACGGCGTTTCCGTCAAATGTCTGACCAAGAAGTGCTAAACTTTCACCTGTCTCGCTCTCAAATACAAGAGCAGTCATGCGGAGCTGCTTAAGCCTCTGGCCTTAGTCTAAAGTGAGTGAGTGAGTGAGTGAGTGAGTGAGTGAGTGAGTGAGTGAGAGAGTGAGAGAGTGAGAGAGAGAGAGAGAGAGAGAGAGACTCAGAGAAACATCAACCTAATGGAGATGTAATGTTATCAAACATCATGGACAAGTTTGTTCATGTGTGTGGGTGAGAGACAAGATGAGTGTGTGTGTGTGTGTGTGCTGCACAGACAGGCAGTCAGTGAGTGTCTCAATCTTTTCCACAAATTCAGTCAGTGGAATTACAGAGAATTCTTCTGTAATCCCAGAAAAACCTCAACCCTCTCTCTAACTTATTCCATCTCTCTCTAACTTACTCCATCTCTCTCTAACTCCTTTTCTCTTCAAACCCCCCACCCATGTGTGTCTATGTAATAGTATACATTTTACAGTTAGTTTGGGTGAATATAGTCAGCCTTCCTCTTTCCTAGAATGTCTCTCTCTCACGTCGTTTTAGATGAGAGGTCTTTTTTTTAATATAGAGAAGAGTTGAATTTAAATGAGGGAGGAAAAAGAGAGGAGTGTAAGAGAGTAAGAGTGAGGAAATGGCTGGCTTGTACCTGGGCAGAGATATTACCACACACAGCCACAGCAGACAGGGTGAAAAACAAGGTTCAATTATAGGCTGCAGAGTGAGGTAAACTCTCCCTTTGCTCATGTCAGCACTGCAGCCAGCCCCCTCTTTCAGCAAGACCTACACACTGTATCAATCCATCTGGTCCCCACCTCCAACAACCTCTCTCCATGTCTGTATATCTAACTCCCTCCAAGCGCCCTCTCTCTCTCCATCTTCACCCCCCCCCCTCTCTCCATCTCTCTATCTGACTGCTCCTAGTGTGTGCTGTGGCTCCACTGTGGTGACGCGTCTGGCTCTGTGAAAACACTCTCAGCTCAGTCAGGATGAAAAGTTCCCCCCCCACACCGAGAAGACTCTCTCTCCTCTCGCTCTCCTTCTCTCCTTCTCTCGCTCTCTATCTTGGTCTCCTCTCTCCCCCACGTGTCCCCCACCCTCTGCTCTACCCCCTCTCTCTTTCTATCTCCCAAAGCCTCACATCCCCTTTGACAACGCCAGCTATCCCATCATGCAACTCTCCTCTGGAACTCCCAGCAGCAGTTCCAGTCTAAGGTTCTATTTAGTAGGACTTCTACGTCGCTTATTGCCAGTTTCGGGGTAACTACAAACCCATGTGTGTGTGGTCATAGCCTCGGGTCATGTGACTGCGATTTTAGTAAACAGACGCAAGTCCCTATGAGTTACGCAATTTGCAGCGATTCATATATTCTAAGGAAATGCATTTCAACAAAGACGGGCTGTGTAACCTGCAAAATAAAATAGTGAGTAGATTGATGACAAATATAGATCCGGTCCAACATTAGTAACATCTGTCATTCATTTCAACCAGCAGATAGTGATGCAGATGTGACTAATAATGTCATCACATCATATGATATGACAGTCAGATCAGGTGCCACTATTGGTCAAACACTCATGAAAGTATTAGACACCCTGAGGATAAAGTAGCCTGATAATATACTAGTACCTACTGTATACTACCTACTGTATAGTACCTACTGTATACTACCAGGGATGTGAAACTTTGATGCGGGTGCCCCCCCCTATGCCCTTTGCAACCACGTACCTATGTTGCAGTTTTTCTGCTAATTTCCTGCAATTCTACAAAACGTTCCATAGGGTGGAGGCAAATGTTTGCCGTGTTTAATATGATAACTGATGATCAATGGGCCCAAGCCCAGTTGGTAATTCGACCATGCTTACTGCAAGTTTAAATAGCTGGCCGCTAGACTAACTTACCAATATATACCATAAGGTATTTAGCAAGAAGCAATTCTGCCAAGCGTGAAGATACTGCAGGTATTTGCGTTTCAAGCAAACTGAAAAGAGCTGTCTTTCAGCCCTCTCAGTCCACATGTCTTTTATAGTGGATCTGGTTTTCTTTAAGCAGAGGAATTAGTGGTATCTTTTCCCGACTCTCTTTTTTAATAGTTCACTGATGCTGAGAGAGAGAAGGCGGGAGAGAAGAAAAAAAAACGGAGAAAAGGAAAATAAAACGTTAATTGGGATTGACGTATGGAACGACAATGAAGGAAAGTGAGAAAGAAATGGGGGATAAAGATGTAAAAAAATAAATTAAAATAAGAAAAGGGTCAGAAAATAGGGGACAGGAGTATTAAAGTTTAATTTTATATTGAGGGAGACGGAGTAGACTGAGTCAGTTGTTCCCCTTCAGGCGGTGCCAACGGAAAAAACAGACACCAGAGTTTGGTCGTAAGCGGCTCAGTCTGAGAGACACATTAGCCTCCCTGGCCTCCTAGTGTGGCGTCCCACATCTCTGACCCATTTCAACCTGAACCAGCGCTACACGCTAATGCTAACTAACTAATGCTAACTAAAGTACTTTTACTGTATATACACGCTTAATACAATGTAAAATAGCTGAGTTCCAGGCTAAAGGAGCGTACATTTATAACATAATAATACACTTGGCTAGTCTTAGGCCTACCCCTCAAGTGGCCAAGTATGGCCGAGTCAACACACGCTGGCTTGCACATGGCTCCAATCTACACAATTACACCCAACCAAACCGTAGGTGTCCTATGCATATTGTTTCAAAGAATATCAGTTTATGAGCCTCAATTTCCTAACCTGGGTTCATATAGGGGATGTAACGATTCACTGATACACATCGGTCCCTGATTAAATCGTTTAAGATATGAGTGCATAGGTCCGGGGGGGCCCAAAACCGATCATACATCGGTAAGAAAATCCATTCAAACATTACGAATCGGCGGTTTACAATTCTTTCTACCTTCCCGAAAATACCTCTCATCTTTTGTGACAACTGCGTCCTCCCCTTCAGGGTTGAACTAAGCATGTAATTATGTTGACAGTCATTGATCTACAAGTCACTTTGCATACCAAACAACCCCAGGCAATATCAGTATTCTAGTCAAACTGCTTGATGTGCGCAGTTTGCTACATGCTGATCGGGGCTTACATTGGATTTGATTTTGATTGTTCAGGTTCACCATCGGCAAAAGTTTTGGTCGTTTTGCTTGAAACAATCAGTATATGTGGTCATTTTTAGACATACAGGATAAAGTTGATAATTTCATTACGAGGACAGCAAATCACTTTTGCTACCTGCACTGCATGGTCGAACATCTTCTACCTGCACTGCACGGTCAAACATCTTCTACCTGCACTGCACGGTCAAACATCTTCCACCTGCACTGCACGGTCAAACATCTTCTACCTGCACTGCACGGTCGAACATCTTCTACCTGCACTGCACAGTCGAACATCTTCTACCTGCACTGCACGGTCGAACATCTTCTACCTGTGTAACAGTATAACTTTAAACCGTCCCCTCGCCCCGACACGGGCGCGAACCAGGGACCCTCTGCACACATCAACAACTGACACCCACGAAGCATCGTTATCCATCGCTCCACAAAAGCCGCGGCCCTTGCAGAGCAAGGGGCAACACTACATATTGGTTTCAGAGCAAGTGACGTAACTGATTGAAATGCTACTAGCGCGTACCCGCTAACTAGCTAGCCATTTCACATCCGTTACACTCACCCCCCTTTCAACCTCCTCCTTTTCCGCAGCAACCAGTGATCCGGGTCAACAGCATCAATGTAACAGTATAACTTTAAACCGTCCCCTCGCCCCGACACGGGCGCGAACCAGGGACCCTCTGCACACATCAACAACGGTTGCCCACGAAGCACGGTCGTTACCCATCGCTCCACAAAAGCCGCGGCCCTTGCAGAGCAAGGGGAAACCCTACTTAAGTCTCAGAGCAAGTGACGTAACTGATTGAAATGCTAGTAGCGCGTACCCGCTAACTAGCTAGCCATTTCACATCCGTTACACCTGCACTGCCAAACATCTTCTACCTGCACTGCACGGTCAAACATCCTCTACCTGCACTGCACGGTCAAACGTTTTCTACCTGCACTGCATAGTCTACCTGCACTGCACGGTCAAACTTTTGCTACCTGCACTGCATAGTCGAAAATCTTCTACCTGCACTGCACGGTCAAACTTTTGCTACCTGCACTGCATGGTCGAAGCAGGATAAGATGAGAAACTCACTCTGAGTTCATCAACATCCAAACAGTCTAAACCTGTGGTTCCCAAACGTTTTATTGTCCCGTACCCCTTCAAACATTCAACTTCCAGCTGCGTACCCCCTCTAGCACCATGGTCAGTGGACTCTCAAATGTTGTTTTTTGCCATCATTGTAAGCCTGCCACACACACACTATACGATGCATTTATTAAACATAAGAATGAGTGTGAGTTTTTGTCACAACTCGGCTCTTGGGAAGTGACAAAGAGCTCTTATAGGACCAGGGCACAAATAATAATAATAATCAATAATTTTGCTCTTTATTTAGCCATCTTACATATAAAACCTTATCTGTTCATCACAAACTGTGAATAACTCACCACATGTTAATGAGAAGGGTGTGCTTGAAAGGATGCACATAACTCTGCAATGTTGGGTTGTATTGGAGAGTCTCAGTCTTTTTCCACACACAGTCTGTGCCTGTATTTAGTTTTCATGCTAGTGAGGGCCGAGAATCCACTCTCACATAGGTACGTGGTTGCAAAGGGCATCAGTGTCTTAACAGCGCGATTTGCCAAGGCAGGATACTCTGAGCACAGCCCAATCCAGAAATCTGGCAGTGGCTTCTGATTAAATTACATTTTCACAGAACCGCTTGTTGTAATTTCGATGAGGCTCTCTTGTTCAGATATCAATAAGTGGACGAACTCAAAACTTGAGTTCATTTGCACACAAAAAACAATACAATAATGGAAAGACCTGTGTGTTGTCCTTGTTAATGCAGAAAGAGAAGATCTCCAACTTCTTAATCAATTTTGTCCCGCACATTGAATATAGTTGCGAAGAGTCCCTGTAATCCTAGATTAGGATGATTCACCCAGATAGGCCAGTCGTGTGAGAAACTCGTCATCATGCAAGCTGTCAGACAAGTGAAAATGATGGTCAGTGAAGAAAACTTTAAGCTCGTCTCTCAATAAAAAAAAAAAAACGTGTCAATACTTTGCCCCTTGATAACCAGCGCACTTCTGTATGTTGTAAAAGCGTTACATGGTCACTGCCCATATCATTGCATAATGCAGAAAATACACGAGAGTTCAGGGGCCTTGCTTTAACAAAGTTAACCATTTTCACTGTAGTGTCCAAAACGTCTTTCAAGCAGTCAGGCATTCCCTTGGCAGCAAGAGCCCTCGGTGGATGCTGCAGTGTACCCAAGTGGCGTCGGGAGCAACTGCTTGCACGCGCGTTGTCTCCCTGTCACGGCTTTTGCGCCATCAGTACAGATACCAACACATCTTGACCACCAAAGTCCATTTGATGTCACAAAGCTGCCCAGTACTTTAGAAATATCCTCTCCTGTTGTCCTGGTTTTCAGTGGTTTGCAGAAGAGGATGTCTTCCTTAATTGACCCCCCATAAATGTAACAGACATATATCAGCTGTGCCAGGACCGCCACGTCTGTTGACTCATCCAGCTGTAACGCATAGAATTCTCTGGCTTGTATGCAGGTGCAGGTGTAGTACTGCTGGTAGTAGCAGTAGAGCTGGTATGTGTCTCTATGGACGCGGGCCTTACTTTTTTAACCATTTATCCATTTTTGAGCAAACAGAGTGAGCAGCAGCTACGTTTGGCTACAAACGGACCGTTAGTGGAATTCCTGCGAGAGAGTAACGATTAATGTGATTGGATGTTAATTATTTGACTAGGATGCCTGTATTTGACATTGTGTTGTTATTTCGTTGAACACTAGACGGTTTCATTTTATTTTTGGCAGTGAAACGAGGCTACCCAGGCGAGAAAAAAACATCACCCAAATGTATAGCCCCGTTGGAAAATATAAATGGACTGTTTGAAAATGTGAAGATTTTTTTAAAATAATAATTTAAATAATTTTTTAACATAAAAATAAATTATTTGGCGTACCAGGTACCGCTGGGGGTACGCGTACCCCAGTTTGGGAGTACCTGGACTAAACCATTTGATTATGAGACGGGGGTTACACAAAGTTGTGCTATATATTCATTGGCTATGTCATAGCTATTTTTTAAAGATAAATATTGATACATTACCAGCTCTAACACTTTTAATCTGCACAAATGAATTATTGGGTGATGGGGGGGTGGTAGATTCCCAGTTTCCGTTATGGCTCAGCTCAGGTGCCTATACACCACATAGACATAATTTACACACACACACACACACAAAAGTCAGCTCAGACAGATCCAGCTCAGAGGCCCTGCTCATGAGCTCCATCAGCAACAGATTATAATTTATAATGGAAAATTGCTGTGTTTATGCATCGAATCGCATCGCATCGATTCATACCGAATCGCTTCAAACTAAAACATATTGTTCCTGTATCATATTGGAGCCCATGTATATAGATACATATCGAATCGTCTTGAAAGGAAAAGTTGCACATCCCTTAATCATCTGGGCCACGAAGGCTAAATTCTATGTCTACTGTTATACAAATAATGGGTTCTAGGATGAAAACTGCCGGGATAGCACTTGAGGGGAATGGATAAACACACCATCTCTCCATAGACATCCATCGGTTGGTTTGTTTTCCCTGTGGCAGATAGATTAACTGAATATTTTCCTGCCCGAAAATGTTTAAGTGACAGTGAGCACTTGTAGAACAGCATGCGCCAGCACTTTTCCAACAGGGTGCTTCAACCATACAAAAACAACCCAGACAAACCATAGAAATATAATCAATAGAGCAGACATTCCCATTCAAGTGAATGCTCTGTGATGGGTGGATCGGCAACAATATTGAATATACCGATCATAGAAATAGAACTATTCATTCTATTTCTATGGTACCCACACTGTCCATTTAAAAAAATGTATTTAACTAGGCAAGTCAGTTAAGAACAAATTCTTTTTTACAATGACTGTCTAGGAACAGTGGGTTAACTGCCTTGTTCAGGGGCAGAATTTTTACCTTGTCAGCTCGGGGATTCAATCTAGCAAACTTTCGGTTACTGGCTCAACACTCTAACCACTAGGCTACCTTCCGCCCCAAATTACTGTGGTCTGAGAATGTATCCCGTTCTAGTATTTCTATTTCTATGGGCCCAACCCATTTGGGAATGGACCCCTGGCATGATCTCTTCCCTGTGATCCCGAGACACGCTAGTCACCTTGCCTCCAGATGTCTGCTGTTATCGTGTTTGAAAAAAACTTCAAGGACTTTCAGATTCAGACATACGTTGCGGAAATCTGTGAAATGGATCTTTCCACTTCCATTGGCTAAGATAAAGTCCAACCAGCAATTTTATAAAAGTGAGACAAGGTGTTTTTGTAAATAAAAGTTAATAAAATTAAATAAAAGGAGGGTTTTTTCTTGGATTTATAGTATGTGCACAAAGTAATGTACATATATAGAGTAAAGGGATATTTTGTGATGTATAGCTCTTTTTGTTACTCTCCCATTTCAAAAAGCGCCGCTCGATCTTAAGAGAAGCCTATGACTGTGAATATTTGCTAAGACATTCTCCTCACTCATCACAGCTTTAAGTTAAATTGTAGGCTTAGCCTCCCTGGCCTATCAAGTTGGACTCCGCGGGCAGTGACTTAATACTAAATCACTAAAAAGGAATGTCCGAAAATTCTACTCCTACTTAGTTCTGTGCTTTCATACCGTAAATCGGAATTTGTCAGCATAAAATCAACATCCCATCCTCTCATCTCAACCCTATCCATTATTTAGCCTATTCGTCACTCTCGTGCTCTGTTCTTTTATCCCTCCCACACAACAGACATCGTATTCATCATAGGTTACCGTTACATACAGTGTACTACACACAGGTGATTTAAACCAGAAACCGTTAATTAGTGATAATCCCATCTTCCATCATGGCTGCTATGGGCAGAGAAGGTCGAAGTTTCCCTCAACTGCTGTTCCAGGGTCAGATAATTCCATCTTGCTTATGGCATTCCTTGGGATTTGAGGTTGGGTAATCTGCCTACTCCTGTAGGAATATGGGAAAATTTGATGGGCCTTCGGGTGGCATTATGGGTAGGATTTGGAATGGGTAAACTGAGCCTAGATCTGTCATGGACCCAGCATCAACATCTGCAGTCTTATTGTGACACTGTGCATGCTTTATTACCGTCTCAGTGTTGTGTGTGCAGTTATTACACTATTATCACAGGGTTATAGATGTTGTATTGATTGGTCCACTAAACAGTGGCCTCGTAAATGGACAGTCTCCCAGGCATTTCTAACTGACAGTGCAACCAGTGGTTGACCATGTCTCGCATAAAGAATAGGGTGCCATTTCGGACGTCCATCATGTCTGGCTGACTCAGACACCAGCTGTTTGTGGTCACTGAGTCAGGACCTGAGTTTCTCCAAGCATCCTGTCTTTCTTAATAAGAACAACCTCTATGTGTAGGCCAGGGAGGGCCAGCACTGAAAAGACTAGGAGAAATGCATGAGCACCATTGGATACCTTTGACTTGGCGATTGGCTATTGCAGTCATGGCTAATGTTGGTTATTCTTGATGGTTTGGGATGTATCTAAAAGCGCACTGGGATGGGTAGATAGAGAGTTCTGGAATTCCTGAAGAACAGATCTAGAATTACCCCAGGCCAGAGGCATCATGTCACCTAATCATTTTGAAATGACACCATGACACAATATAGTGTGACAAAATATAGTGTTTGTGTAGGCTATACTTTAGTAGTCCCACCAGTTACAATGGGTATGATGCCTCTGTTGCTCCAGACAGTCTTCATGTCCAGTTTGCTAAAAGAGAGAACAGCTTCCTCTCCAGTCTCCAGTCTCTCTCTACCATAACTCAGTACAGATGAAAACCATTACCCCCCCGCCCGCCCGCCCCCCCCCCACACACACACACACACACACCACAGCCCCCAGTTTCTGAGAACAAAGCAGCTGACTTGAATTTTCACAACTCTGTACTCCCCCAACGCTTTTAACCCTCCTCACTTCTTTCTCTTTTAACCACAAAATCAGAGTCATGTAATTTTTCTGACTATTATTAGTATTTTCATCTCTTTTTCAGATTCTACTGAAATGTTCACTGGTTTTAACCTTGCCTTTCAATTGCCCTCAATTTAAAGCTCATGCCACCCCATCATGAAAGACCAAGAGAAAGAAAATAGTGCCAATTATGAAGACTGGTACAGAAAGTGTAGACACTATTGGCAAAAACACATAGTAGTTGATATATACTCCCACCCTTCTCGTATAAACCTTAAGCAATGTCTGCCTTATTATACTTTAAATTAGTTTTTAAATAGTTTCTGAGTTTATGCATGTTGTCATAATGATTTACCTCTGCCTTTACTTCGTTTTCCGTTGAAACAACTCCAAAGAACAGTCCGCACGTCAGCGTCAGGAGCTGGATCACCTTCTCAAGCCGGGGTAACATTCCTCTATATGTGCGAGTTACCAAAAAAAAGAGGATAGACAACCTAACAATGGGATTGCTTCTATTGGTTTTCCACGTTATTAATTATAATCCGTCGTGATGATCTTTAAAAACCAAAATAATATGCCACTAATCTGCCCTCATGGATACTTTCTTGCCACACTTCAAACTCTACACAACAAATCCTTTGTGGTAGCAAAAATCATAAATACATGTAAAAATATATATATATAATCTTACAAATCTGTTCAAAAACTCAAATCCAGAAGTTGGTGGAAAAAATCGCTGCAATCTCAGCGCTTCATAGTTCCTCTCTCTTTTGTCCCCCCAAATGATTTTCTTTATTTCCCTCTATTTTGACATCGCTCTCTGACGTGTGGACGTGGTTGTGCTAGCTAGTCGGAACTAGGAAACTCGGAAATGTCCGACTTGCTGATTCGTTGAACGCGGCACGTGAATAAATACAACCAGTTAGCAAATCTGACATTTCCGAGTTTCCTAGTTCCAACTAGTAGTAGAACGCGACAAGAGTCCTTCAACAGACAATATCACATGTGTCAAACTCAAGGCCCGCGGGCCAGATGTGGCCCGCCAGGTCATTTTATGTGGCCCGCGAGAGCTTAAAAGTTTTGAGTGTCTAAAAATAAATACCAAAAAATAAATTAAGAGCGTGCTTTGACCAAAAACTACATTCCCACAATGCCTTTCGACTACGCTAGCCACGGCAGTGTCCATGCCAACGAGTGGAATTGAGATATAAATAATGATCCCAAAATGTCCAGAAAGAGAAAAGTTGATGCAGACGGAAGACTGTTTCAAGAAAGATGGGAAGGCGAATACTTGTTTGCGCTTCAAGGAGAAAGACCGGTATGTCTTTTGTGTTACGAGGCGGTGTCGGTTGTCAAATAGTACAATCTGCGTCGACATTTTGACACCAAACACGGAGCTAAGTACGCTAAAGCTAGCCTTCAAGAAAAGCAACAAATTGCCCAAGAATTAAAAGGCAAACTTCGGTCGCAGCAGAGTTTGTTCATGAAATCCACAGCCAAAAACGAGGCCGCGGTGAAAGCTAGCTTCATTGTGGCTGAAGAAATCGCCCACGCTTCCAAGTCTTTTTCAGAGGGAGCGTTTTTGAAGCAGTGCATGCTGAATGTCTGTGAGCAGGTGTGTCCCGACCAGTTACAGACTTTTAAAAATGTCAGTTTATCAAGAAACACCATCGTCGACCGAGTGAAGGAACTAGCAGAAAATCTTACAACACAGCTGGCCGAGGAGACACGCAGCTACACAGCTTTTTCATTAGCTGTTGATGAAAGCACAGATAACACGGACACAGCGCAGTTATCAATTTTTATTAGAGGCGTAAAGTCGGACCTCTCTATCACTGAGGAGCTGTTGGATGTGGCTGCAATGCATGGGACCACGACGGGACAGAACATTTTTGATGCGGTAGAGAAGTCCGTAAGTAAAAATGCATTGCAGTGGGAAAACTTGGTAGGATTAACTACAGACGGTGCACCGGCAATGTGTGGAGGAAAAGTGGGCTTGGTTGGACTAATGAAGGGGAAAATGCAAAAAATGAACTGTCACACGCCTTTGATAACGTACCATTGCATTATCCATCAAGGAGCTTTGTGTGGGAAGGTGCTGGGGATGGAGGACATTGTGACCACAGTCATGAAAACAGTGAACTTCATTCGGGCGCGTGGCCTGAATCACCGTCAGTTCCAGCAGTTTTTGCTGGAGATGGGCTCGGAACACGGGGATGTGCTGTACCATACACAAGTGCGGTGGCTGAGTAGGAGCAAAGTCCTCAAGCGATTTTTCGAGCTCAGGAAAGACATTGCTCTTTTTATGCAGAGTAAAGGAAAACTCATGTCTGAACTATCAGATCCAAAGTGGATGTGTGACTTTGCTGTGTTGTGTGACATAACCGACCATCTCGCCCAGCTGAATCAGAAGCTGCAGGGACGCAAACAAGTCATCACGCAGATGTCCGACACGATCACGGCTTTCCAGCGTAAATTGGACTTATGGATGTGGCAAGTGAAACAGGACAATCTTGTTCACTTTCCTGTTTGTCAGAGCATGTCAGCCTCATTTCCCGAGACTTTTTCATGTGCTCAGTTGGCTACCAAACTGAGCTGGTTAAAGACTGAGTTTGATCGGCGCTTCTCTGACTTCAGAGCACAACAGTCTGGCTTTGACATCTTTGCCAATCCTTTCACCACCGATGTCTGCACTGCACCCCAACACCTTCAGATGGAGCTAATTGAGCTTCAAAGCGACAGTGGCCTGAGAGCAAAGTTTCAGGATGCTACAATCCAGGACTTTTACCGTCTGCTGCCTCCTGGTTTGATGCCACAGCTTCGACTTCATGCTGCCCGTGTTCTGTCCATGTTTGGGAGCACCTATCTGTGCGAACAGTTTTTTTCCATAATGAATCTGAACAAAAACAAGCACAGATCACGCCTCACGGATGACAACCTCCATGCTGTTCTACGCATTGCCTCAGCACAGGACCTAAAACCAGACATTGACACACTGGTAACGGGAAAACGGTGTCAGACATCTGGTCAGAAAACACACAGGCAAGCATTTTTTTTTAAACTTAATTAAAATATAATAAAATGTAATTCAACCAAGAAGAAGAACAGTTAAACTGTGTGCAATTTAATGATTGTGCTTGCATTTTGTTTTGTGTTTATCATTTTCAGAACATGATCAATCGATAGTAGAGAGAGAATCCACTTGGTGTGTTCAAGGACAGGCAGCATCTCCTCATCAAAGACTAACCGAAAAACTTGACCAATATAGTTGTGAACTGAGTCAACCTTTATTTTGGTATTTTTAGTTGATTACATATTATTTATGTGTAGCTGCTGTAGTAATTATTTAATGTTTGCAGGTTTATGTGTGTATGCAGACAAATTGTTGTCATCAAACCATCAGTTGGGTGCACGGCTGTGTGCAGCCTTTTTTTGTAAAATGCTACATGTGTCATACATGTTCTTTGCAGCTAAGTTTTGTTATTTTTCTTTATTCACTTGGACAGTTTGATCCTTCATTAATGGAGTTATGTGGGTTTTCATAAGCTGACAAAATTTAAAAGGATTTATGTTAGAGCTACAAGCAAACATATATTTTCTATGCAACTGTAATTGTCACTTGAATAAGTTATAATAAATAATGAGTTATTTAACATTAAGGAGGAGTTACATTTATTTTACATTACATTCGATTACATTTATAAGTTACATCTGGCCCTTTGAGGACAGCCATTATGCTGATGTGGCCCTCGGTGAAAATGAGTTTGACACCCCTGATATAGATAGATAGAATGATAGATAGAGAGAGAGACTTTAGCTATTTGCACCACTGCATATAGCCATAACATGACATTTGAAATGTCTCTATTCCTTTTTGTAATTTTTACTATACATATTTGATTGTTTATTTAAGTTTTATAAAAATAAAAAAGTTTAACCTTTATTTAACTAGGCAAGTCAGTTAAGAACAAATTTTTATTTACATTGACGGCCTACACGCTGGGCCAATTGTGCACCGCCCAGGTTGTGATACAGCCTGGATTGTGATTCATTCTAGGGTTGTGATACTTGCTATGGCAATGTAAACATATGTTTCCCATGCCAATAAAGGCCATTGAATTGAATTGAGAGAGAGAGAGAGTTCCTCCATCTCCATCCAATCCATCCAATCCACCTTTCCAGAAACAAGTCTCTCACTGTTGCCACTTGTTATAGACCACCTTCTGCCCCCAGCTGTGCCCTGGATACCATATGTGAATTGATTGCCCCCCATCTATCTTCAGAGCTCGTACTGTTAGGTGACCTAAACTGGGACATGCTTAACACCCCGGCCGTCCTACAATCTAAGCTAGATGCCATCAATCTCACACAAATTATCAATGAACCTACCATGTACAACCCCAAATCCGTAAACACAGGCACCCTCATAGATATCATCCTGACCAACCTGCCCTCTAAATACACCTCTGCTGTCTTCAACCAGGATCTCAGCGACCGCTGCCTCATTGCCTGCGTCCATAATGGGTCTGCGGTCAAATGACCACCCCTCATCACTGTCAAACGCTCCCTAACACACTTCAGCGAGCAGGCCTTTCTAATCAACCTGGCCCGGGTATCCTGGAAGGATATTGACCTCATTCCGTCAGTAGAGGATGCTTGGTTATTCTTTAAAAGTGCTTTCCTCACCATCTTAAATAAGCATGCCCCATTCAAAAAATCTAGAACCAAGAACAGATATAGCCCTTGGTTCACTCCAGACCTGACTGCCCTTGACCAGCACAAAAACATCCTGTGACGTACTGCATTAGCATCGAATAGCAACTTTTCAGGGAAGTTAGAAACCAATATACACAGGCAGTTAGGAAAGCAAAGGCTATCTTTTTCAAACAGAAATTTGCATCCTGTAGCACAAACTCCAAAAAGTTCTGGGACACTGTGAAGTCCATGGAGAATAAGAGCACCTCCTCCCAGCTGCCCACTGCAGTGAGGCTAGGAAACACTGTCACCACCGATAAATCCACGATAATTGAACATTTCAATAAAGCATTTTTCTATGGCTGGCCATGCTTTCCACCTGGCTACCCCTACCCCGGTCAACAGCCCTGCACCCCCCACAGCAACTTGCCCAAGCCTCCCCCATTTCTCCTTCACCCAAATCCAGATAGCTGATGTTCTGAAAGAGTTGCAAAATCTGGACCCCTACAAATCAGCTGGGCTAGACAATCTGGACCCTCTCTTTCTAAAATTATCCGCTGCAATTGTTGCAACCCCTATTACTAGTCTGTTCAACCTCTCTTTCGTATCGTTTGAGATCCCCAAAGATTGGAAAGCTGCCATGGTCATCCCCCTCTTCAAAGGGGGAGACACTCTAGACCCAAACTGTTACAGACCTATATCTATCCTACCCTGCCTTTCTAAGGTCTTTGAAAGCCAAGTTAACAAACAGATCACCGACCATTTCGAATCCCACCGTACCTTCTCCGCTATGCAGTCTGGTTTCCGAGCTGGTCATGGGTGCACCTCAGCCACGCTCAAGGTCCTAAACGATATCATAACCGCCATCGATAAAAGACAATACTGTGCAGCCGTATTCATCGACCTGGCCAAAGCTTTCGACTCTGTCAATCACCACATTCTTATCGGGCAGACTCAACAGCCTTGGTTTCTCAAATGACTGCCTCGCCTGGTTCACTAACTACTTCTCAGACAGAGTTCAGTGTGTCAAATCGGAGGGCCTGTTGTCCGGACCTCTGGCATTCTCTATGGGGGTGCCACAGGGTTCAATTCTCGGGCCGACTCTTTTCTCTGTATACATCAATGATGTCGCTCTTGCTGCTGGTGAGTCTCTGATTCACCTCTACGCAGACGACACCATTGTTTATATTTCTGGCCCTTCTTTGGACACTGTGTTAACTAACCTCCAGACGAGCTTCAATGCCATACAACACTCCTTCCGTGGCCTCCAACTGCTCTTAAATGCAAGTAAAACTAAATGCATGCTCTTCAACCGATTGCTGCCCGCACTTGCCCGCCTGTCCATCATCACTACTCTGGACGGTTCTGACTTAGAATATGTGGACAATTACAAATACCTAGGTGTCTGGTTAGACTGTAAACTCCTTCCAGACTCACATTAAGCATCTCCAATCCAAAATTAAATCTAGAATCGGCTTCCTATTTCGCAACAAAGCATCCTTCACTCATGTTGCCAAACATACCCTTGTAAAACTGACTATCCTACCGATCCTTGACTTCGGCGATGTCATTTACAAAATAGCCTCCAACACTCTACTCAGCAAATTGGATGCAGTCTATCCCAGTGCCATCCGTTTTGTCACCAAAGCCCCATATACTACCCACCACTGCGACATGTGTGTTCTCGTTGGCTGGCCCTCACTTCAAATCAAATCAAATGTATTTATATAGTCCTTCTTACATCAGCTGATATCTCAAAGTGCTGTACAGAAACCCAGCCTAAAACCCCAAACAGCAAGCAATGCAGGTGTAGAAGCACGGTGGCTAGGAAAAACTCCCTAGAAAGGCCAAAACCTAGGAAGAAACCTAGAGAGGAACCAGGCTATGAGGGGTGGCCAGTCCTCTTCTGGCTGTGCCGGGTGGAGATTATAACAGAGATTATAACTTCATATTCGTCGCCAAACCCACTGGCTCCAGGTCATCTATAAGTCTTTGCTAGGTAAAGCCCCGCCTTATCTCAGCTTACTGATCACCATAGCAGCACCCACCGGTAGCACGCGCTCCAGCAGGTATATTTCACTGGTCACCCCCAAAGCCAATTCCTCCTTTGGCCACCTTTCCTTTCAGTTAGTACTCTGCTGCCAATGACTGAAACGAATTGCAAAAATCACTGAAGCTGGAGACTTATATCTCCCTCACTAACTTTAAGCATCAGCTGTCAGAGCAGCTCACAGATCATTGCACCTGTACATTGCCCATCCAACTACCTCATCCCCACATTGCTATTTATTTTTTTGCTCCTTTGCACCCCAGTATCTCTACTTGCACATTCATCTTCTGCACATCTATCACTCCAGTGTTTAAATGCTAAATTGTAATTACATTGCCACTACGGCCTATTTATTGCCTTACCTCCCTAATCTTACCTAATTTGCACCCACTGTATATAGATTTTTTAAATATTGTGTTATTGACTGTAGGTTTGTTTATTCCATGTGTAACTGTGTTGTTGTTTGTGTCGCACTGCTTTGCTTTATCTTGGCCAGGTCGCAGTTGTAAATGAGAACTTGGCCTATCTGGTTAAATAAAGGTGAAATACATTTTTTTTAAATATCTTACAGATGTTTATTTATTTGTATTTTTTAATATGAACGAAAAAAATACAAAAATAAAAATATACAAACAAGAGTACATAAACCTAACAGACAGAGGTATTACATATCGAGATACATGTTCAATTTGTCAAAAAGTTTTATGGTGTGTATTGCTTTTTTGTTTTTACATTTACTGATAATTTCAAAATATTATTTCAATTATCTCTTAAATAATGGGAAGAGGGGTTTGTTCTCCGCCCACTTCATTTCCATCTTACCTCTCAGAGAGGTGAAGAAACAGCGGTAGAAGCTGTGTCCGTATAAATATGAACATTCATTTATCATAATAAATCAAAAACAACACCCCAGGATAGTGTAAATTATCAAAAAGAACTACAAGAACAAGTTAGGCAGACAATTCAGTAGTCATTTGATTTCAATCCACGTTGTCTCAGTCCATTGACGAAATACATAAAATGCGTGTTACCTTGCTGATTACAAAACGTGCTAATGCAAATAATGTTACATTGTATTCTCGGATGCAAGACCGTCTGCTATAATACAATTCCACTGTGGTATACCCCATCTGAGGGATCGTCTCACTAGCCTAATCAATTCTGACACCTGGTGGTGAAACATGATAACAAAAATTCATCCAAAACTGCCGATATAAACACAATTGAAACGAATTCGTGAATCGTGGAACAAGTTACATTTGATGATAAATCTGATAAAATTATTCGTACACTGGTTTGGCTCTTTAACATTGGAGTTTTTTGGGGCGTTGTGACAGCGGAAGCCTTAGTCTGAGCTTCTAGCACCACCCCCTCTCCTGTTCCAAGTAAACAATACGGAAGTTACCCAGAACTCTGCCTATCAAAAAGAAAGGCGACAGAAAGGGTAAGGTTGCTAACTTCGTTGTTACAGGCATTTATATACACAATTTCTCGCCGTTTTTTATTAATATGTACATCAGAGTGTTTGTATGTATATAAAAATGCTTTTTTATCGCGTGGCACGTTCAGGAAAACATAACGAAAGGAAGAGGGAAGTTAGTCAGAGCTATCATTAGCATTAGCCACAACAAGGCGAGCGAGCGAAGCAGGGGTGTATTCATTACGTTCTATAATGTAAGCCGTTTACGGTTTAAGAACCAAACTGCGCGAACGAAACGGGGAGGGACCTAGCTGAATTTGTCCAATAGAATCTCTCGTTGGAAAACGGTTTCCTTTTAGAGTAAACTGTTTCTGTACAAAACGTTTTAAAACAGACGAAAGGTTTTGCAACATAATTGGCGTGATGAATCCCTTCCTCTTCAAGGAAGTTTGCGGGGGCAGGCATTCAGAAGGCCTAGAAGGTATGTACATAATTTCACATAATCTAGAATTAAAATGACACAGAAAAAACGTGATATTGAAAATCGCAAGCATTTTTGTCTTTAGGATTAGCTTGCTGGTAACTCATACAGCATAAGGTTAGCTAGCTGCGTCATTTAGTTAGCCAACGTTACTGGCAAGGCAGGACATGGCTGTGTATAATACTTAAGAGTCACGATCGGTGTCGTTTAAGATGAACATGACGTTATTTATTTATAATACAGAATATTGGGTGACTGTCATTCATATTCCATTCACCCAGCTCAATGTAACATCGATAGGTTAAAGCTACTAAGTCACATGATACTCAAAATGTCCCCGTACTGTTACCCGTCATGAGGTTGCTACAACCTAGCCTATGAATGAAAGTTTACAGGTCGAGAGAATTGAGTAATCAAGGTGACACATTAAACGATTTACACAATCTTGACTGTATCTAGATGGTCTAGGGCGGCTATACCCAAACAGGGGTACGCCAAATAGAATTGTGATTCACATTTTCAAACAGTCCATTAAGATTTTTTTTAACTAGGCAAGTCAGTTAGGAACAATTTCTTATTTACAATGACGGCCAAACCCGTACGACGCTGGGCCAATTGTGCGCCGCCCTATGGGCCTCCCAATCACGGCCGGATGTTCTTCAGCCTGATTTCGAAATAGTCGACTGACTCTTGAACTCAGATGCAGTGCCTTAGACTGCTGCGCCACTCGGGAGCCCTAATACAGGTAGCCCGAGTCAAATAATTAACATCCAATCACATTAACCGTTACACTCTCGCGGGAATTCCACTAATGGTCCGTATGTAGCTGCTGCTCATTCTGGTAGCGCGAAAATTGATAAATGGTTAAAGAAATGTAAAGTAAGAGGCACAAATATGATAAGAACTACATTGATTTGGGGCTCACCTGTATTGGGAGTAGTGCCTTTCCTCAGCCACAGTGTGTTAAATGTGCAAAAGTACTATCTCACAACTCGATGAAACCGTCACTCTTGCACAGACATTTAGAAATGAAACATGCCAATTTGAAAAATAAGCCACAGGAGTTTTTTGAGCGAGAATAAAGACGACTTTCGAGTAGTAAGACAGGTATTAAAGCAACAGATACCATTTATAAGAAGGGGCTAGAAGCGTCTTATATGTTGAGCTACCGAGTGGCTAGGACAGGTAAGCCCCATCCTATTGTGGAGGACTTAATTCTTCCTGCTACCGCAGATATGGCTGGGACAATGCTGGGGGAAAAGGCCCAAAAACTATACAGACAATTTCTCCATGAAACAACACTGTTTCATGACGCATTAGTGACATGGCAGGAGATGTTATGAAACAGTTACTGCTTCGCATACATGCCAGTGGATTCTATGCGTTAAAGCTGGATGAGTCAACATTTAACATATCGTATAGTGTGTGTGTGTGGCAAAAATACAACATTTAAGTGACCTGACCCTGGTGCTAGACGGGGTATGCAGCTGGAGGTTGAATGTTTGAAGGGGTACGGGACTATAAAAAGTTTGTGTACCACTGATCTAGGGTGTAATCATTAGTCCAACAGTTGGAAATGAGAGTTTCTTTATTGGACAAATTCAGGTATGTTTATCACCGTTCCATTTTAAGAAATATTTTAACAGAATCGGCGCAATGAATACACCCCTGATCACATGCAAACACAGTTCACTTTCATAGCAGGCACTTACAAACAGCTCGTTGTGTATATATAATTCCTTCTCGCATCTATCTATGCGCTCTCCTCTCACCGTTTCACTTCGCTTGTGGACTTCAGTGCACAACACATCAGCTGTCTGTGACAATGCAAAGAAACTATCCAAGCTATATTATGACCGCTACACAAAGCCTACATCATTGTCACGTCATAGTCAACATAGCTACTAGAACTAATGCGTTAGTAAACCCGTTACAATCATGCAGTACAGTGAGCAGCAAGCAGTTTAGCAGTTACACCGGTGGGCCCCAGGGGCAAACAATGTATACAAATAAAAGCTTACCTTGCCTTGGAAGAGTTCCAGTGTTAGATAGCCAGCTAGCTAACATAGCATTCCCCTCTGTTTAAGCCGGGTGTTTGAGTAGGCTAAACTAGCTAGCTGCATTCAACGCTAACAAAGTGAAAGTGAAAAAATGTGTACTTCGAAATATACAGTTGAAGTCGGAAGTTAACACACACCTTAGCCAAGTACATTTACACTCAGTTTTTCACAATTCCTGACATTAAATCCTAGTAAAAATTCCCACTCTTAGGTCAGTTAGATCACCACTTTATTTTAAGAATGTGAAATGTCAGAATAATAGTAGAGAGAATGATTTATTTCAGCTTTTATTTCTTTCATCAAATTCCCAGTGGGTCAGAAGTTTACATACACTCAATTAGTATTTGGTAGCATTGCCTTTAAATTGTTTAACTTGGGTCAAACGTTTTGGGTAGCCTTCCACAAGCTTCCCACAACAAGTTGGGTAAATTTTGGCCCATTCCTCCTGACAGAGCTGGTGTAACTGAGTCAGGTTTATAGGCCTCCTTGCTCACACACGCTTTTTCAGTTGTGCCCACACATTTTCTATAGGATTTAGGTCAGAGCTTTGTGATGACCACTCCAATACCTTGACTTTGTTGTCCTTAAGCCATTTTGCCACAACTTTGGAAGTATGCTTGGGGTCATTGTCCATTTGGAAGACCCATTTGCGACCAAACTTTAACTTCCTTACTGATGTCTTGAGATGTTGCTTCAATATATCCACATAATTTTCCTACCTCATGATGCTATCTATTTTGTGAAGTGCACCAGTCCCTCCTGCAGCAAAGCACCCCCACAACATGTTGCTGCCACCCCCATGCTTCACGGTTGGGATGGTGTTCTTCGGCTTGCAAGCATCCCCCTTTTTCCTCCAAACATAACAATGGTCATTATGGCCAAGCAGTTCTATTTTAGTTTCATCAGACCAGAGGCTAATTCTCCAAATAGTACTTTCTTTGTCCCCATAAACCATAGTCTGGCTTTTTATGGAGGTTTTGGAGCAGTGGCTTCTTCCTTGCTGAGCGGCCTTTCAGGTTATGTCGATATAGGACTCGTTTTACTGTGGATATGGATACTTTTGTATCTGTTTCCTCCAGCATCTTCACACGGTCCTTTGCTGTTGTTCTGGGATTGATTTGCACTTTTCACACCAAAGTAGGTTCATCTCTAGGAGACAGAACGCATCTCCTTCCTGAGCGGTATGACGGCTGCGTGGCACCATATAAACACATGGTGTTTATACTTGCGTACTATTGTTTGTACAGATGAACATGGTACCTTCAGGCGTTTGGAAATTGCTCCCAAGGATGAACCAGACTTGTGGAGCTCTACAATTGTTTTTCTGAGGTCTTGGCTGATTTCTTTAGATTTTTTCATGATGTCAATCAAAGAGGCACTGAGTTTGAAGGTAGGCCTTGAAATACAGGTACACCTCCAATAGGCTAATTGACATAATTTGAATCAATCAGAAGCTTCATACATAATTTTCTGGAATTTTCCAAGCTGTTTAATGACAGTCAACTTAGTGTATGTTAACTTCTGACTCACTGGAATTGTGATACAGTGAATTATAAGTTAAATAATCTGTCTGTAAACAATTGTTGGAAAAATTACTTGTGTCATGCACAAAGTAGATGTCTTGCCAACTTGCCAAAACTATAGTTTGTTAACATGAAATTTTGCGGAGTGGTTGAAAAATGAGTTTTAATGACTCCAACCTAAGTGTATGTTAACTTCCGACTTCCAGCTAGCTCCCTCTCTCTTGCTTCTCCTTCATTTTGGAAAAAAATGATTAGTTCAAGTATTGTCTTCTCTCTTTGAGTTAACTACTTACCACATTTTATGCACTGCAGCGCTAGCTAGTTGTAGCTAATGCTTTCAGTACTAGTCATTCTCTGATCCTTTGTTTGGGTGGACAACCTGTTAGTTCTTGCTGCAAGAGCTCTGATAGGTTGGAGGATGTCCTCCATAAGTTGGTCATAATTACTGTGTAAGTCTATGGAAGGGGTACGAACCTTGAGCCAACTAGGTTTTGTACAGACACTAGCTGTCCTCCAGCAATACCATGGCGCTACCCTACAGAGTGCTGCTGAGTCTACTGTAGACCTTCATTGCAAAACAGGATGTTTTAATCAATTATTTGGTGACATATGAATATATTTAGTATAGTTTTATCTAAAAAGTTTAACGTTTTTATTTTTCTGAAATTCTTTGAGGACGGTCCTGCCCTTGCTCCTCTGAGGAGCCTCCGCTGATGTAAACATTGGGTTCTTGATAAAAATAGATAACCATGACATTGAACACAACACATACTTTAAGCGAACAACTTCAGATGTCTGGTCGTCATAAGTAAAGGCTTAAGCGAGTTCTGTAGCTATGTTTCTGTCATTCCCTCCTGTTCCTCTAAAAATATACCCTGGTCCCAGATATTTTAGTTCTGTCTTGCCATTTTTTTGGCGTGTCAATGGCCATAGGACTTGGCAAGACAGCACAAACAGATCTGGGACCAGGCTAGTCAAAATAGCAATTTTTGCTGACTAGGTTTGGTCTTTGTATTTTCTCAGGTGAAGTCTTCCTCAACGAGACATTAGCGATGATGGGGCCACTCAGCAAGGCGGACTGAGGGGGATCTGCCTAGATGTTTTTCCATTCTAGTTTCTTTTCATAATTTTTGCTCTTTCAAGAGCACCCGCATTTCAGAGGAGCACCATCATTTCAGAGGAGCACCATCATCAGAATGACTGTCTCTTTCAACCTTTGTGTCATCAACATTTTGTTTGTAACTGGTGGGTTTTACTTTGAATGTGACCTATTATCTACCTGCCTGTTTGTCGGTCGGTCGATATGTCAGGTGGTAAAGAACAATAGTTAAGGCCAGGGCTCCCCAACCCTGTTCCTGGAGAGCTACCGTCCTGTAAGTGTTCGCTCCAACCCTGATCTAGCACCCCTGATTCTAATAATTAGCTGGTTGATAAGCTGAATCAGGTTAGTTACAACTGGGTTGAGACAAAAACCTACAGGGGGGTAGCTCTCCAGGAACAGGGGTGGCGAGCCCTGCTTTAGGCCAACAAGTATTGTAACCATTGTATTTTGTAAGCAGTATTTCGTGTCAAATGTACCGTGTGCAAATACTAGTCAGATCTTTAGTAATGCCCGATTCAGACCTCTGTAACTCTGTTTTGCCTGTTGATTCACAGCCTACAGCAGCCTGGAGCTGGTCTCCAGTACTGGTAAGAGCGCTACCCCTCCCCCTCCCTCTCTCTTGCTATTGTCTCTATTCATGTTATCAAAGGGACCCATCTGCCTCTCACCAGTTTTACACAATACTCATAGTTATGTGATCAACATGGGTAGGCGTGGGAGTCTCAACTGTAATTGACAATCAGCGGTGGCACCTCCGGTTCTTTTACATGATTTTGCACTCCAATGTTTCCGGCTGTATATATCAATTAATAGTGTATTACAGCCTGATTTGAATCAGACCAGGAATACCGTAGCAAAATGTTTTGCAACAGGAAAACAAATATATGTGTTCTTAGGCCGCCGCTCCCAGTCTAATATACTGTAGGGTTCTTCTTTCTCCCAGCTCATTGTGGACGATCTCCCCAAGTCCTGGAGGCTGCGAGAGGAGAGATCAGAAGCTTTGTGCACCACAGCTCGTCCTACCGCCCTCGGCCCTTCTACTGTAGTTGGATTATCAAGGCACATGTAGGAGAGCCTGTTATTCTCAGGTAATGTCTCCCCACTCGCTGTCTTACCGCTGTCTTAGGGGCTTATTTGGTGGGTCAGGGTGCGTCAACGTTTGTCCCCAAACAACTTCTAGTCTTTAACCCTCTTGGCACTAGTGCACATCTGAAGGATTTAGGTAGGTGTAAGCAATTGGAGGAAGAGTCTGTCCAGCCTGTCAGTGGACAAGGTGGAGATACCTCCATGTTCTTTAAATAATCTTATCCAATACTTTCAGATCTACATGAAGTGCCAGGGGGGTACGGTGTAGGGGTTGTGTCCGGACTGGACTTTAGAAATGTCACATCGTGTAAAGGAAAATGGCTTCATAGCCAAATAATGTAGTTTTTGATTATTTGCTTACTTATTTATTGTTTGCTTGTTATCTATTTTTTTCCCCATCGCTCTTTCAGTTTCTCCCAGTTTTCCACACGGTGTAAGAAGGAATGGGTCTCGGTGACGTCATCGACTGGCAAGCCCATTACCCTCTGTGGTTCCGACCTGCCAAAACCCATGGAGTTGGTGGGGGGAAACATTACAGTGACGCACCACTTCCTGACACACTTATTCCCTGTGTCTGCGTTCCGCCTGGGCTATGTCAGAGGTATGGTGCCGTGATGTTAGGCTATATCACTTGTTAATCATGACCTAGTAGACTCGTTATAACTCTCTTTGAGTACCAGGAAATTCAATATAGCTAATAGAAATATCAGCTCTTCTCCCTCTCTCCCCCTTTCCCTGACACTCCTCTCTCTCTAGACTCCGGTGACTGTACGGGGGTGGACTTTGAGTGTTTGGACGGGCGCTGCCTGCCCCTGTCGTGGCGTTGTAACGGCCGGGTGGAGTGCCTGGGTGAAGGGGTGGGCCTGGGCATAGACGAGCAGGACTGTGATGGAGAGATGAAGATCCTGAACCTGGATCCTGAACATGGCAAAACAGTGGTGGCCACCGCCACACCAGAGTCCTACAGGGCGCGGGAGGCAGGAAGAGAGAAGAACAGAGGGAGTAACAGCAGAGGGAGGGATTGGGAAACAGTAGGGAAGGCATCGGGCGAGCTGGAGAAAGAGGAGGAGGAGACAGAGAAGCAAGTAGACGAGGATGGGGACCACACCAAGGAAAAGGAGCCAGCCAATCCTATATATGACTTCTGGCATTTCCAGCCTCGTGGACTCCCCAGCCACCAGCCTCACAGAGCCCACCCCAGTGTGACCCGGGCCCCCGTTGAGTGGCCCTGCGGGGGCCTCCTCCAGACCTTCTATGGGACGTTCGCCCCTCCTTCCATCAGGGGCCCCTCTCTGTTCTGTGTGTGGAACCTGGACCCCCAGGACTCTAGGCCTCTGAAGCTGGACCTGCGGCTGCTGGAGCTGGGGCCTGGAGACACGATCACCATCACTGACAGACAACATGGCACCGGGGAACTCCTCAAAACTGTGAGTGTGCCTGGGGTGTGTTTGTGTCTTAGAGTTAGTTAAAGTAGCCCCTTATAAACTGATACGGGGTCAGATATTATTTAATTACTCTCGGATTGGAAGTAGGCTAGTCTTATTGTTAATCTGTGGTGAAAGCCAACTTCTACCTCTAGAGTTTGTTACAAGACCGTTCAGTTTAATTACCCAAGTTATTTTACTAATTCTAATCATTTCACCGTCTTCCCTTTCCCTTTGTGACAGATCACCAGCGCGTCCAATTACAAGGCCATCCAGGTCGAGTCCCGGACCGGCCTCCTTTCCCTGACCTATCGTACGCTCCCCGGCTCTGAGGGGCTGGGCTTCAACGCCACCTACCGTGTCGGGGGCTACTGCCCCCCCTGGGAAGGTAAATGTGGGGGTGCCGCAGGGGGGTGTTACACCCAGGAACAAAAGTGTGACGGCCACTGGGACTGTCCCGAGACGGGACATGACGAAGCAGGGTGCAGGGGGTGTCCCCGGGACCAGTTTGCCTGTGGAGCGGCTGGGCAGAGTGCGCTGCTGGCGGGGCATAGCTTCCTAGGGCGTCCGGTGTGTTTCCCTGCCAAGGAGAGGTGTAACTACCAGCTGTACTGTTCTGATGGGAGCGATGAGAGAGACTGTTCTATATGTCAACCTGGGACCTTCCACTGCGACAGTGACAGGTAGAGGTGTGTGTGTGTGTGTGTGTGTGTGTGTGTGTGTGTGTGTGTGTGTGTGTGTGTGTGTGTGTGTGTGTGTGTGTGTGTGTGTGTGTGTGTGTGTGTGTGTGTGTGTGTGTGTTTTGGGGGGGGGGGGGGTCATTTTTCTGCCAATGAAATCTTTATATTTGAGATTCTTCAAAGCATCAGATGACATGGCCTCCACAATCACCCGACCTCACCCAAGTTCAGATGGTTTGGGATGAGTTGGACCGCAGAGCTGTCATCAAGGCAAAGAGTGGCTACTTTGAAGAATCTCAAATATAAAATAGATTTTGATTTGTTAAACACTTTTTTTGGTTACTACATGATTCTACACACATATATATATATATATACAGTGGGGAGAACAAGTATTTGATACACTGCCGATTTTGCAGGTTTTCCTACTTACAAAGCATGTAGAGGTCTGTAATTTTTATCATAGGTACACTTCAACTATGAGAGACGGAATCTAAAACAAAAATCCAGAAAATCACATTGTATGATTTTTAAGTAATTAATTTGCATTTTATTGCATGACATAAGTATTTGATACATCAGAAAAGCAGAACTTAATATTTGGTACAGAAACCTTTGTTTGCAATTACAGAGATCATACGTTTCCTGTAGTTCTTGACTAGGTTTGCACACACTGCAGCAGGGATTTTGGCCCACTCCTCCCTACAGATCTTCTCCAGATCCTTCAGGTTTCGGGGCTGTCGCTGGGCAATACGGACTTTCAGCTCCATCCAAAGATTTTCTATTGGGTTCAGGTCTGGAGACTGGCTAGGCCACTCCAGGACCTTGAGATGCTTCTTACGGAGCCACTCCTTAGTTGCCATGGCTGTGTGCTTCGTGTCGTTGTCATGCTGGAAGACCCAGCCACGACCCATCTTCAATGCTCTTACTGAGGGAAGGAGGTTGTTGGCCAAGATCTCGCGATACATGGCCCCATCCATCCTCCCCTCAATACGGTGCAGTCGTCCTGTCCCCTTTGCAGAAAAGCATCCCCAAAGAATGATGTTTCCACCTCCATGCTTCACGGTTGGGATGGTGTTCTTGGGGTTGTACTCATACTTCTTCTTCCTCCAAACACGGCGAGTGGAGTTAGACCAAAAAGCTCTATTTTTGTCTCATCAGACCACATGACCTTCTCCCATTCCTCCTCTGGATCATCCAGATGGTCATTGGCAAACTTCAGACAGGCCTGGACATGCACTGGCTTAAGCAGGGGGACCTTGCGTGCGCTGCAGGATTTTAATCCATGACGGCGTAGTGTGTTACTAATGGTTTTCTTTGAGACTGTGGTCCCAGCTCTCTTCAGGTCATTGACCAGGTCCTGCCGTGTAGTTCTGGGCTGAACCCTCACCTTCCTCATGATCATTGATGCCCCACGAGGTGAAATCTTGCATGGAGCCCCAGACCGAGGGTGATTGACCGTCATCTTGAACTTCTTCCATTTTCTAATAATTGCGCAAACAGTTGTTTCCTTCTCACCAAGCTGCTTGCCTATTGTCCTGTAGCCCATCCCAGCCTTGTGCAGGTCTACAATTTTATCCCTGATGTCCTTACACAGCTCTCTGGTCTTGGCCATTGTGGAGAGGTTGGAATCTGTTTGATTGTGTGTGGACAGGTGTCTTTTATACAGGTAACGAGTTCAAACAGGTGCAGTTAATACAGGTAATGAGTGGAGAACAGGAGGGCTTCTTAAAGATAAACTAACAGGTCTGTGAGAGCCGGAATTCTTACTGGTTGGTAGGTGATCAAATACTTATGTCATGCAATAAAATGCAAATTAATTATTAAAAAATCATACAATGTGGTTTTCTGGATTTTTGTTTTAGATTCCGTCTCTCACAGTTGAAGTGTACCTATGATAAAAATTACAGACCTCTACATGCTTTGTAAGTAGGAAAACCTGCAAAATCGGCAGTGTATCAAATACTTGTTCTCCCCACTGTATATATATATACACACATACACACACACACACACAAAATACATTATCTTTGAGAACTAACAATCATCAAAATAAAATATAGATAGTGAAAGAGAATTGAAAATTCTAAAAGCAAGAATTTAGAAGTATTGATTTTATTTGGTTTGAGCAAAATAACACCGCGTTGGCCATGGCAAATTTCTCTGAACTCCATGGATAAATGTGTAGAATTGCAGGACGTTGGCTTAAAAAGGTCTACATTGTCAAGATGGGGGGTCTCAAAAAAACTATCTCAAATTCACAGGGACAACTGTGCCCGTTGTCACACCCCCTACCAAGCCCCCTTTTGATCCAGAAAAAAACTTAGTGTGTGCGTGCGTTTAATGTTTGTTAGTGAGCTTTGATATGTGTGTTAGTGTAGTTTCGATGTGACATGCGTGTGGTGTGTTTCGATGTGTGTGTATACGCCACCTGAACTGTTTGTGTCTCTGCCCCAGGTGTGTTTTTGAGAGCTGGCGCTGTGACGGCCAGCTGGACTGTAAGGACGGGACAGACGAGCTGAACTGCACCGTGACCCTGCCTCCCAAGGTCATCACCTGCGGTGGCCTCCTCCAGACCTTCTATGGGACGTTCGCCCCTCCTTCCATCAGGGGCCCCGCTCTGTTCTGTGTGTGGACCCTGGACCCCCAGGACTCTAGGCCTCTGAAGCTGGACCTGCGGCTGCTGGAGCTGGGGCCTGGAGACACGGTCACCATCACTGACAGACAGCAGGGCACCGGGGAACTTATCAAAACTGTGAGTGTGGGGGGGGGGGGTGTACTGGAGTTTGGTTGACGTTGCCCCTAATAAACTGAAACGAAGTCAGATATTTATAATTTTTTTCAGAGAGTAGGGTTGTCTGATCCTAGATCTGTGGTTAAAGCCAACTTTTCTACCTCTGAAATCACTGGGAAAGTTAATTTACCCAAGTTAATTTACTCAATCTTATCACTTCAGCCTCTCCCTCTCTTTCCCTCTGTGACAGATCACTAATGCGTCCAATTACAAGGCAATCCAGGTCGAGTCCCGGACCGGCCTCCTTTCCCTGACCTATCGTACGCTCCCCGGCTCTGAGGGGCTGGGCTTCAACGCCACCTACCGTGTCGGGGGCTACTGCCCCCCCTGGGAAGGTAAATGTGGGGGTGCCGCGGGCGGCTGCTACACCCAGGAACAGAAGTGTGACGGGCACTGGGACTGTCCCGAGACGGGACATGACGAAGCAGGGTGCAGGGGTTGTCCCCGGGACCAGTTTGCCTGTGGAGCGGCTGGGCAGAGGGCGCTGCTGGCGGGGCATAGCTTCCTAGGGCGTCCGGTGTGTTTCCCTGCCAAGGAGAGGTGTAACTACCAGCTGTACTGTTCTGATGGGAGCGATGAGAGAGACTGTTCTATATGTCAACCTGGGACCTTCCACTGCGACAGTGACAGGTAGAGGAGGGTGTGTGAGGGTGCGTGGTGTGTTTTTGATGTGTGTAAGTGTATACGCCATCTTGACCGTTTGTCTCTTCCCCAGGTGTGTGTTTGAGAGCTGGCGCTGTGACGGCCAGGTGGACTGCAAGGACGGGACAGACGAGCTGAACTGTTCCGTGACCCTGCCTCGGAAGGTCATCACCGCGGCAACCGTTGGCAGCCTGGTCTGTGGGCTGTTGCTGGTCATCGCAATGGGCTGCACCTGCAAGCTTTACTCACTGCGCACCCGAGAATACAGGTATCCCTCATGCACCTCACACGTCAGGTTTACTACATGTTGATGCTTCATCACCCACAAACGCCTCCCTTGATCTGTGTCCAAATTGTCTTCTTCGACCAGACCCCCAAATGTTTCTGTCTGTCTTCCTCCTGCAGTATGTTTGCTCCAATCAGCCGCCAAGAGGCGGCGCTGATCCAGCAGCAGGCTCCTCCCTCCTACGGTCAGCTGATTGCCCAGGGCATCATCCCTCCAGTGGAGGACTTCCCCACAGAGAACCCCAACGAGGTGAGAGCCTAGTAACAGGTCTAGGATCAGCTAACAGTCCCCCAATCCTAACCCTAAGTGACCTTAGATCAGGTGACCTTAGATCAGGAACTAACGGCAACTTTGTCCCACTGTGCTCTGATTGGAGCACAATTAACTGAAGGCCTCAAATAACAGATTACTTGAGATTTCCTTTCTTTGGTTTCCTTCCTTTACAAGGGGAATCGTTCACTAACTTAGTTTATTTGAAATCTCCTCAGTAGGACCGTCGGTCCTCTGACTCCTCATGACTAGCCTTGTACATCTGACCTACCAGAGGCACTGAGGGTTCAGCTTCACTGCTTGACTCATTATCATCAGCCTGCATTATGAGAGTAGCAGCAGGAGCATGGTCTCATAGATTGAGTTACACCAGTGCCTGTAGGAGTGCTGATCTAGGATAGGTTTAGCTTTTTAGATCATAATGAGTAATATTATACGGACCTGATCCAAGAGCTGTCTGATTAGCTGCTGCAGACAGCTGAAGGAGATCAAGAGGACTAAAACAATGTGCTCTCTGTGTTTCACTGTGTTGTAGCTTCGTTTAATGGTGATCTTACGCAAATCATAAATTTAAATGATAATGTTAAGAAATAAGCGTATTTGTACAGCACATTTTCAAATTCAACAAATTAAATCTCAAGGTTTTAATATTTTTCTTGTTCTGTGTCTGTCTCTCTGTCTCTGTGTGTTTCTCTTTCTCTCTCCCCCCATCAGTCTTCCTCTCTTACTCTGAGAGGTATCCTCCAGCTCCTCAGACAGGACACCGCCAACTCTCCACGTCGCCGTCGCCGTCCCCGATTCGTCCGCCGGGCTGTCCGTCGCATGCGGAGGTGGGGCTTAATCCCTAGATCCGCCTCCAGGCCCTCTCAGCCTTCCAGTTCCGCCCCCCAGCATACAGATCCCACCTCTACTGGTGTAGAGCCCAGTCAATCAACTCCCGCAACTTCCTCATTGGCTGTGGAAGCCGTCAATCTGCCGTTGCCACAGAAACTAGGCTTGCTCCCTCAGACAGTGCAGCACCCACCACCACCACCACCGCCGCCTCCCACCTCCCTTCCTCCACCCCTTGTCTCTATCCCAGCCACCCCCCAGAGCTTCCCTGTGGCTGCCCCTCCCACCCCCAGTAGCCCCTCCCTAGCCTCGCTCTTCCACTCTCTGGGGCGCAGTATCTCTCGCTTCCGCGCCTCCCCGTTATCCTCCTCCCCCACCAACTACCTGCCCCTCTCCGAATCCCCCTCTTTCTCCTCTTCGGAGGATGAGGTGCTGCTTATCCCCCTCTCGGAGGACATGACTTCGGAGGATGACGTCCCCCTGCTAACCCTTGACCCCTGACCTTATCCAAACCCCACCGCCCTCCCTAAATGATGTGCACAGTGCTCGCGCACAGGAGCACCGCAAGGCTCTCCCCCCTCTCTGTGCTGATGTAGTGCCTTTTGAATTACATTGGGTTGGTTTTGACTGACTGTAGAAATCTAGTATTCAATGCTTTTATGTTATTGAGTGTGGGACCTCCTTGAGAAAGTGTGTACGTGTGCCTGCCTCCGCGTGCGTGTAGTCATGAATGTGTGTAGTCTGAAAGTGGTGAACTTTGCACAGAGAATCTTCCTCCCAAATCTTCATGCTCTAATATATCAGCTACTGTCAAATGAGTGATTTTTTTTGTTTCTAACACATGAAAGAGCTTGTCTTCATGTGACTCGTATGTGTGACTACGTCATGTGTGTTTTAGTATTTATGAGGGTGAGTAATAGGGCGGCAGTGTAAGGGTATGGAAGATGTTCTAATATTATAAATTATACCCCCCCCTCATTTAAGTGCCTTGTTTAGAAGCTTCCTGCATATGATGAATTTGAATGATTACACACACGTACTGCATGCATACTGTCACAAATACGCTATATATACAAAAGTATGTGGACACCCCTTCAAATTAGTGGACTCTGCTATTTCAGCCACACCTGTTGTTTACCGGTGTATAAAATCGGGCACACAGCCATGCAGTCTCCAGTAGAATGGCCTTACTGAAGAGCTCAGTGACTTTCAACGTGGCACTGTCATAGGATGCCACCTTTCCAACAAGTCAGTGCGTCAAATTTCTGCCCTGCTAGAGCTGCCCCGGTCAGCTGTAAGGGCTGTTATTGTGAAGTGGAAACGTCTAGGAGCATCAGCAGCGAAGTGGTAGGCCATACCGAGTGTTGTAGCGTGTGATAATCGTTTACAACACTCACTACCGAGTACCAAACTGCCTCTGGAAGCAATGCCAGTCAGCACAATAACTATTCTTTGGGAGCTTCATGAAATGGGTTTCCATGGCAGAGCAGCCAAGAGTTGGCTGGACTGGTGTAAAGCTCGCCACCATTGGACTCTGGAGCAGTGGAAACGCGTTCTCTGGAGTGATGAATCACGCTTCACCATCAGGCAGTCCGATGGCAGACGCCAGGAGAACGCTACCTGCCCCAATGCATAGTGTCAACTGTAAAGTTTGGTGGAGGAGGAATAATGGTCTGGGGTTGCTTTTCATGGTTCGGGCTAGGCTCCTTAGTTCCAGTGAAGGGAAATCTTAATGATACAGCATACAATGACATTGTAGACAATTCTGTTCTCCCAACTTTGTGGCAACAGTTTGGGGAAGGCCCTTTCCAATTTCAGCATGACAATGCCACCGTGCACAAAGGGAGGTCCGTACTGAAATTGTTTGTCGAGATCGGTGTGGAAGAACTTGACTGGCTTGCACAGTCCTGACCTCAACCCCATCGAACACCTTTGGGATGAATTGGAACGCAGACTGCGAGCCAGGCCTAATCGCCCAACATCAGGGCCCGACCTCACTAACGCTCTCGTGGCTGAATGGAAGCGAGTCCCCGCATCTAGTGGAAGCAAGTTCCAACATCTAGTGGAAAGCCGTCCCAGAAGAGTGGAGGCTGTTGTAGCAGCAAAGGGGGGACTAACTCCATGTTAATACCCATCATTTTGGAATGAGATGTTTGACGAGCAGGTGTCCACATACTTTTGGTCATGTAGTGTGTGTATATATACACAAAAAGGCACACCTACCTTCTCACAGACAGACTGTTTTTATATTGCTTTTATAATTGATTAATTCCATGCGAGTTCTGAAAACTGGCAATAATTTTGGGGACCCTCCTGGTTAGTGTATGTATGGCATAACTTGTGTGTGTAATGTATGCACTTAAATGTGATGTATGAATGTTTATAATGTAATTCTCTAGTACACGTTGTGTCTAGACTCACAAGACAATCTCTCTGTGCCTGAGGTTGGGTTAGACTTGTGCAGTGCACGCAGAACGACGAGGCCCCCAGGGGCAACAGGCACAACAACCTTGACGTCTCACCCCTTTGTGAATCGAACCCACTCTACCACACTTTGACACAATGAACAAATAGTGACTTTTCAGTGTGCCATTTGTATATCATATTCTTTAGTTTTTTCGCTTTTGTCCTCCAGAAATGTTCTTTCAATTTTATTTTCTTATTGTTCTGTTTACCTGGTTGTACTGAATGTATTCAATTATACATGGAGTGGTTGGATGATTGCAATCTAATAATAAGATTGTAGAGTGATTTCAAAAAAATATTTTTAAATAGGGTCTTTCACTGTACATAGGCAAAGATATGGACAAATCCACAGAGATTAAACAATTTGCACTTTTATTTGGACTCTTAACTCTTTGATGTGTGTGTGTGTGTGAGAGAGAGAGATGTGTGGGTGGAAGAAGTGAAGTGCAAAGTAAGTTTTTAGATAAGGAGGTAAAGAAGTGGTAAGTTTTTAGATAAGGAGGTGGTCTATAAGCCATTGTCCTCTGTCTTCTGGGAATGTATCAAAGACATGTCACATCAGTCTCCCGAGAAGGGCGCCATGACGACAAAGTACATTTAAATACCTGGGTGTCAATGGTGCAGAGCGGTTTGGTCGCTTGCAACTTGCACCGTTAGGAGAAGAGTGAAGGTGAGTCGGGAGGAAACGCCATTCAATTTACAGAAGAATACTGATGAGTATGTTGAGGAATGTCATTTCATTTAGAAAATTCTGCACTTGATTTTTGATGGCGTCGGCGCGAGACTGGACATTGCGTTCCCAGGTAATTATAACCGATTCATGAAACAACCGATTCAGTGGGGAATTCAAATTGGCTAGATGTTGATTTTAAAATAGTGACGACTAGAGCAGAGGCGAAAGTGGTCCACTATACAGCACTTTTTGACTAATAGCAAAGGGGAATTGAAAAACTATGATTTAGGCTTACCCTTCTTCATGAAGTTGTGTAGAAAAGTTATGGAGACAATAATTACGCTGTCTGAAACGGGCTCCTCTAGTGAAAAACAGGTCGGACTCTGATTAATTCAAGTGTCATTATCTACATCAGTCGATACATCAGTTCTATATTGGCTCACCATGTATACATGTTTGGGTGAATACAGTAAATGTTACTAAGGCAACTACAGCATTATTACGCAATAGTGTCCAAGTGGACTGCTGAAATGCAGTAGTTTTCCCGAATATATATATATATATTTGGATTTCCCTCTAAAATCACCTCTAATCCCACACGTTTTTTAAACAACTAATTTAGGATTATCTTGTAGCATGTTAGCTTTGTTCTGCAACTAGCCATTCAAATGACCATTTATATTAACAATTTAGACTTGTACTTTTGTTACAAATAGAAATCTGCAACATTAAAAGTCAAAGTTGTTCATATAAATGGTCATTTAAATGGCTAGTTGCGGGATGAAGCTAGTAGCTGTTAGATCTACTGCTGATGTCATGTCAGTCCAACAGATCCATCTCTGTGATCTCTTCCCCGAGATGAGGCTTCTGTGGAGGGGCGGCTCCTGTGGAAAGGCTATGATTATGCCTTCACCCCCCTCCCTCGGCAGGCCATGGGTTTGGATGGTGGTGGTGGTCATATGGCTCCCTGGTGCTCTGGAGAAGTGTATCTTTGATGAGGTTCAGCAGTCGGTCACAGTGGTCACCACACCCACTGATCCAGACGGACCTCACCCTAAGACGACGGCCAGGAGCAATGTTGGGCACCAGACTCCACTTACTGCTTCAGAGGACACAGCTAATCCTTTTCAAATTCGTTCATTTGCGCTTCAACATTCTTCATCCCAGAGACACCACAGGAAGCACATGAGAGAGCTGGCTCCACCCACAAACCATCCACAGCCAATCAGGATCCACACCTGGGTTCCGAGGGATAGCCCCGCCCTGTCTCAGGTGGAAAGCGAGAGACTGGAGCCAGCAGTCAGGGAGGCTGTGGGCATCGTGTCCAGCTTGCTGTCAGGTAGGAGAGGAGAGTGTCTGTCTCTATGTGTTTGAGTGGATCTGTACTGAACAAAAATATAAATGCAACATGAAACAACTTCTAAGATTTACAGTTCATATAAGGAAATCAGTCAATTGAAATAACTAAATTAGGCCCTAATCTATGGATTTCACATGACTGGGAATACAGATATGCATCTGTTGCTCACAGATACCAACAACAACAAAAAGGTAGGGGCGTGGAGCAGAAAACCATTCAGTATCTGGTGTTACCACCATTTGCCTCGTGCAGCGTGACACATCTCCTTCACATAGAGTTTGTCCGGACAGGGCCACAGTGTCTCCCGACCGCTCCTGTCTCAGCCTCCAGTATTTATGCTGCAATAGTTTGTGTCGGGGGGCTAGGGTCAGTCTGTTATATCTGGAGTATTTCTCCTGTCTTATCCGGTGTCCTGTGTGAATTTAAGTAGGCTCCCTCCCTCTTTCTCTCTCTCTTCTCTCGGAGGACCTGAGCCTTAGGACCATGCCTCAGGACTACCTGGCCTGATGACTCCTTGCTGTCCCCAGTCCACCTGGTCATGCTGCTGCTCCAGTTTCAACTGTTCTGCCTGCGGCTATGGAACCCTGACCTGTTCACTGGACGTGCTACCTTGTCCCGGACCTGCTGTTTTCGACTCTCTCTCTACCGCACCTCTAACTCTGAATGATCGGCTATGAAAAGCCAACTGACATTTACTCCTGAGGTGCTGACCTGTTGCACCCTCTACAACCACTGTGATTATTATTATATGACCCTGCTGGTCATCTAAGAACGTTTGAACATCTTGGCCATGTACTGTTATAATCTCCACCCAGCACAGCCAGAAGAGGACTGGCCACCCCTCAGAGCCTGGTTCCTCTCTAGGTTTCTTCCTGGGTTCTGGCCTTTCTAGGGAGTCTTTCCTAGCCACCGTGCTTCTACATCTGTATTGCTTGCTGTTTGGGATTTTAGGCTGCGTTTCTGTACAGCACGTTGTGACATCGGCTGATGTAAGAAGGGCTTTATAAATACATTTGATTGATTGATTGATCAGGCTGTTGATTGTGGCCTGTGGAATGTTGTCCCACTTGTCTTCAATGGCTTTGCGAAGTTGCTGGATATTGGCGGGAACTGGAACACATCGATCCCGAACATGCTCAATGGGTGAAATGTCTGGTGAGTATGCAGGCCATGGAAGAACTGGGACATTTTCAGCTTCCAGGAATTGTGTACAGATCCTTGTGACATGGGGCTGTGCGTTATCATGCTGAAACATGAGGTGATGGCGGCGGATGAATGGAACGACAATGGGCCTCAGGATCTCTTCACGGTATCTCTGTGCATTGAAATTGTCATAGATAAAATGCAATTGTGTTCATTGTACGTAGCTCGTGCCTGACCGCATAACCCAACTGCCACCATGGGGCATTCTGTTCACAATGTTGACATCAGCAAACCACTTGCCCACACGATGCCATACACGTGGTCTGTGGTTGTGAGGCCGGTTGGACGTACTGCCAAATTCTCAAAAACGACATTGGAGGCGGCTCATGGTAGAGGAATGAACATTCAACAGCTCTGGTGGACATTCCTGTAGTCAGCATGCAAATTGCACGATCCCTCAAAACTTGAGACATTGAGACATCTGTAGCATTGGGTTGTGTGACAAAACTGCACATTTTAGAGTGGCCTTTTATTGTCCCCAGCACAAGTTGTACCTGTGCAATGATCATGCTGTTTAAACAGCTTCTTGATATGCCACACCTGTCAGGTGCATGGATTATCTTGGCAAAGGAGAAACGCTCACAAACAAGAATGTAAACAAATTTGTGTGCAAAATTTGAGAGAAATAAGCTTTTTGTCTGTACGGAAAATGTCTGGGATATTTTATTTCAGCTCATGAAACATGGGACCAACACTTTGCATGTTGCGTTTATATTTTTGTTCAGTGTATCTACTGTGTGTGGATGTTTCTCAGTAGGAACATTATTGTGTGTGGATGTTTGTCAGTAGGAACATTTATTGTGTGTGTCTTTGACTGAGTCTTTGTGACTTTTGTGTCACGTTTGGTGTGTAATAACAATGTAATGATGTAATCATGTGGGGATAACTAAGTGTTTCACTGATCATTTAATACTTGCTGTCCCGACAGTAAACAGAGTCCCTGGTTATCTGCTGCTCAGCAGAGACATCAACAAGTACTGCAAGTTCATATGGAGGAACGCCAGCTCTGCCAACTATAACAAGTCTGTGTGTTACAACTGTATACATAGCTATATGTGTGTATTTGTCCATTTCTTTACATAGTAAAATACTATCTCTGTTTATACAGTATGTTTCTCTTGTCTAAGACGTTCGGATACAGTATATCGGATTTTCTACTGTTATTGGTCGGTGAATCATTTCAACCAATCAAAGATTTCCATTTCCACAGGTGTGGCCGAGCCAATGAGAACTACAGGACGGAGACCTGTCTGGATGTCATTGTGAGTAGCAGCATCTGAAACCTCTCTCATATCACACAGACAGGGAGATGCTGTATTATTATTAGTCCTTTGATGGAAATCATGACCTGCCAGTGAGGATGCACCACCATTGATTGACAGATCCCAGATGATCACCTGAGTGGTTGTTCCGTGTACTCAGAGCCTGATGCACCAACCATGACTGTGATAAGGCCTGAGGGGGCGGGACTTCCTGACACTGACTTCCTACTTTACCTCCACGCACAGAGCACCGACAAGTGTCGAGCGGAGGTGAGGGGTCACAGCAGAGACAATGTTATGTTCAATGTAAATCAACTTAGCTTGTGACTGTCAATATAGCTCTGGTTGACCTTAGGTACAGATCTAAGATCAGCAGGTATCCTTACCAGCATACTCTCACCAATGAAAAGCAATACGATCAGTAATGAACTCAGGTCATAAAATATGTTGACTGTCAATGTATCACTCTTTCCTCTTCACTATTCATATATCCCAGCCCGGGGTGTTGGCCTATGCAGTGCACTGCCAGACTGACTCCCAGGGTCGACCTCTGGCTGGAGTGGTGGTCATCTGTAGGGACAGACTGACTGGGGAGGGATACAGCCACCAAGGCACTGTGCAGGTAAAATAGTTTTTTTGTGAGTGTGAGTGAGTGAGTGAGATATTTGGCATCTCCTTTCCTTCTTCTCTCCAGACAGTGATCCACGAGTTGTTCCATGCATTGGGTTTCTCCAAAGAACTCTTCAGCACCTGGAGAGACTGCTCCTACTCACAACGTCAGTAACCTTGCCTGTGTTATCATTTGGTATATTACATTTGTATTATAAAGGCTATATTTCATTGTGTTACTTTATGGTGTGTTTTTGTCCAATCTTTTGGTCAGGGCTAAACCTGTTCGATTTTTTCTCTCTCTGTTGTAAAGGTATCTGTTTTGTTTTGCTGTGGATTTGTTGTTGTCTGGTTGAGTTATACTCGGTTGTGTTGTGTGGTTGAGTTATACTCGGTTGTGTTGTGTGGTTGTTGTGTGGTTGAGTTATACTCGGTTGTGTTGTGTGGTTGTTGTGTGGTTGAGTTATACTCGGTTGTGTTGTGTGGTTGTTGTTTGGTTGAGTTATACTCGGTTGTGTTGTGTGGTTGTTGTGTGGTTGAGTTATACTCGGTTGTGTTGTGTGGTTGTTGAGTTATACTCGGTTGTGTTGTGTGGTTGTTGTGTGGTTGAGTTATACTCGGTTGTGTTGTGTGGTTGAGTTATACTCGGTTGTGTTGTGTGGTTATGTGATTCTGTGTTGTTGTGAAGTTGGGATGGGCTGCTCCCCCCGGGTTCAGGTGACTAACACAGATGAGACGGGTCAGGTCAGGATCTACACCCAATCAGTGATCAGAGCCCTGCAGGACCACCTGTTATCTACTGGCCCTGAGCTGGGAGGACCACTGGAGAACCTGGTACGGACCCTGACATGAGCCGTTAACACACAATATATTCGTAGTGCAGAAATATAGGCACTGTAGTCACAGTCATGAAATACCGGACTTTATTCATATCAGAGTCGTTCCCAATATGTTTGTGAGGTCTTATATTGTACTTTACCTTTCTCTCACTACCTCGTTACCCATAACTCCTTTCTCACACTTATCTCTCCCAATCTCTCTCTTTCTCTCCCCTGCTCTTTAACACACACTCTCCCCCTCCCTCTCTCTCTCTTTCTCCACTCCTCCCTCCTCTCCCCATCTCTCAGGATGTAGGTTCTAGGGGTCTGTCCTCTCACTGGGAGTCCAGGGTGCTACAGGGTTCCATCATGGCTGCAGCCCTGGGGGATCCAGCTGTGGTGCGTGTCGACCCGGTCACCCTGGCCGCCCTACAGGACACGGGCTGGTACTCTGTCAACCACAGCCGAGCACAGAGCCTGGTGTGGGGAAAGGGTGAGGGACCGTCTGTCCATTGAGACGGATGTAACTTTTCATAAATGAACCAAACAGATAAGGTGGTTAGAAAGAATATCTGTCAAAGATAAAGAGTGTAAGAGAGGAATATCGTTAATGAGTGATTCTGTGTGTACCTAATTAATGGCCATAGTGATTTATTGTTTGTGTATCTTTCGTAGGTGAGGGAGCAATGTTTGGATCACTGTCCACCTGCCATGACAACTCCTCCTCATTTTTCTGCACGGGCAGGTATTGTTATTATTTTATTTGAATATCCCACACTTAACCATACAATAACAAATAAATCCCATTCTCCAACGTTGTCTAAAGCTGTCCAGATCCTCTACCTCATTCTCTGTTTGACTTGTGTTCTACATCGCTCAGTGGTTTAGGGTGTCATTATCTTCACCGCCACAAGGGGGAGTGCCAGACTGACCCTCACCTGGATGGGTGCCGCATTTACAAACCTCTAATGGTGGGTCTTCTGCTCTTATTTACTTCCGTTTTACCGTCTCCCTGAACTCTGTTCTCCATGACAAAACAGTATTTCAAACACTCTTCCTCAGCTTCACCTTCTCTCTCTATTTAAACTTCTCCCTCCTCTTCCTTTACTCCTCTCTCTGTGTTTTCCTAAGAGTGCGTGCTGGAAAGAGGAGAACGAGAGAGAGACTGAAACAGAGTGGAGTGGAGAGTTGTACCGTATAGACAGCCGATGCTTCTTCTCTAACCTGAGCAGAGAGGTCAGTGTGTGTGTATTTTATGTGGACTTACACCGCATATATTTGTGAAAAAGTGTATGAAGGTGACACCTACCCATTTATTTTATTTTCTCTCCATCTCCTCTTTCTGTCAGAATGTCTCCCTGTCTGTTAGTGACTCTGTGGTGGGGCGTTGTTATAGACACAGGTGTACTGGGCTGAACCGGTATCAGATACAGGTGTCTGGCTCTGACTGGTTAGACTGCCCAGTAGGAAGCACCATTGAGGTAACTTTTGAGCATACACCGATTTTGCCATTTTGGCCATTAGATTCTACCATGATTTGACATTATTTCTCATTCATTCATTCATCCAGGTGACAGGATACAGGGGGTTAGTTGCATGTCCTGACAAGAGGTTGTGTTATTACCCTGACATTGGTCTCTCCATCGACAACCAGGACCCCCACTCTCCAGCTGACTCTACTAAAGGCACAGTGACTACTGAGAAGTGAGTATGGCAGAGTAGGAAGTATTTCAGTATCTTTGGTATGGCACAACATGAACTTGTAATTTTGTTATTTTCTTGTCTTCTCTCCCTCAGCGATCCCCTGTTACATCAGAACACAATCCCTGACCCGAGCCTGACCTTTGACCCTGACCCTACTTGTGCAGAACCAGGGGTCAGTACAGACCCCACGTTGGCTCCAGTCCTGGGGGTCAGTGCTTCTGTCTGTCTCCTGGCTGCCCTGATGGTGGCCTACAGGAGGTATCGCTCCTCCAGAGTCAGGGTTAATGCTGCCCCTGAGGCCCCCAGTGTTCTGCAGTTGCACTCGACCCAAAGTGATTCAAATAACTGCTGATGGAAACTGGGTGTCCATTATGGCACAGTCTTGTACACTGGTGTAAATGGTTACTTAATCAAGTAGGTGGTGTTTGTACATTATTTATCAGAGGGGGAAATCGACTAAGTGTTGAACTGTACAAATGAAAAAAGTACACTAAAGCAATGAGCAATGCTGAGGGGTTCTAATTGTCCCCTGGATTTGATGTTCAACATGGATTTAGCTTTAACACTATGTTAACTTGTAATAACAATGAATTATGTGAGCGTTTTCTGTGTCTTATCCCTGTGGTATACATTTTACTCATACAATTTGACATATAAAATGTAAATCTGCACTATTTATTTTATTGACGGGATCTGTTGCCAAGGTGATGTTTTCTGGAATCCCCCGTAGATAAGTCAGAGCAGGGAAGGTTCCAGGCATAAGAGACATAAGCGGTCACGTAGGCCTCCAACCCCGCCCCCCCAAAATGTAAAAATAAATATATATATATATATATATATATACACACTACCGTTCAAAAGTTTGGGGTCACTTAGAAATGTCCTTGTTTTTGAAAGAAAAGCTACTTTTGTTGTCCATTAAAGTAACATCAAATTGATCAGAAATACGGTGTAGACATTGTTAATGTTGTAAATGACTATTGTAGCTGGAAACGGCAGATTTTTAATGGAATATCTACATAGGCTTACAGAGGCCCATTATCAGAAACCATCACTCCTGTGTTCCAATGGCACATTGTGTTAGCCTTTTAAAATTATAAACTTGGATTAGCTAATTTATCATTAGGAAACCCTTTTGCAATTATGTTAGCACAGCTGAAAGCTGTTGTTCTGATGAAAGAAGCAATAAAACTGGCCTTCTTTAGACTAGTTGAGTATCTGGAGCATCAGCGCTTGTGGGTTTGATTACAGGCTCAAAATGGCCAGAAAAAAATACCTTTATTCTGAAACTCGTCAGTCTACAACATTAACAATGTCTACACTGTATTTCTGATCAATTTGATGTTATTTTAATGGACAAAAAAATTGCTTTTCTTTCAAAAACAAGGACATTTCTAAGTGACCCCAAACTTTTGAACAGTAGTGTATATATTTATTTTCAGCTTAGGGCCCCCAAAAGACTAAAACGGGCCCTGAGTCAGAGAATGTCAGTTGATAGAAGTTAATCTGCAGTGACTGTGATCGGTCATGCTCAAAGATCAAGATAATACAAATGTTGGACAGTCATGAAATTTGACAACATGCTAGCCTCTAGGAATCAGTTCAGCAGCACAAAGTATAACACACTTTTCAAACACTAGCTAGGTGTAAAATAGTTGGGCATCAACAGCATGCATACAAAATGTCATTACCTATTAAGCAATTCCTATTTTACTTGAAATCATAAACTAAGGTTGAGCAAGAGAGGCTTAGATACATTTGACTAATGTCGTGTCTAGTGACGAACTTGAGCGTGGTGTCTTTGGGGTCAAAGCGCATGGTATGACTTCTTGTAAATGGCAGGTGAAAAAGAAAGTGAAATCTAGTTACGTTGGAAAAACACGTACAAGGGATAGTCGAGGAGCAAATCGGCTTCTCTTATTCATATCCCACAGTCCGTCCTGTATGAGGCAACGACTGAGAGACAGTGGAGACAGAGAGCAACACGATGACAACCCAGCAGCAGGAGGGTGAGAAGCGCTTTGACCCCAAAGACACCACGCTCAAGTTCGTCACTAGACACGATATTAGTCAAATGTATCTAAGCCTCTCTTGCTCAACCTTAGTTTATGATTTCAAGTAAAATAGGAATTGCTTAATAGGTGATGGCATTTTTTATGCAGATTTGACACTATTGATTTGATTGTAGCTTGAATATACAGTAAATGAAATATACAGGTAACTGCCAAAATAATGGAAACACCAACAAAGTGTCTTAATAGGGCGTTGGGCCACCAGGAGCCGCAAGAACAGCTTTAATACGCTTTGGCATAGATTATGCAATTGTCGAACTCTATTGGAGGGTTGCGACCTATGTCTCCTATAAACTGCGCGCGTGCGCGGCCGCGCAGCTCCTGCCAGGGCTGCGGCGCAGAAGAAATGTCATGCCGCGTGGAGACGTAAGAGATTGAACATCACTGAGTACGCCCCATTAATTTGCACTATTTAGATCAATTTTTTTCCCCTGTGATCGAATCAACATTATATCAGCCCCTTTTCAATGCAACAAACCAAAATAAATCTAACTTTGCAAGATTGAGTCTTTGATTTTGTTGTGGGCAAAGCCAGAGCGCAACGGAGTAGAATTCTATTGGCGGGGGTAGTACACGGGCGATCGTTCAATCACCCGCGAATGAATGCACTTTTCAGATCAGAGCGCAGTGCCGTGGGTGTCCCCATTTGTTGATATTCTTTTCTAGTAAGCAAGTTATTAGCCCAAGTGTAGATAAATATAGGTCAGCAAGGAGGAGTTATTGCTTCCTACAAGAACACAAAACATGTAGGCTACATTTCAAGCTGTTTTTGAAAAGCCAGGCAGGTCAAAAGCATATGTCTTAATTAAAGGGGCAGTGTTGTATTTTGAGACAGACTTGAATATACAAATAAGCCAATAGGCAGAGGGGTAGCCTACATTGTCAATTCTCTGTATGGTAATAATAATTAATTGTATTTTGAAAAGTGGTTTCTTCATCATAAAACACAATACAATGCAATTTATAGTCACATATTTGGAGTGGTGATTTTAGCATGTAAATCTTGGTGGGGCAAAAAAAATCAAAAGTGGGATACATGTCAGCAAAGTCACCACACAACACTAAACAATACATTAATTGAGGCCTCCCGAGTGGCGCAGTGGTCTAAGGCACTGCATCGCATTTGCCAGCATTTGCTAGAGATCCTGGTTTGAGTCCAGGCTCTGTAGCAGCCAGCCGTGACCGGGAGACCCATGGGGCAGAGCACAATTGGCCCAGCGTTGTCCGGGTTAGCGGAGGGTTTGGCTGGCAGGGATGTCCTTGTTCCATCGCGCTCTAGCGACTCCTGTAGTGGGCCGGGCGCAGTGCACGCTGATACAGTCGCCAGGTGTACAGTGTTTCCTCTGACACATTGGTGCGGCTGCCTTCAAGGTTAAGCGGGCATTGTGTCAAGAAGCAGTGCGGCTTGTTTTGGTTGTGTTTCGGAGGACACACAGCTCTCGACCTTCGCCTTTCCTGACTCCGTACAGGAGTTGCAGCGATGAAACAAGACTGTAACTATCAAATGGATACCATGAAATTGGGGAGAAAAATAGGTAACATTTTTATTTAATTTAATTGCACTATAACGGTGACAAACGGTACCCACAAACTGTTAGGGCCTACATAAAGTTGTCCCAAAGCAGGCCCAACATCTTACCACTGCTACACCTGGCTATCAGCGCAGCCTTGTCTGGCAGCGAAACAGTTCATTCAGCCTCATTTACTTCCTTTAAAAAAACACAGCTGATATGGCTGACTTGCTTAAACAAATGTGGTTTCTAATGACAATTGAGATGTACAAACTATGGCATAAGGGGACGACAAGCGGATAAGAGGCAATCTGTAATTTTGATTAAGACATTAATGAGAGAGCTAGGATGGACGTAGTCAATATAACTATTTATTCAGCACTTTTGAAATGTACAGCGACAGAATTCAGAACATGGACTATTCTTACAGTGTTCTCCCTGTACACCAAGTCAGAACCGTAGGATAAATAAAGGGGGCATATAAGCAGACAATGAAAGCTCTTACAATATTCAATGATTACATTTCTCTAAAACAGGTTATAGGCTACATGTGCACCACCAAGTCAGAACAGTAGGCCGAAATTAAGAGGGTTAAATAGACCAAATTATTAGGGGGAGGTACATGGGCTACTGACATCTTACCACACAACATACACTACCGTTCAAAAGTTTGGGGTCACTTAGAAATGTCCTTGTTTTTGAAAGAAAAGCAAATTTTTTGTCCATTAAAATAACATCAAATTGATCAGAAATACAGTGTAGACATTGTTAATGTTGTAAATGACTTTTGTTGATGGAAACAGCTGTTTTTTAATGGAATATCTACATAGGCGTATAAAGGCCCATTATCAGCAACTACCACTCCAGTGTTCCAATGGCACGTTGGGTTAGCTAATCCAAGTTTATAATTTTAAAAGGCTAATTGATCATTAGAAAACCCTTTTGCAATTATGTTAGCACAGCTGTTAACTGCTGTTCTGATTAAAGAAGCAATAAAACTGGCCTTCTTTAGACGAGTTGAGTATCTGGAGCATCAGCATTTGTGGTTTCGATTACAGGCTCAAAATGGCCAGAAACAAAGACCTTTCTTCTGAAACTCGTCAATCTATACTTGTTCTGAGAAATTAAGGCCATTGCCAAGAAACTGAAGATCTCGTACAACTCTGTGTACTACTCCCTTCACAGAACAGCACAAACTGGCCCTAACCAGAATAGAAAGAGGACTGGGAGGCCCCGGTGCACAACTGAGCAAGAGGACAAGTACATTGGAGTGTCTAGTTTGAGAAACAGACGCCTCACAAGTCCTCAACTGGCAGCTTCATTAAATGGTACCCTCAAAACACCAGTCTCAACATTAACAGTGAAGAGGCGACTCCGGGATGCGGGCCTTCTAGGCAGAGTTGCAAAGAAAAAGCCATATCTCAGACTGGCCAATAAAAATAAAAGATTAAGATGGGAAAAAGAACACAGACACTGGACAGAGAAACTCTGCCTTGTTTGTATGCATCTTTATTAACTCAATGATATATATTTTTTAATATTGTTTGCAAACTGATATGTGAACACATATTAATGCCAAAATAACATGTTTGTTTTTGCAAAAAATGTGGGGCTCAAAACAGGTTGGGTTCTGCTCCACCTGCCCTGAATGACGGGTCGCCACTGCCTATTTGACCGATGGTGTTACAGACCAAGTAAAATATCATTAGTTAATGTCAAACTCTTTTTTTTTTAAGTCTCATGCAATGTAGGCCTACATTGAACACCCCATATAGGCTACTGTAGGCTATATCAAAGTAATTCAAAGCTATTTCCAATGTTTTGGGATTTGCCACATTGGTATTGTTGGTAGGCCTACATTATGCTCAAATAGCCACAATAGCTTATTGGCTAAAACATTAAGGGTACAAATTCCCGAACCTTTGACATTTCCGCTCACAAGACCTAAAATTTGCCCCGTGCCCTAAACAAAAGTAGAATTGGATGCAACACCATGTTTCCACGAGAAATTCCATAATTTGGTGTTTTGTTGATGGTGGTGGAAAACACTCTCAGGAGCCCGCTCCAAAATCTCCCATAAGTGTTTAATTAGGTTGAGATCTGGTGACTGAACACACACACACACACACACACACACACACACACACACACACACACACACACACACACACACACACACACACACACACACACACACACACACACACACACACACACACACACACACACACACACACACACACACACACAATTTAAACCACCTATTGTATGCTCCTTTGAGACCTCTCTTTTTTATACATGACCCTAAACATGATTGGATGTTAATTGCTTAAAACTCAGGAACTACACCTTTGTGGAAGCACCTGCTTTCAATATACATTGTATTCCTCATTTACTCAAGTGCTTGGTTTATTTTGGCAGTTACCTACCTGTATGTTGTAAGATGTGCTAAAAGTTTTGGGGAAAATAAGATACAAATTAGAATTTTATTCCAAATGCCAATTTGAACCACTTCTGTGTATATATATATATATATAGCTTGTGATATAGCTTGTATATATATATACACACACATAAGTATTTATTACGTTTTTTTATTAGCATTCTTCCATATTGACACAACCTCTATGATTTTACCAGGAGCCCAGTTTATAGATGATCACAGGGCAGAGCTTATTCAGAGGTTCAGTCCGGTAGAGCCCATTGCAGATGTCATGCTCTCACAGAGACTGATCCATTCAGAGGTTTATTCTAACATCCTGGCTGCCAGAACCAGCCAGGACAAAATGAGGGCGCTATACGAAGCCATGTCCACTCAACCCCAGAAGGAGGCACTCTACAGCATCCTGGTGAAGGACTATTCTTGGGTCACTCAGGACATCCGTAAGTATCACAAGCTCTATCGGCTCTGCCAGCTACCATTAAGCCATAAGGTACCGTTATCTCTCTGCATACAGTATGCACACCAGACCTGATTAGAAAACAGTTGCATTTTGTCGTTTATTTGAAAATACCAACCTTTCAAATAGTCAAAGTTGTCGAATATAGATAATCAACTAAAAGGCAATTATTTCCTTTGATAATCAAATACAGGTCTCAGAAAATCTAATAATATTTGAAAGTATATTGAATACCTCTCAGAAAAAAACAAATAATATTTTAAGGTATTTAAGTGATTACAAAACAAAAATAATATTTATTTGGTGGCTGCCAAATGCTGTATTTGATGAAGAACGAAAAACTACAACAATTAGTTGAATTAGTCTAAATATATGATCATTAGCACATTACTTTGTGATTACTACAATAGCAACGTTGTTGTTACATAGGACTTTAGGAACCTGGGTCCTGTTTAGGAGAATGGAAATTGACAGAATGTTCAAACCTACATGTATTGTGTAGATCTAATATGATCCACTGACAGATGGATTGGAATTAAAATACTTAAAAATGTAGTCACTTTCTAAGATCTGTATTTAAATAGTTTTAAAATTGTAATTTTTGGGATCTGTATTCAAATAGTTGTCACCTCCAAAGTAACTATTTGTTACTTTCCCAAAATAGTTACTTTCCACAAAGCATATTTACAACTATAGTTATCTCAGGTCTGCTTGACAATGTACGAATCAGTTGAGCTATACAAAAGGAGCCAATTCGATAGCACCATTGGTGACATTTTAAGTTAGCTGTGGAGTGAGTTTACTGCACATTCTTATATCTGTCAAAGATGGTGGATAAATGAAGATGTCCCACTCAGACCGTTTACCATTGAAGAAAGGCGGTGGCTCTCCCATTGACACCAATGCATTAGCAGCTGGGTCTGGTCTGCTTAAAAAATAGCGAGTGGGATGTCTCGCTTCCTCTTCCGTCTATGTCTCCTTTACACAATAGCTCCTTTATGATCCATGTAGATCAGGGATGGGCAACTGGCGGCCCGTGGGACCGTGGACCAATTTGACAAATATATATATATACGTATATATATATACTGGACCAGTCAAAAGTTTGGACACACCTACTCATTCCAGGGTTTTTCTTTATTTTACAATTTTTTTTACATTGTAGAATAAAAGTGAAGACATCAAAACTATTAAATAACACGTATGGAATCATGTAGTTACCAAAAAATGTGTTCAACAAATCAAAATATATTTTATTTTTGAGATTCTTCAAAGTAGCCACCCTTTGCCTTGATGACAGCTTTGCACACTCTTGCCATTCCTGTGGTGGTCCTCATGAGAGCCAGTTTCATCATAGCGCTTGAGGGTTTTTGCGACTGCACTTGACGAAACTTTCAAAGTTATTGACATTTTCCGGATTGACTGACCTTCATGTCTTAAAGTAATGATGGACTGTCATTTCTCTTTGCTTATTTGAGCTGTTCTTGCCATAATATGGACTTGATCGTTAACCAAATAGGGCTATCTTCTGTATACCACCCCTACCTTGTCAGAACACAACTGATTGGCTCAAACGCATTATGAAAGAAAGAAATTCCATAAATTAACTTTTACCAAGGCACACCTATTAATTGAAATGCATTCCAGGTGACTACCTCATGAAGCTGACTGAGAGAATGCCAAGAGTGTTCAAAGCTGTCATCAAGGGAAAGGGTGGTGACTTTGAAGAATCTCAAACATAAAATATATTTTGATTGTTGAACACTTTTTTGGTTACTACATGATTCCATATGTGTCATTTCATAGTTTTGATGTATATATATATATACTGTATATAATTTTTATTTTTGGAACTCAGTCAACTTATTGTTGAGCGTTAGAATAATAGAATACACAAGGTGCCCATTTAAGCAACATTGTTTTTAGATTGGTAAGTTAGCTGGCCGCTAGACTATCTAAACTTGTATAAGCATGGTTGCATTACTGACTGAGGTGGAGCCCATTGATCATCAGTTATCATATTAAAAACTGCAAACATTTGCCTCCACCCTATCGCAAAATGTGTAGAATTGCAGGAAATTAATTGGCATGAATCATGCGCACTGATATGAAAATATAGATATATTTATACTTTTCGTATTCCTATTTAGTATTGAAGCATTTCACTTAACACAACATGTGCAAACCTGACAATTCAGCCCGATGATTGAATCACTCTAACGAGGTATGTGTCGCTAGGTGTAGCCTACGACTCATATTGATAACCAGGTCAATACAATATGGCTTGACTGACTCGTCAAATGTGACAGGTACTCTGATGTTAATATTGTAAAATCATTTAGTGTTCAGGTAGTCTAAACTTTGTAGTAATCATGGCTGAAATACCGACTGGGCACACAGGGCATGCACCTAGGGACCCTGATTTCCGGGGCCCCCAATGATATTGTTAGTCACTCACAGTCAGATGATTTCATATGACCACGGCGCAAGTCATGTGGAATTGCACGAAATTAGCTTTAAAACTGCACATTTTTCTCCCCACCCCATGGCAAAATGTGTAGAATTGCAGAACATTTTTTTTTTTACTGCACATTTATCTCCCCTGCCAAAGAGAGGGCCTTTAAAATGTTTTACCAAAAATCTCGCTTAGGGCCCCCCAAAAGTCTCGGCCCTGGATAGAGGGAACAGAACCTAATGTACTGTATCAAGATCTATAAAATAGAACTGCACATATACTGTAAACATTGAAGCACCGGGAAAAACATCACTATTACAATGTATTAAACTGTTTGGTCTCAGATAACATGGAGTAGTCTACTGTATGAGTAAGGCAGTCATTTCAAGTGCATTAGTTTCTCAAATATGGTGTGTTTCTTCTATGAAAACAGATAGAATGAGGATATTGCCGCTGGGAAAAAGTGCATCAGGAAACACAATCCTTGGTGAGAGATATTCCTTCTGAGTCTAACTTCTCTGTTACACACGTAAAACAGAAATGAAAATGGCAAAGTGCAGCCCGAAGATGCATCCAGGGCTAAGTTAGAGTCAGAGTTCATTACAAAAATGTCAAATTAATAAATGAGAAGTAGGTGAGTGTCAAATTATAATTGTCAGTATAATTGTAAGTGTGTAGAAACAGCTTTGTATGGCCTGCCTGACATTTAAATTGTGGGATAATAATAATAATCGTAGCAGGTAATGTCTGTAAGAAAATGTTTATTTTGGGGGGTAGCGGCCAGGGGGGGCACGTAAACAGCATTTTAAAACGACCACCCAAGTTGCTAAGTCTGCTCCTGCATTTATATTTGTATATTTTTATAGTGGAAGGACTGAGACAGGAGAGAATGGCAACCAGCATGGGCCATACAGAGGAGGAGATGAACAATACCAGAGTGCTGCAGCTGAAACAGAATGTTGTCGAGCGAGTGCCTGAGAGACTATCAAGGAAGTCAGGTAAGCAGGTAGAACTATACGCAGAATTGAACACACATACTTACTAGGCAATGTCAAGAAATCAATGATGATAGACTATATTAAGACTACAATTAGAAATGAAACATAAAATTGCGTAGCAATATAAAAACAACAGCGAAATACCTGAGGAGTTCAGGTAGGCAGGTGGAACTGTAGAATGCAGAGTACAATACACTGGGCAATATCAAGATATCAATGTATGAAAAAATGAAAGGTGACAAATAACGTGCATTTTCAAGTAGTATAAACAGTACAAAGTCAACATAAGCCTGTTAGCATTCCCATAGACTTAACATTGGTGGGTTAGCTACTTAGCATTGTGGAACAACAGAAAATATTTCGATCCTGACCTAATGTTATGTTCATAAAAACATCTCAGCACTATTTCTGTCTTTTGTCATTGATACTCTGTGTCTAACAAGATTGCCCTTTCAAGTAATGAGTCTCTGTGAAAGCAAACACAGAGTTTCTGTCCGACTACATTGCAGACGTTGTATTGCATCAACTAATGGTTGCATACCACGTCATCGACTGTTTAGTCGGGCATCAGATGGATATATCATATGATGTGGTTAGCTGATATGTTAAAAACCTATCCAGGCGTTGTAAAATCTGGAATGCTTCACTAATGTAGTCAGGCAGGGCCTCAGAGACCGCTGATGATTAGTCTCAAAGAAAAAAAATCTACACGAATCCAACATGTTTATGACCATGACTTGCAAATTATACATAAATGCCCTTGAATGTAATTTAGTCTAAACCTTGATTCGTGCATGAATAAAGTTTGTTTTGATCCCGTTCAGAAACATTCCACGTTAGAGTGAACGGACTGAGAGGGGAGATAATGGAAATCGACGTGGGCCATTCAGAGGAGGAGATGAACAATACCACAGTGCTGCAGCTGAAACAGAAAATTGCCCAGAGACTACCAGGCTGGGACATAGGTAGGCAGGTTGAACTCTACAATACAGACTTAGAACAAACATACTGGACAATGTACGTAATGATATTAATGGAATTTGATGGTTTATCACTAGGGGAACAAGGGAACTCCCAACATATTGAGTAACATTGTGATAAACAGTTCATAATAACAATTACAGTAATGTGTGTACCACCTTATTAATGACAACCGTACGCTGAACTCTCACCTCTTTACGCAGAAACCCTGATGATGAGATACACATGCAAGACTCTGGAAGACTCACGCCTGCTCTCCTGTTACGGAATCCAGGACAAGTCTCTCATTAATCTAGTGCTTGATAAATATAGAGAATAGAGCATCTTCGCCAGTCACATCATCCCACTACACTACACTTCAAAAAATGCTGGGTTGTTTGGTTGACCCTGGGTTGCAGGCGTTGGGTCACTTAGATGGGTTGTGGTGTATGAGTTCCCTTAAACCATATGTAAGTCCCATTGTTGGGATACAATAAGGTGGTATACCTTATTATAATATGTAATAAATAATCCAATGTGTAAAATGCTAATAAAATAAAGGACAATTTTAATTTGTGGTATGTAAGCTTAACATGATAAAATGGGATGACATTTACTCTCTTGGTCAACAAGCTCTAGCTGTATGCCACACCTGTCACGTTCCTGACCTAATTTCCTTTGTTTAGTCTTTGTTTAGTTGGTCAGGATGTGAGCTGGGTGGGTGTAGTCTATGTTATGTGTCTCATTGGTTTAGGTGTGTCTGATTTGCCTGATATGGTTCTCAATCAGAGGCAGGTGTTTTACGTTGTCTCTGATTGGGAACCATATTTAGGTAGGCCGTGTTCACTGTTTGTTTGTGGGTGATTGTTCCTGTTCGTGCGTTCATGTTTTTAAGTTCTCAAGTTCAGGACTGTAGCGTCGTTGGTTTCTTTCTGTTTATTGTTTTTGTTCGTGTTTAAAAGTATTCAAATAAATATGGATACATACCACGCTGCGTTTTGGTCCGATCCTTGCTCCTCCTCAGACGAGGAGGATTACGACGTTCGTTACAACACCGCTAAAAAGCGAAGCCTTTTGAAAATAACCTTACATTCAAAAACCCGTAGCACTCACGTCCGTAGCCATGAAGTGCTTTGAAAGGCTGGTAATGTCTCACATCAACACCATTATCCCAGAAACCCTAGACCCACTCAATTTGCATACCGCCCAAACAGATCCACAGATGATGCAATTGCACTCCACACTGCCCTTTCCCACCTGGACAAAACGAACACTTACGTGAGAATGCTATTCATTGACTACAGCTCAGTGTTCAACACCATAGTACCCTCAAAGCTCATCACTAAGCTAAGGATCCTGGGACTAAACACCTCCCTCTGCAACTGGATCCTGGACTTCCTGACGGGCCGCCCCCAGGTGGTGAGGGTAGGTAGCAACACATCTGCCACGCTGATCCTCAAAACTGGAGCCCCTCAGGGGTGCGTGCTCAGTCCCCTCCTGTACTCCCTGTTCACCCACGACTGCGTGGCCAGGCACGACTCCAACACCATCATTAAGTTTGCAGACAACACAACAGTGGTAGGCCTGATCACCGACAACAACAAGACAGCCTATAAGGAGGAGGTCAGAGACCTGGCCGAGTGGTGCCAGAATAACAACCTATCCCTCAATGTAACCAAGACTAAGGAGATGATTGTGGACTACAGGAAAAGGAGGACCGACACACCCCCATTCTCATCGACGGGCTGTAGTGGAGCAGGTTGAAAGCTTCAAGTTCCTTGGTGTCCACATCACCAACAAATTAGAATGGTCCAAACACACCAAGACAGTTGTCCTATTTCATAGTTTTGATATCTTCACTAATAAAAATAAAGAAAAACACTTGAATGAGTAGGTGTGTCCAAACCTTTGAATGGTACTATATATATACAGTATACTGTATATCATTTTTATTTTTGGAACTCAGTCAACTTACTGTTGAGCGTTAGAATAATAGAATCCACAAGGTTCCCATTTAAGCAACATTGTTTTTAAATTGGTAAGTTAGCTGGTCGCTAGACTATCTAAACTTGTATAAGCATGGTTGCATTACTGACTGAGGTGGAGCCCATTGATCATCAGTTATCATATTAAAAACTGCAAACATTTGCCTCCACCCTATAGCAAAATGTGTAGAATTGCAGGAAATTAATTGGCATGAATCATGGGCACTGATATGAAAATATAGATATATCTATACTTTTCGTATTCCTATTTAGTATTGAAGCATTTCACTTAACACAACAATGCAACATGTGCAAACCTGACAATTCAGCCCGATGATTGAATCACTCTAACGAGGTATGTGTCGCTAGGTGTAGCCTACGACTCATATTGATAACCAGGTCAATACAATATGGCTTGACTGACTCGTCAAATGTGACAGGTACTCTGATGTTAAAATTGTAAAATCATTTAGTGTTCAGGTAGTCTAAACTTTGTAGTAATCATGGCTGAAATACCGACTGGGCACACAGGGCATGCACCTAGGGGTCCGGGTTTCTGGGGCCCCCAATGATATTGTTAGTCACTCACAGTCAGATGATTTCATATGACCACGGCGCAAGTCATGTGGAATTGCACGAAATTAGCTTTAAAACTGCACATTTTTCTCCCCACCCCATGGCAAAATGTATAGAATTGCAGGACATTTTTTTTTAAACTGCACATTTATCTCCCCTGCCAAAGAGAGGGACTTTAAAATGTTTTGCCAAAAATCTCGCTTAGGGCCCCCCAAAAGGCTCGGCCCTGGATAGAGGGAACAGAACCTAATGTACTGTATCAAGATCTATAAAAATAGAACTGCACATATACTGTAAACATTGAACCACCGGGAAAAACATCACTTTTGCAATGTATTAAACTGTTTGGTCTCAGATAACATGGAGTAGTCTACTGTATGAGTAAGGCAGTCATTTCAAGTGCATTAGATTCTCAAATATGGTGTGTTTTTTCTATTAAAACAGAGAATGAGGATTTGCCGCTGGGAAAAACTTGTGCTGGGAGGAGTGCATCAGGAAACACAATCCTTGGTGAGAGATATTCCTTCTGAGTCTAACTTCTCTGTTACACACGTAAAACAGAAATGAAAATGGCAAAGTGCAGCCAGAAGATGCATCCAGGGCTAAGTTAGAGTCAGAGTTCATTACAAAAATGTCAAATTAATAAATGAGAAGTAGTTGAGTGTCAAATTATAATTGTCAGTATAATTGTAAGTGTGTAGAAACAGCTTTGTATGGCCTGCCTGTATGCATACAGTGGGGCAAAAAAGTATTTAGTCAGCCACCAATTGTGCAAGTTCTCCCACTTAAAAAGATGAGAGAGGCCTGTAATTTTCATCATAGGTACACTTCAACTATGACAGACAAAATGAGAAAAGAAAATCCAGAAAATCACATTGTAGGATTTTTTATGAATTTATTTGCAAATTATGGTGGAAAATAAGTATTTGGTCAATAACAAAAGTTTATCTCAATACTTTGTTATATATCCTTTGTTGGCAATGACAGAGGTCAAACGTTTTCTGTAAGTCTTCACAAGGTTTTCACACACTGTTGCTGGTATTTTGGCCCATTCCTCCATGCAGATCTCCTCTAGAGCAGTGATGTTTTGGGGATGTTGCTGGGCAACACGGACTTTCAACTCCCTCCAAAGATTTTCTATGGGGTTGAGATCTGGAGACTGGCTAGGCCACTCCAGGACCTTGAAATGCTTCTTACGAAGCCACTCCTTCGTTGCCCGGGCGGTGTGTTTGGGATCATTGTCATGCTGAAAGACCCAGCCACGTTTCATCTTCAATGCCCTTGCTGATGGTAGGCTTTGTTACTTTGGTCCCAGCTCTCTGCAGGTCATTCACTAGGTTCCCCCGTGTGGTTCTGGGATTTTTGCTCACCGTTCTTGTGATCATTTTGACCCCACGGGGTGAGATCTTGCGTGGAGCCCCAGATCGAGGGAGATTATCAGTGGTCTTGTATGTCTTCCATTTCCTAATAATTGCTCCCACAGTTGATTTCTTCAAACCAAGCTGCTTACCTATTGCAGATTTAGTCTTCCCAGCCTGGTGCAGGTCTACAATTTTGTTTCTAGTGTCCTTTGACAGCTCTTTGGTCTTGGCCATAGTGGAGTTTGGAGTGTGACTGTTTGAGGTTGTGGACAGGTGTCTTTTATACTGATAACAAGTTCAAACAAGTGCCATTAATACAGGTAACGAGTGGAGGACAGAGGAGCCTCTTAAAGAAGAAGTTACAGGTCTGTGAGAGCCAGAAATCTTGCTTGTTTGTAGGTGACCAAATACTTATTTTCCACCATAATTTGCAAATAAATTCATTAAAAATCCTACAATGTGATTTTCTGGATTTTTTTTCTCATTTTGTCTGTCATAGTTGAAGTGTACCTATGATGAAAATTACAGGCCTCTCTCATCTTTTTAAGTGGGAGAACTTGCACAATTGGTGGCTGACTAAATACTTTTTTGCCCCACTGTATACACCTGTTCTGAAAGGCCCCAGAGTCTGCAACACCACTAAGCATGGGGCACCACCAAGCAAGCGACACCATGAAGACCAAGGAGCTCTCCAAACAGGTCAGGGGCAAAGTTGTGGAGAAGTACAGATCAGGGTTGGGTTATAAAAAAATAACTGAAACTTTGAACATCCCATGGAGCACTATTAAATGGAATATGGCACCACAACAAACCTGCCAAGAGAGGGCCGCCCACCAAAACCCACGTACCAGGCAAGGAGGGCATTAATCAGAGAGACAACAAAGAGACCAAGGATAACACTGAAGAGCTGCAAAGCTCCACAGCGGAGATTTGGAGTATCTGTCCATAGAACCACTTTAAGTGAAACTCCACAGAGCTGGGCTTTACGGAAGAGTGGCCAAAAAAAAGCCATTGCTTGATGAAAAAAACAAGCAAACACATTTGGTGTTCTCCAAAAGGCATGTGGGAGACTCCCCAAACATATGGAAGAAGGTACTCTGGTCAGATGAGACTCAAATTGAGCATTCTGGCCATCAAGGAAAATGCTATGTCTGGCGGAAACCCAACACCTCTCATCACCCCGAGAACACCACTCCCCACAGTGAAGCATGGTGGTGGCAGCATCATTCTGTGAGGATGTTTTTCATCGGCAGGGACTGGGAAACTGGTCAGAATTGAAGGAATGATGGATGGCGCTAAATACAGGGAAATTCTTGAGGGAAACCTGTTTCAGTCTTCCAGAGATTTGAGTCTGGGACGGAGGTTCACCTTCCAGCAGGACAATGACCCTAAGCATACTGCTAAAATAACAATCGAGTGGTTTAAGGGGAAACATTTAAATGTCTTGGAATGACCTAGTCAAAGCTCAGACCTCAATCCAATTGAGAATCTGTGGTATGACTTAAAGATTGCTGTACACCAGTGGAACCCATCCAATTGAAGGAGCTGGAGCAGTTTTGCCTTGAAGAATGGGCAAAAATCCCAGTGGCTAGATGTGCCAAGCTTATAGAGGTGGCTCTACAAAGTATTGACTTTGGGGGGGGGTGAATAGTTATGCACGCTCGAGTATTCAGTTTTTTTGCCTTATTTCTTGTTTGTTTCACAAAAAATATTTTGCATCTTCAAAGTGATAGACATGTCGTATAAATCATATGATAAAAACCTCCCAAAAATCTATTTTAATTCCAGGTTGTAAGGCAACAAAATAGGAAAAATGCCAAGTGGGGTGAATACTTTCGCAAGCCACTGTACATGTAGGTAGAGTTAAAGTGACTATGCATAGATAATAAACAGAGAGTAGCAGCAGCATAAAAAGGGGGACAATGCAAATAGTCTGCGTAGCCATTTGATTAGCTGTTCAGGAGTCTTATGGCTTGGGGGTAGAAGCCTTTAAGAAGTCTTTTGGACCAAGACACTTGTCATCTCCCGTCTGGACTACTGCAACTCGCTGTTGGCTGGGCTCCCTGCCTGTGCCATTAAACCCCTACAACTCATCCAGAACGCCGCAGCCCGTCTGGTGTTCAACCTTCCCAAGTTCTCTCACGTCACCCCGCTCCTCCGCTCTCTCCACTGGCTTCCAGTTGAAGCTCGCATCCGCTACAAGACCATGGTGCTTGCCTACGGAGCTGTGAGGGGAACGGCACCTCCGTACCTTCAGGCTCTGATCAGGCCCTACACCCAAACAAGGGCACTGCGTTCATCCACCTCTGGCCTGCTCGCCTCCCTACCTCTGAGGAAGTACAGCTCCCGCTCAGCCCAGTCAAAACTGTTCGCTGCTCTGGCACCCCAATGGTGGAACAAACTCCCCCACGACGCCAGGTCAGCGGAGTCAATCACCACCTTCCGGAAACACCTGAAACACCACCTCTTTAAGGAATACCTAGGATAGGATAAAGTAATCCTTCTAACCCCCCCCCCCCTTAAAAGAGTTAGATGCACTATTGTAAAGTGGTTGTTCCACTGGATATCATAAGGTGAATGCACCAACTTGTAAGTTGCTCTGGATAAGAGCGTCTGCTAAATGACTTAAATCTAAATGTAAGACTTGGCGCTCCGGTCCCGCTTGGCGTTGTTGGTCAATTTCTTCAACAAATGATCAGGTCTATATAATTATCAAACATATATTAGTAATGGAAAGGAAACACATACTCTTTGCTTAAGTATTAAAATGATCCTTTAGTAATACAATTGTAGGCATAAGTTGGTACAGAGTACAGTATATGATAGCTCTCCCCAGGTTCTGCAAAATGTCTAAGACATCCTATAACTCATATAGCCTCTCCCAGTCCTCCTTTAATAAATCTAACATCCCCCTGACAGCAGCAACCATCATATCAGCAATTAAAAGCTCAGAAGTGGGGTTGACCGAAACTTGACCTTTCATCACAAGTATAGGGTCATAACAAGGTGAACGAGTCTAAGCATCTTCTGACAGGTGGCTGTTTTCATCAGGCCTGTGGCAGCCTTGTGTTCTCAGAAAACCAGTCGTGTTCTCAAAACCTCAGATAGCCAGGTGGGGCCCAGACAGGAGGAGTATGTATGAACGTAGGCGGTTTCCGCCTTCTGATAATGTCTGAAGGGCACAACACTCAAAACAGGTGTTAATACACACACAGACGTCTCCTAGAAGAGGAGACCTGACAATTTATCATTACACAATTTATTAACCTTTAAAAGGAATGAGGCCTTGGTTTAACCCTCTTCAGTGTGCGGTAGTAGAGAGAACAGTCTATGACTGGGGTGGCTGGAGTCTTTGACAATTTTTTTTTTTTCCTCTGACACTTCCTGCTATAGACGGAGGGAAGCTTGGCCCCAGTGATGTACTGGGACATACACACTACCCTCTGTAGTGCCTTGCGGTCGGAGGCCAAGCAGTTGCCATACCAGGCAGTGATGCAACCAGTCAGGATGGTCTCAATGGTGCAGATGTAGAACTTTTTGACGATCTGAGGACCCATGCCAAATCTTTTCAGCTTCCTGAGGGGGAATAGGCTTTTTTGTGCCCTCTTCACGACTGTCTTGGTGTGTTTGGACCATGTTAGTTTGTTGGTGATGTGGACACCAAGGAACTTGAAGCTCTCAACCTGCTCCACTGCAGCCCGGTCGATGAGAATGGGGGCTTGCTCGGTCCTACTTTTCCTGTAGTTCACAATCATCTCTTTTGTCTTGATCACGTTGAGGGAGAGGTTGTTGTCCTGACACCACATGGACAGGTCTCTGACCTCCTTCCTATAGGCTGTCTCATCATTGTCAGTGATCAGGCCTACCACTGTTGTGTCATCGGCAAACTTAATGATGGTGTTGGAGCCGTGCCTGGCCATGCAGTCATGAGTGAACAGGGAGTACAGGAGGGGCACCCCTGCACGCACCCCTGAGGGACCCCCATGTTGAGGATCAGCGTGGCAGATGTGTTGTTACCTACCCTTACCAACCACACTTTCATGGGACACGTTAGCTTGTTAACATTAGCCTTCTACATCTAGCTACATATTCAACTTCCATCCTCTCAGGCAGGGGAACAACAGTGATCCGGAACAGCCGTTGCTCTCACGCATGGTTCAGTGTTGCTTGCCTCGAAGCGAGCATAGAAGGCATTTAGCTCGTCTAGTAGGCTCGCGTCACTGGGCAGCTCTTGTCGTGGACAATCGGTTCAAATATAACGATTAGGCTTTTAATACAGAGTGTACACCACTTGCAATTGTGACGCAAATGACACTTTTTGTGGACATGTATAAGTAAACATTCATCTGAACTGGGTAATTTAACATATACATGGAAACCATCCTTACGAAAATCGTGACACGCATGACCCCCCCCCCCCAATCACTTCATAGAGACAGTTAGGGTTACCAAAGGGGCAGTCAAGAGGTCCTCCAACCGCATTGCAAGGCTTTCCATACTTATTGGTATAATTGCCTGGGCTTCCCGGTACAGGATCAATCACCACAGGAGGGTCATCTCTCCTCACAGACATCTGTTTAACTGTTGTCTGAACCACAATTGACTTGACCAGGGGTATAACACAACAAAATGCAATACCCAGAGCCAATAACCCTCCTCCCAACATGATGGCCATCCTAGCAAACATGGCTCCCCACTTTCCTAATGCTAGGTCCAACCAATCCCATACATGAAAGTCTAAACCAGCATTAGCCTTTACTTCTGCTCGTAATCCTTTGAGTTTGGCCATAGCAATATTGGGAATAAAGGTGCAACAGTCATCCCCAAACATGACACAAACTCCACCCTTCTCCGCTAAGAGCCAATTGAGAGCCTGTCTATTTTGCCAAGTCATTTTACTGGTAGCCTGTACCTGTTCCCCCAACGCCGTTAGAGCCGAGTCAGTATAGTTAATGAATCTCTGTTGGTTGTAGTATATATATAATTAATCCACTCTAAATTCTTATTTGGTGTTATCCACAAGAATATAGATTCAAATCCTGATTTAACCTCATCTCTGGCCTTGAAATTCCGAGGTACACCTCTAAGCAGTCCAATTGCATTAAGGTATACCTCAAGACCCTTCTCATAAGCCCTTTTAACTCTAGATTTTACATAGTCATCATGGGGTGATTTAATAATAGTAACCTATTTAATTGCTCTAACTAAGGCACAAAGACCAATCCATCTATCAGACAATACATTCAACAGTTAGTTTCTGGATGTGTGGAAAGAACAATCAGCAATACCTCTGTCTTGATTTTTCAACATAGTAAGAGATGGTGCAACCTGAGTTATTTTACCACACAACCCTTCTCTATTCATTATCAACCCTTTATCATTATTTCTACGTACTCCCGTAGTCTCTAGCACCCAAATAGTATCACATTCTACAGTGGTGTTTCCTACATCAATTCCTTCGGTGTCATGGCTGTAAAAACATTCATATTTTCCTTTAACCACAGTACTTCTGTCTAATTGAGGTCCATTTGATTCAGTTCTAATGTTATAGGCAGCACAATCATTGTCTCCCAGCATGGTCTCATTCAACATAGTTTTACCCCTAGTGCTTACCCAGAGCAATCCTATATTCTATGTCACACAAGGGAATAGAATACTTTCTATTGGTACAATGGTCATTTTTCCAACTTACACAGTTTTTATATGATGCTGGTTCAGAGACTATTAAAAGATCAGACAAAGGTGATTTTCTACACAAAATACAATTGTCCATTCTGTGTTTGTTTGTCATATACTTAGCCCATTCGTATCACTCCTTCTTCACTACTTCTTCTCGTGTGCTGTCCTTGAGTGGTTCTGATTCTGATACATCTAGTTCTGTCGCTTTTACAATGTTTTTATCTTGAGGTAGATCAGTAGAGTTTATCAGAAAGTTCCAAATGTCAGTAAAAAACTCTACTGGCTCTGACGTCTCAGGTTGCTTTGTGGGTACGGTGATCTGCTTGGTAAGGGCAGTCGATGTCATCTTAGTGGTAGCTACTGTGGTCGTCACAGCAGCTGCCACCATTGTTGTTGTCATTGTCACAGGTTCTTCCTGTTCAGGTGCAGGGGTAGGATCAATCTTAATGACCGTGGAGCTACTCCCTTCGGTCACTGTTGTTCTTGTTCATGATGAGCACCCTCTCGTCTTTGTCTTTGATTAATGTCAGGTCACATCCTTTCGGATCCCAAACGACTTGTCCCTTTGTTTGGTGATGTGTCCATCCACAGAGTGCCATCTCCGGTAAGGGTTTGATCCTTATGATTGAGATAGACTTCAGTTCTCCTGCTTCTGTTTTGAGTTGAGGTGGAACAGAGATTCTAACCTTGTCAGTCTTTTTGGATTGTTCGACTGATTCCTTTCTTCTCTTCCTGCTTCCACCATACGTCTTGATTGTGCGTGAGTCTGTTGTTTCTATACTAGCATTCACTGTTACTTCTGTTATGTCAATGTCATTATTATTTTGTTGTTCTAACTTCAATTGTCTGTAAAGGAGACCATTCAAAAGTTTAAAAGTCAATTGTGAGGAAATCTCCATCTTCTTCAGCATGCGGGACTTTTCCTCCTCTTTCTTCACCTGAGGCTCCCTCCTGGTGAATCAGCATCCTCTGTGTCCTCATCTCTATGTGGTTGTAACCTTCTCTCTGTTGGGACTCAGCTGCAGTGGTTCAGATGGTACCACGTCTGGCTTCCTTTCACTTGGACGGCCGTTCTTGTTGCTTTGGCCACCTCATAGGGTCCTTCTCTCCTCGGTTGATCCCACTTCCTCCGGAACACTTGAACGTGGACTAGATCTCCTGGTATCACTGGGAGAGGTCCTTCTGGTCCCCTTGGATCATCAGACGCGGAACCTCTCGTCCTGGTTCAGGTTTCTGCCTTCTTTCTGTGAGGCATTCATACTTAGAGACTTATGGCCTCTGTTCTATGATTGCACCATACATCCTCTTACTTCCATCACTCATCACACAACAAACTGACATTCCATCTGAAGCTGGCGAACACCTCTCCTTCTGGTTTCCTAAACATAAGACTTGGAAAACAACAGACCAAACATAACAGTATTGACAATGTTATGTGTTATGCATAAATATATTCATGAAAACTGAAATCTGAGACCATGACAATTCCCACTCTCTCTTTACCTGACTCTATGCCTCCAGGATATTTTTCTGCTGGACTCCACAAAAATAAAAGCCCTAAAAAGCTTCCTCATGCTTCCACCCAGTCTTCCCCTTTTGGCCCCAGGTTTTGAGAGGTGTTAAATCATGTCATTTTTTACTTAGTTTCCCATCTGCTCCATTTCAACTGATAATCATGTGCATAACCTACAATTAACATTATCTCTTCTTGAATTAATTCAACACTGTATATGCTTTCATATCAATCCCTTTAACATGTTTGTTTAGAGTATAATATCCTATCATCTATTCTTTTTCACATGATGTATTAAAAAATGAAACAAGTAGCCCCCAAACACAACCCAGTATGTCTAAAGTAGCCCCCAAACTCAACCCAGTATGTCTATAGTGGAATCTAGTCTCTCTCTCTCTCTCTCTCTGATTCCACGTCCTCTGTCATGGTGTTTTCAAGCTCACCCATTATTCAGCTGGACCTCACTTCTCATGAAACTTATGCACCCACCAAAGAGAGACATGAAGAACTTTACCACTGCAGTGTTGTACGAAGTATACCACCAACCTGGTGTATCTTGATGTACACTCAGTCTCCAGAATGCAGCCCAAGCCCTTCCATTTCTGGCTGTTTTTTTTTTTTTTTTTTTTTTTTTCCTGAGGACATACACACTAACACATGGGTTATTTCCTGACAACAGACTTTCTTCTTATAGCAAGATCACTAAATCTTAATTTTTAATAACAGCCCTATGTAAACATTCTGCCTCAATACCTGGCCTCCTGCCACAGAAATATTCATAATGATAGTCAAATGATGGTCCCTACAGCAACTGCTGTAAAATAACATGTAATCAGTCAAGTGTCTTCCAGTTGGATTAATATCCAATCCTAACAAAACTAAGTCATAAGTTTCTTAAACTTTTGCTCTAATGTTCAAAATGCCACCACTTATTCTTTTTACCATATCTTTAGATATGTGAATTGTTCTATTTACTTTAGAATTGTCCCTATATTTTACACAGCCAGCTGTCTTTCCTTTTCTGTGAATTATCTCTATTTTTATACATAGTTTCTAGAAATAACACCCCTTCACTACCATTACCTTCATTTATGAGTTCCCTAACCCATAACAGCCATTGTTTGATACATACTTAAAACATTCTTAAGTCAATTTATATATCATTTATATCAGTATCAGTCCCTCCTCAGGAACATATACACAACCTTATGTTCCTCAAAAAAATTTTTTGGGACCAAACGAGAAAAAGAGAAAAAGAAAATATATAATAATTGCACATGTGCAATATTATCACTATTTGTAAAGTAATTAAACCTGGGGAAAATGTCCATCCGTGTAATTCTATGCCAATGTTATTGTTGGTCTCTTTCTTCTTCATCATTGGGTATCATCGCACAACAGACTACCTTTTTATTCAATTATATCATAACATTTTTATCATTACAATTCCAATGACATTATAAAACAAAAGAAACAAAAAACCTTATCTAATATTCTGTAAGTTTTGTCAACCTCTTTATCTCAGGATTAGTTTCCAGAGCTTCCCTAGGTCTATTAACATTAAACAGTTCTATATCCAAATAACTAAACAGTTCTTTTTTAAATACTTTTTCCAATCCAATATTCAGGATAACAGTCCTTAGTGTTTCCTTTAACTCAAATTTGACCTTATCTATTCAATACACATCATCCCTTTAATAATTAACATTTATACTAAACACTTTTATTACCAATATTATCTATTTTCCCAATAGCCCTTTTGTCTCAGTTTTTCTCTCATGAGTGGCCTGGTAATAAAAGATCAGTACCCCAATACCTTTAAGTCATTATTCTCCCTGGCCCATATCATTTCAGCATGTCTTTTTTTAGATACAGTTCACAGGTCATCAGACACAGTTGTCCCTCACTATTCAGTCGGTTAGGGTGGGTTTGAGCTCCACACCCACTTGTGGTGATATTCTCTCCCATGCCTTAAAGCATTCTGACGTCACCTTTTATGATAACTCCCTTATTCTACTGGTGATCTCTCAGATGAATTACAGATGAGGTATTAATCAACAAAACCCTCACAGAAACCCACACTCTAATAAACCCTTTGGAATAACTTTCATCACTTTTTATATGCAGAATGAACAAAGCACATTTGTGTATTTACCCAAAGACCATAACCCCAAGGAACTGATAATTTTACCTATGAACTCATGTTATATCAAAATTAAAATTAAAATTAAACCTATTTTAATAACTTATTCAATTTAAGGGTACAACTCTTCATAATTTTCCCAGGGACATAATAGATTTTCAAAGTAATTATACATTTTGAATAGAGTCTGGTGTCTTTTAATCATTTTATAATTAAATCCCACCTGTTCCAACAATTTCTAGTAAAAGGTGATCAGTCTTTCACAGGAAATTCTTAGGATTCAGGGCATTTTGACACCATTAATATGTTTCCACTCCCCTTTCTTTAGGAACAACTTAAATACATTTTTCAAAAAACATTTCCATCATTCTGCATACCCAATTTGAAACTGAATTGGAAAAAACCCTTCCAATAAATCTACTAATGCATATTCATTCCCAGTACATGGTGTACTTACTAGTGAACCATAGCCAATAACACACAGGGACTGGACTCACTTATCCAGAACTCCATTTTTTAACCTTATCCAGATATTTTTATTTTTAGAGCGGCTGACTTTAATTAACTGCTTTCCACAGTAATGCAGTCTCCAATGATATTTTGACCAGAGAAGATTAAACCCTTTTTTTCTGGAAAAGAAAGTATACATATCGTTAATATTCACAATGTTACCTTTTAATCAACAAATAGTTTTTATTCCATAAACGTCTTAACAGTTTTCAGAGAATGACGGTATAGAATGTCTAACAATTAAAATTCCATCTGTACTCTACTAGATGTCAAGTCAAACGTGATCTAATACTTCTTCTTGACCACATATAAACTGTAATCTCTATGAAACACTCATTGTTCGCTCAGAGACTATACACCGCCAAGTAAAAATTCCATTCTCACTAACCTCAAACCTATTAGTTGTTTGTTATTTTGACAAGGATATAAACTCTTGTATAGCGGCATTTCCTGCTACCGCACTAAGTTCTAGTGTCACCTTACACTAATTTTCCCCATACCCGATATACCTATATCCAGAACAGAGAGCTATTTTCTTATTGGTTCTTAGATCTTGTCAATAGTTCTGCTAATCACCCGCACGTCTGCGAGGACTAGAGGAACCACATTTGTACCTCATCGCAATGTATTTTCTGATGATAGAATGTTGACATCAGAACGCCTGCAAATCGAGCTTCACATTTTGGTCCCATGCGACTGTGCCTCCCTTATTCTATTTATCCTGTTTATCAGGTAATATCGTCCTCCATTATCCAGTTTTTTCATATTCAATCCGAATTCGGTAGAACTAATGTGCGCTTCTTTCAGTGACTCCATGTTTTTTTTTTTATTGCTTGATCCTATATTCAATTGATTAGTGAGTCAAGCCTCCCCTGTTCTCCTTTTTATCCTGGCCACTCGATTTTGCACCCCTCTCTGCCCTTCAGGCTATTTTTAGACCGTAGCTTCTGTAGACACAGAGTGACTGACGGCCTGTTTTTTCCTCTTTCTTTGTTACACCGTACGTGAATTATTAATGTGTCCTGGATTCCACTATTTATCTTAACCAACCTAGATTCATTTTTAACTTTATAGTATAATTTCAATTTATCGGCGCTTCTACTTTCTGTTTTGTTTCACACTTTTCTATTCGTTTTATACTATTTGGTTAATCCTCTTTAATTATCCTTATTCATTATTTATTTTGACACCTTTTTTAGTAATTCTACTATGGTCGCTTATTACTTTATCACGTCAGTGTTTTTATCCTTGATTACAACTTATTTTACTTCGATGTTTCTTAATTCCGTTCCCTCTATCTAAGTAGTTAGAGGCACCCTTCCTCAACTTTCTACTCTGTCACAGGAAGGCTGCGCGCTCCCTCTTCTGGACGCTCTGCCTAAACACACACACAACCTGTCCTTCCTTATTCCTAATGTTCTATCTTTACACAGATCCACTCATTCTCTTACAGTATTTTCATACATTCGTTTATTTTTCCATTCGTTCATTCAATCACTTTGTTTTTACCTAAAAACAACTTACAGTCTGTCTTTATTGACTTAATCCATTTCTTCAACATAAGCCTAGACTGATAGGATTTCTACGATATGACGAGACTACTGTCTAATCGGATCAGCTTGTCTTCATATCCTATTCACCCCCCAATACTGATCTTTTCTTCTATTATTAGAGTAGTATTGTGGCGTGACCTACTGAATTACAAAACCCTGTTAGCTAGACAGAGCGTTTTTTTTATTCGCAGGATTTCTTTTGCATTTGAACGCCGCACAATCGGGCCAACGTCCTAAATATTTCACCCGTTCAGTCCTCCTTTCGGAGCGGTAACCATGAATATTTATTTAACTACTGATTTATGTTTTAACCGTATAAGCTGCTTTTGCAGTTGAACGCCGCACAATCGGGCCAACGTTTTTCCTGCGTCCTAAATATTTCACCCGTACAGTCCTCCTTTCGGAGCGGTAACCATGAATATTTATTTAACTACTGATTTATGTTTTAACCGTATAAGCTGCTTTTGCAGTTGAACGCCGCACAATCGGGCCAACGTTTTTCCTGCAACCTAAATATTTCACCCGTACAGTCCTCCTTTCGGAGCGGTAACCATTAATATTTATTTAACTACTGATTTATGTTTTAACCGTATAAGCTGCTTTTGCAGTTGAACGCCGCACAATCGGGCCAACGTTTTTCCTGCAACCTAAATATTTCACCCGTACAGTCCTCCTTTCGGAGCGGTAACCATGAATATTTATTTAACTACTGATTTATGTTTTAACCGTATAAGCTGCTTTTGCAGTTGAACACCGCACAATCGGGCCAACGTTTTTCCTGCGACCTAAATATTTCACCCGTACAGTCCTCCTTTCGGAGCGGTAACCATGAATATTTATTTAACTACATATTCACCCACAGATTCTTCTGCCGTGAATATCCCACCCAAGCAGACCTCTTTAAAAATGTTCCTTTTTTTTTTTTAAAGAGCGGTATCGTGGTTTTCTAACTACTTATTTATGCAGTTCTCTATTATTTTTAGAGCCGTTATTCATAAGTAACCTGTCCAAGCATTCCTTCTACTAATTTTATTGAAGAGGTATCACAGGATTTTCTACCTACATTATCTGTTTTGACCGTATGGGCTGTCCCACATTATAGCCAGCCATCTCAGCCAGATGCGCAAACAACCGCATCATTTAAGCTACACATTCGAACGGTCTGATCAGAACGAGCGCATGCATGCCCGCTCCGCTAAACACCTAACACAAGCAAAGTTCACAGCGCCTATTCACTCAGTCTCTATACATGTGCATACATTTATATTTAATACAATTCCCCAAATTACACATACATGCAAATTCATTGAATTCAAAAGTTCTCTAGTATTTACTGGTTTCATTTTAGGAAATTTGAAAGAGAGACTTACGTGGCGCCCCTCTCGCTGAGACAGGATCTCTGAAGCAATCTACACAAACATTTCAACTATTGTAAGAACTTGCTTACCTTCTTATAGTTGGGCGGCCACCCTTGTTTGTCAGATTGTCCAAAGAAACTATCTCCAGCCCTGAACGCCATTCCTCAGTCCCTGTCCCTCCTGGCAAGCTCGCCAAAATATGTCGTGGACAATCGGTTCAAATATAACGCTGACAAGAACTTGTGAAATCAATTAGGCTTTTAATACAGAGCATTGCCAGCCGGAATGTCCAGCGGAACACACACCGCTTCCCAACCCCGGCTCCAGCATTTATACACAAATAGCATATGGGTCCACCCCATATGCAAATAAGCATACTTCCCCTAATTCTTCCTGCCATCATTATCTTTTTAGTTCAGGCTTCCTGCTTGTTCACGCCTACTAACGCCCATATCTGCTTTCAGTTAGATTATAATAGTGGCCAGACCCGTGCTTGTCTTAAAAATAATATATGTCCATCTATCCTATAGGCCTATGACTTAGCCCTGTATTTAACTCAGTGTCTCAGCATGTTCTCTGGTATGTGTCCTTATTGGAATCGGCAGACTATGTGTCTCTTCTATCATTAGTGTGTCCAGTTGCCCTAGGCGCATATTTCTCTGGTATGTGTGCACTTAGTGGAATCAGCAGACTATATGTCTAGTGTGTCCAGTTGCCCTAGGAGCCTATTTCTCTGGTATGTGTGCACTTAGTGGAATCAGCAGACTATATGTCTAGTGTGTCCAGTTGTCTATTTTTAATGTTCAGCTAGCTTATACATCTATGTGCTGTCCTATACGTATATATGTTATATATGTATCTCATGTACTCCTACACTCTCGGCTCGGTTTCCCTTTGTAATCGTGATAGTTTACATACCCTGCCACATCCGCCGAGCGTCAGAGCCGGTGTAGTAGGATTCGATCTCATTCTTGTTTCGAGGATTTGCCTGTTTGATGGGTTGTTGGAGGGCATAGCGGGATTTTTTATGGGCTTCCTGCTCCTTGAAAGTGTCAGCTCTAGCCTTTAGCTCAATGCAGATGTTGCCTGTAATCCATGGCTTCTGTTTGGGATATGTATGTATGGTCACTGTGGGGATAACGTCGTGGGATGTGGTAAACTCCTCAATGTCATCAGATGAATCCTGGAACTAATGCCAGTCTGTGCTAGCGAAACAGTCCTGTAGCTTAGCATCTGCTTCATCAAGACCACTTCCCTATTGAGCACGTCACTGGTACTTCCTGTTTGAGTTTTTGCTTGTAAGCAAGAATCAGGAGGATAGAGTTCTGGTCCAATTTTCCAAATGGAGGGCGAGAGAGAGATTTGTATGAGTCTCTGTGTGTGTAGTAAAGGTGATCTAGAGGTTTTATCCTTCTAGTTGCACAGGTGACATGCTGGTAGAAATGAGGTAACACAGATTTCACTTTGTCATTAAGAGTTATTGAGTGTAGATGGGTGAGAAAAATAAATGTTGGATTCAGGCTGTAACACAACAAAATGTGGAATAAGTCAAGTGGTATGAATACTTTCTGAAGACTCTGTATATACATGTGCTTGTGAGAGAGGGCAGAAAGAGGGAGAATGCTATAGCATGCCTCACTCTCCATTGACTTGCATTGGATTTGCTTGTACCAGGGATGGACTTTAATGGGGGTGGGGGTCACAAAAACAAAGTTATTATTGTATTGATCCGAGTGCCTTCAAAAGGGGTGGCAGGTAGCCTAGTGGTTAGAGCGTTGGGCCAGTAACCGTAAGGTTGCTTGATCAAAGTTAACCCAATGTTCCCCGGTATGCTGTCATTGTAAATAAGAATTTGTCCTTAACTGACTTGCCTAGTTAAATAAAGGTTAAATTTAATTTGAAAAAATATTTTTAAAAGGGTGTCCGCGGGCTGCAGTGGCCCATCCCTGTCTTATACTGTATATTATAAACTGGATGGTTCAAGCCCTGAATGCTGATTAGCTGACAGCCGTGGTATACCATGGGTATGACAATTTTTTTTTTTACTGCTCTAATTACATTGGTAACCAGTTTATAATAGCAATAAGTCATCTCGGGGGTTTGTGGTATATGGCCAATATACCACGACTAAGGGCTGTATCCAGGCACTCCGCGTTGCGTCGAGTTTAAGAACAGCCCTTAGCCGTAGTATATTGGTCATATACCACACCCCCTCGTGCCTTATTGCTTAAATATACTCTAGGAGTGTGAGTGTGTGTGGAATACTTTAGATAGCCGCAATTTGTCGGGCATGAACTCTACAAGGTGTAGAGTTCATAGAAGACCATCATCCCGGAGTCGCCTCTTCACTGTTGATGTTGAGACTGGTGTTTTGCGTGTACTATTTAATGATACTGCCAGTTGAGGACTTGTGAGGCGTCTGTTTTCTCAAACTAGACACTCTAATGTACTTGTCCTCTTGCTCAGTTGCTCAGCGCTGTTCTGTGAAGGGAGTAGTACACATTGTTGTACGAGATCTTCAGTTTCTTGGCAATTTCTCGCATGGACTAGCCTTCAATTCTCAGACCAAGAATAGACTGACGAAGGCCTCCCGGGTGGCGGAGTGGTCTAGGGCACTGCATCGCAGTGCTAGCTGTGCCACCAGAGACTCTGGGTTCTTGCCTAGGCTCTGTCGCAGCCGGCCGTGACCGGGAGGTCCGTGGGGCGACGCACAATTGGCCTAGTGTCGTCCGGGTTAGGGAGGGTTTGGCCGGTAGGGATATCCTTGTCTCATCGCGCACCAGCGACTCCTGTGGCGGGCCGGGCGCAGTGCGCGCTAACCAAGGTGGCCAGGTGCACGGTGTTTCCTCTGACACATTGGTGCGGCTGGCTTCCGGGTTGGAGGCACGCTGTGTTAAGAAGCAGTGCGGCTTGGTTGGGTTGTGTTTCGGAGGACGCATGGCTTTCGACCTTTGTCTCTACCGAGCCCATACGGGAGTTGTAGCAATTGGATACCATGAAATTGGGGAGAAAAGGGGGTAACACTTTTTTTTTAAATAAATAAAAAAGAATAGACTGACGAGTTTCAGAAGGAAGTTATTTGTTTCTGGCCATTTTGAGCCTGTAATCAAACCCACAAATGCTGATGCTCCAGATACTCAAGTAGTTTAAAGAACGCCAGTTTTATTGCTTCTTTAATCAGGACAACAGTTTTCAGCTGTGCTAACATAATTGCAAAAGGGTTTTCTAATGATCAATTAGCCTTTTAAAATGATAAACTTGTATTAGCTAACTCAACGTGCCATTGGAACACAGGAGTGATGGTTGCTGATAATTTATGGGCCTCTGTGCGCCTGTGTAGATATTCCATAAAAAATCTTCCATTTCCAGCTACAATAGTCATTTACAACATTAACAATGTCTACACGGTATTTCTGATCAATTTGATGTTATTTTAATGGACAAAAAATGTGCTTTTCATTCAAAAACAAGGACATTTCTAAGTGACCCCAAACTTTGAACTGTAGTGTATGGTCTATATACAATTTTTTTTAAAGATCTGATCATGTATTCACATGACTTGATTTTTGAAATGTTGTAAAAAAACATTACCCCATGTGTCCAAAGACTAGATTTAGTACGATTAGGAAACATCTGTAGTTCACAAACGACTATGAGTTTAATCATATATTTTGCATGTTTGAGCTTTGAACATGTCAAATAACAATACTATATGTTTTCAAACAATTTAATTCTGAAATGTATTTCAAATGACATGCTGAAGTCATTTTTATGATTTTCCAACTTTGATTGACACTGAAAGTATGATAGATAATGACACTCTTAAAATTGCAATGTGGCCTGTCTACACACTTGTGCTAACTATGATGACACCAGATGTCATGCGTTTACATCAAACATATTTTTTTTCTGTGGTGCATTTTGATATTGTATAAGGACATAAATGGGGTAATAAAGAAGCATAGAAGCATAATTATAATAATGAGGTGAAGAAAAAAAACAATGAAACATGTGTGTACAATTTCTGGGGAAGTTATCATCAAGAGATGAAGAACAATTATGGGGTAAGTCTACAGTATGCGTTCTACCGTGACTGGTAAGATAGTTATCTCTTCTCTTAGTTTCTATTCCAGTTGGGTATAGAGGTCTGCCTGTGGGCAACACCAGCAGAGCAGGCTGTGAAATATGAGCTGGTCTCCAAGCACTCCTCCGTGAGCTTAAGGCACACAAAGCAGAACTCTTTATTGCACCTTGGACAGAGAATATTCTTACAACCAGTCTTGTCGTGTTCCACCCGTTGGCCACAGGTGGGACAGGCGCGAATGGAGGGGCAGTCGGTGACCCCCTGTACCTGGGGCAGAGGGTTGGTTTTGCAGTTCTTCAGCAGTTCCAGATCCTGGTTGATACAGGCATCGTTGTCACAGCGGTCAGAGTGTGGCGCGGGACCTTTCCACTGCTTCAGACACTGCCAGCAGAACTCATACCTCTGACCTTTGTCTGCAGTGCACACTGTGCAGAGGACACTGAGGTTGGAGAGTTCCTGTCTCTCTACAAAGGTTTTGCACTGTTCTAAAAAAGGGTAGGGTAAGAAGGTAAGAGGAAAGAGGGGGAGATTCATTGTTATCAAATCATGTTGCTGCTGTAACACATTGGCAGGGTATTTAAGGAAAATGCTATGTTTGCATGCATAGAGATTCATTAACATGATAATACAGTATGAGCCTAATAACAAATTATGAATAATCACTGACCAACACTAGATGTAGCTCAGCAAGCACATAACGTTCTGAGAACCAGATGTTTCTTAGAGCTTGGTGAGAGGGTGGCTGTCCTATGATTATTTTGCATACAACCTTCCCACAACTTTCTGGGAATGGTGCAGGATATTTTCTGGGCTTTGGAATATTCTCAGCACATTTAAGGAATATGACCAAAAAATTATACACATTTTGTTTTTTCATTACTTTAACAGAATGTTTCCTAAAGGTTCAAACATAGTTACATTTAACTTCAAGTTTGGTAATGTTCTTGGAATGTTCTCCAACTGGTTTGACATTAGGAATGTTCTCAAATAGTTCAGAGAACGATAAGAAACAATGCTCTTCTGTCAAAATTTCAGCACCTTTGGCAGAGAAGCACATTTAGCAGCGATTACAGCATCAAGTCTTCTTGGGTATGACGCTACAAGCTTGGCATACTTGTATTTGGGGAGTTTCTCCCATTCTTCTCTGCAGATCCTCTCAAGTTTGTCAGGTTGGATGGGGAGCTTTGCTGCACAGCTATTTTCAGGTCTCTCCAGAGATGTTCGATCGGGTTGAAGTCCTGGCTCTGGCTGGGCCACTCAAGGACATTCAGAGACTTGTCCCGAAGCCACTCCTGCATTGTCTTGGCTATGTGCTTAGGGTCGTTGTCCTGTTGGAAGGTGAATTTTCACTCCAGTCTGAGGTCCTGAGCGCTCTGGAGCAGGTTTTCATCAAGGATCCCTCTCTGTACTTTGCTCCGTTCATCTTTCCCTCGATCCAGACTCGTCTCCCAGTCCCTGCACTGAAAAACATCCCCACAGAATGATGCTGCCACCACCATGCTTCACCGTAGGGATGGTGTCAGGTTTCCACCAGACGTGGCGCTTGGCATTCAGGCCAAAGAGTTCAATCTTGGTTTTATCAGACCAGGGAGTCTTGTTTCTCATGGTCTGAGAGTCTTTAGGTGCCTTTTGGCAAACTCCAAGGGGGCTGTCATGTGTCTTTTACTGAGGAGTTGCTTCCGTCTGGCCACTCTAAAAAAGCCTGATTGGTGGAGTGCTGCAGAGATGGTTGTCCTTCTGAAAGGTTCTCCCATCTCCACAGAGGAACTTTGGTCACCTCTCTGACCAATGCCCGTCTCCCCCAATTGCTCAGTTTGGCCAGGCGGCCAACTCTAGGAAGAGTCTTGGTGGTTCCAAACTTCTTCCATTTAAGAATGATGGAAGCCACTGTGTTCTTGGGGACCTTCAATGCTGCAGACATTTTTTGGTACCCTTCCCCAGATCTGTGCCTCGACACAATCCTGTCTCAGAGCTCTACGGCTTGGTTTTTGCTCTGATATGCACTGTCAACTGTGGGACCTTATATAGACAGGTGTGTGCCTTTCCAAATCATGTCCAATCAATTGAGTTTACCAAAGGTGGACTCCAATCAAGTTGTAGAAACATCTCAAGGATGATCAATGGAAACAGGATGCACCTGAGCTCAATTTCGAGTCTCAAAGCAAAGGGTTTAAATACTCATGTAAATAAGGTATTTCTGTTTTTATTTTTAATATATTTGCAAGCATTTCTAAAAATCTGTTTTCGCTTTGTCATTATGGGGTATTGTGTGTAGATTTCTGAAGATGTTTTTTATTTAATACGTTTTAGAATAAGGCTGTAACGTAACAAAATGTGGATGAAGTAAGAGGGTTTGAATATTTTCCGAAGGCACTGTACCATATGCAGAGGCTGTAAAACAGATTGGTGGAACTACAGTGTGGACTGATGGAGCTTCTATGGCTGCTCCTGGACTAAGTGGACCTACTGTCGGGGCTGGTGATTCTGCTGGTCCTGGCATGGTTTCGACACCTGTTCAGAAATCTTGCAGACATGATTGTGCTCTGTCAAAGGACACTTTGATAGTGAATAAAGTTAACTTCATAGCTTTCATTGGTAAGGTTACCAACACGACTCGGTTTGTGGAAAGCAGTAATGCCAAGTTAAAGGTTATCGTGGATACGGCAAAATAGTTATTGGGGGTAACAGATGTTATTGTCGAAATGGTTGTTTCCATGCTAAATTATCCTAAAGTTGGATTGTTTCAGCCTGATATAGATGAAGTTTAATGGATTGGGGGGGGTGGGTTGTAGTAGTAGTACAGAATTAGGCAGACTATGATTGATCACACACTCCAGCACAGTAGACTGTTATCCACAGTTAGCGCACCTTGAACGTTTGTTTGCGGACCGCCATAATATCATTGAAGATGAAGAAGAAGAAATCTACTCAGACTGGTAAGCCAATCAGAGCTACTGTAGGACTATATGCAAATAAACCACTTGCCACATGGGCCTGCCATCGTTCAATTTGAACTGGACTGTGTGTTCACGAGCAGTAGCAACATCGCAACTTTAGATCATTACAACGCATTCGCCAAAAGCTACACCTGAAACAGCTTCTATCTCAAGGCCATCAGACTGTTAAACAGCCACCACTAACATTTAGCGGCCGCTGCCAACATACTGACTCAACTCCAGCCACTTTAAAAATGGGAATTGATGGAAATTATGTAAAAATGTACCACTAGCCACTTTAAACAATGCCACTTAATATAATGTTTACATACCCTACATTACCCATCTCATATGTATATACTGTACTCTATATAATCTACTGCATCTTGCCATCTTTATGTAATACATGTACCACTAGCCACTTTAAACTATGCCACTTTATGTTTACATACCCTACAGTACTCATCTCATATGTATATACCGTACTCTATACCATCTACTGCATCTTGCCTATGCCGTTCTGTACCACCACTCATTCATATATCTTTATGTACATATTCTTTATCCCTTTACACTTGTGTGTGTATAAGGTAGTAGTTGTGGAATTGTTAGGTTAGATTACTTGTTGGTTATTACTGCATTGTCGGAACTAGAAGCACAAGCATTTCGCTACACTCGCATTAACATCTGCTAACCATGTGTATGTGACTAATAAAATTTGATTTGATTTGAATACCACGGGAGTCCTCTTACATTTGAGAACTTCACAGTCATGAAACCATGAAAAGGTAGGATCTCTCTCAGTTGCCTATGCACATCAACTCGATCAACAACTAACAACTAACAACTGCAAGCCAGAGCAAGATAGGCTAAAATCTAATCCTCTCAAACTTAAGGTAGTTAGTTGGCCGTCAAAATTGCACTGAAATGATGGAGAGGGGTGCTTTTTAATTTGTGCACCGTTCCAAAAGGAATCTGTTCCAAAAACAAAAACAAGTAAAGTACAAGGAGGTTGCCCATGGGGAGTACCCTGCACATCCTTCTGCAGGCATGCTTTTGACAACTGAATGAGAACCTGCCTGCCTGCCAGCACATTTGATCGAGGCCAAAATGCATTTCATTGACAACTAAGAGATAAGCTAACTGTGGATAACAGTCTAGCTGTAGCCACCGAAAAACAATGAGGGGAAAAAGTCAGTCACTCATCCAATTCTGTATTTTTATTTAACCAGGCAAGTCAGTTAAGAATCAATTCTTATTTACAATGATGGCCTACCCCAGATGACGCTGGGCAAATTGTGCGCCACCCTATGGGATTCCCAATCACAGCCGGATGTGATTCAGCCTGGATTTTAACCAGGGACTGTAGTATTTCCCCTTGCACTGAGATGCAGTGCCTTAGACCCCTGCGCCGGTTGGGAGCCCCCAATGACATCCCCCCAGAAGCTAGCTAGCTAATGTTAGACTCCGTTTTTTTATCATGCCAATTAACGTTAAATAGATAGTTACATAAATAGATACGATAGCCCAGGGGTGTCGAACTCAATTAGTGCACATATTGGAAAAACACAACGAAATCGTGGGCTAGACATACCATATTTTTTGTATTTACAAAACAATGTGCACCTGTGAAAAAATATGGCCCTTTATAATGTCCACTTATTTACATAGGAATGCTGTATTACCATTTTAACACATTAAAACAAAAGAGAGAAATAGTATTTGTCAATTCTTTGCTGCTGTGCTTGCAGATGTGCATAATACACTGCGAACCTAATCAAAAAGTATTTAATAACTCCAAATAACAAAATAATAGCTATAGGTTTATTGTAACATTTACAGTGCAGTTGAATGCAGCCTTGTTGTATGGTACACTCAATGTATTATAGCTGAGTAGCCAGCCTAGGCTACTGCTCAAATGTTGCTGTTATAGGCCTACATGTTTCTCCTGTACATGTTGTTTTCTGGCAGGTTGTGTTTTTTGTTATTCAAGCTTTTTAAAAAACGAAGCCAGACTGCGACATTTTAGTACACTTTCCCTTAGCTGCACGCTGTAAACGGGACACATGAAAGGAGTGCATTTGAAGTTGAATTCATAGATGAGAGCGCATTAGGCTGTAATTTCATAAAGTATATGACTCAACTGTTGACTTGTTTGTGTGTCTTAATCGGCCCCAGAACCTTGTTTGACACGTACGCTAGCCTATTAGCCATGTTAGCAATAGTTTTTTGGACTACCAAGAAATGTATTTGTGAATTATATATAAAATGCATTGAACTGCATCCATCTATTCTGCCAAGAATGCGTTACTGTACATCATGGAATTCTGAGTCAAAGATAACCTATTTTTAAAGCCTCTTATAAAGTTGGGAAATTCATATTTTTGAGTGATATTATGATTGTCAGTTTGTATCATATCTGCAAAGTAGTTAATGCTGTCAGTTTAAAGACGTACAGTACATGACCAAAAGTATGTGGACACCTGCTCGTCAAACATCTCATTCCAAAATCATGGGCATTAATATGAAGTCCCCCCCCACTAGATGTTGGAACATTGCTGTGGTGACTTGATTCCATTCAGCCACAAGAGCATTAGTGAGGTAGGGCACTCATGTTGGATGATTAGGCCTGGCTCTCAGTCGGTGTTCAGTTCATCCCAAAGGTGTTCGATGGGGTTGAGGTCAGGGCTCTGAGCAGGCCAGTCAAGTTCTTCCACGCCGATCTCGACAAACCATTTCTGTATGGACCTCTCTTTGTGCATGGGGGCATTGTCATGCTGAAACAGGAAAGGGCCTTCCCCAAACTAGCACAGAATCATCTAGAATCTTCCAGAAAATTGGAACAGAAATGGTGCTACACCAAACTGGAAGTCTTCCGACTAGCTTGGAAAGACAGTACCGTGCAGTATCGAAGAGCCCTCACTGCTGCTCGATCATCCTATTTTTCCAACTTAATTGAGGAAAATAAGTACAATCCAAAATGTATTTTTGATACTGTCGCAAAGCTAACAAAAAATCAGCATTCCCCAAGAGAGGATGGCTTTCACTTCAGCAGTGATAAATTCATGAACTTCTTTGAGGAAAAGATTATGATCATTAGAAAGCAAATTACGGACTCCTCTTTAAATCTGCGTATTCCTCCAATGCTCAGTTGTCCTGAGTCTGCACAACTCTGCCAGGACCTAGGATCAATGGAGACACTCAAGTTTTTTAGTACTACGTCTCTTGACACATTGATAAAAATAATCATGGCCTCTAAATCTTCAAGCTGCATACTGGACCCTATTCCAACTAAACTACTGAAAGAGCTGCTTCCTGTGCTTGGCCCTCCTATGTTGAACATAATAAACAGCTCTCTATCCACCGGATGTGTACCAAACTCACTAAAAGTGGCAGTAATAAAGCCTCTCTTGAAAAGGCCAAACCTTGACCCAGAAAATATAAGAAACTATCGGCCAATATCGAATCTCCCATTCCTCTCAGAAAATGTTGAAAAAGCTGTTTCAAAGCAACTCACTGCCTTCCTGAGGACAAACAATGTATACAAAACGCTTCAGTCTGGTTTTAGACCCCATCATAGCACTGAGAATGCACTTGTGAAGGTGGTAAATTACCTTTTAATGGCATCAGACCGAGGCTCTGCATCTGTCCCCGTGCACCTAGACCTTAGTGCTGCTTTTGATACCATCGATCACCACATTCTTTTGGAAAGATTGGAAAACCAAATTGGTCTACACGAACAAGTTCTGGCCTGGTTTAGATCTTATCGGTCGGAAAGACATCAGTTTGTCTTTGTGGATGGTTTGTCCTCTGACAAATCAACTGTAAATGTTGGTGTTCCTCAAGGCTCCATTTTAGGACCACTATTGTTTTCACTATATATTTGACCTCTTGGTGACGTCATTCGGAAACATAATGTTAACTTTCACTGCTATACGGATGACACACAGCTGTACATTTCAATGAAACATGCTGAAGCCCCAAAATTGCCCTCCCTGGAAGCCTGTGTTTCAGACATAAGGAAGTGGATGGCGGCAAATGTTCTACTTTTAAACTCGGACAAAAAAGGGATGCTTGTTCTAGGTCCCAAGAAACAAAGAAATCTTCTGTTGAATCTGACCATTAATCTTGATGGTTGTACAATCGTCTCAAATAAAACTGTGAAGGAAATCAGCGTTACTCTGGAACCTGATCTCTCTTTTGACGTACATATCAAGAACTGTTTCAAGGACAGCTTTTTTCCATCTAGGTAACATTGCAAAAATCTAAACTTTCTGTCCAAAAATGATGCAGAAAGTTTATCCATGCTTTTGTCACTTCTAGGTTAGACTACTGCAATGCTCTACTTTCCGGCACTAAATAAACTTCAGTTAGTGCTAAACACGGCTGCTAGATCATATTACTCCAGTGCTAGCCTCCCTACACTGGCTTCCTACTCTGGTAAGGGCTGATTTCAAGGTTTTACTGCTAACCTACAAAGCATTACATGGGCTTGCTCCTACCTATCTTTCCGATTTGGTCTTGCCGTACGTACCTACACGTATGCTACGTGTAACCGATGTGAAATGGCTAGCTAGTTAGCGGTGGTGCGCGCTAATAGCGTTTCAATCGGTGACGTCACTCGCTTTGAGACCTTGAAGTAGTGGTTCCCCTTGCTACCTTGCTACCTTACTACCTTGAAGTAGTGGTTCCCCGCAGCTTTTGTGGAGCCATGGGTAACGATGCTTCGTGGGTGACTGTTGTTGATGTGTGCAGAGGGTCCCTGGTTTGCGCCCGGGTCGGGGCGAGGGGACGGACTAAAGTTAAACTGTTACATTGGTGCAGTGACCCGGATCACTGGTTGCTGCGGAAAAGGAGGAGGTCGAAAGGGGGGTGAGTGTAACCGATGTGAAATGGCTAGCTAGTTAGCGGTGGTGCGCGCTAATAGTGTTTCAATTGGTGACGTCACTCGCTTTGAGACCTTGAAGTAGTGGTTCCCCTTGCTCTGCAAGGGCCGCGGCCTTTGTGGAGCGATGGGTAACGATGCTTCTTGGGTGACTGTTGTTGATGTGTGCAGAGGGTCCCTGGGTCGGGGCGAGGGGCGAGGGGACGGACTAAAGTTAAACTGTTACATACAGTCACAAGACGCAGGCCTCCTAATTGTCCCTAGAATTTATAAGCAAACAGCTGGAGGCAGGGCTTTCTCCTATAGAGCTCAATTTTTTATGGAATGGTCTGCCTATCCATGTGAGAGACGCAGACTCGGTCTCGACCTTTAAGTCTTTATTGAAGACTCATCTCTTCAGTAGGTCCTATGATTGAGTGTAGTCTGGCCCAGAAGTGTGAAGGTGAACGGAAAGGCACTGGAGCAACGAACCACCCTTGCTGTCTCTGCCTGGCCGGTTCTCCTCTCTCCACTGGGATTCTCTGCCTCCAACCCTATTACAGGGGCTGAGTAACTGGCTTACTGGTGCTCTTCCATGCCGTCCCTAGGAAGGGTGCGTCACTTTAGTGTGTTGAGTCACTGACATGATCTTCCTGTCCGGGTTGGCGCCCCCCCTTAGGTTGTGCCATGGGGGAGATCTTTGTGGGCTATACTCGGCCTTGTCTCAGGATGGTAAGTTGGTGGTTGAAGATATCCCTCTAGTGGTGTGGGGGCTATGCTTTGGCAAAGTGGGTGGGGTTATATCCTGCCTGTTTGGCCCTGTCCGGAGGTATCGTCGGACGGGGCCACAGTGTCTCCCAACCCCTCCTGTCTCAGCCTCCAGTATTTATGCTGCAGTAGTTTATGTGTCGGGGGGCTAGGGTCAGTCTGTTATATCTGGAGTATTTCTCCTGTCTTATCCAGTGTCCTGTGTACATTTAAGTATGCTCTCTCTAATTCTCTCTCTCTTTTTCTCTCTTTCTCGCTTTCTTTCTTTCTCTCTCTCGGAGGACCTGAGCCCTAGGACCATGCCTCAGGACTACCTGGCCTGATGACTGCTTGCTGTCCCCAGTCCACCTGGTCATGCTGCTGCTCCAGTTTCAACTGTTCTGCCTGCGGCTATGGAACCCTGACCTGTTCACCGGACGTGCTACCTGTCCCAGATCTGCTGTTTTCAACTCTCTAGAGACAGCAGAAACGGTAGAGATACTCTGAATGATCGGCTCTGAAAAGCCAACTTGCATTTACTCCTGAGGTGCTGACCTGTTGCACCCTCGACAACCACTGTGATTATTATTATTTGACCCTGTTGGTCATGTCATGACGTTGGGTTGGGGGTAGGTTTACGACAGTCATAAATACCTCTTTCCCCCTTTTTCTCTCTCCCCACTATAACTGATGTGACATAAGGAAACCCATGGGTTAACATAGAGATTCTGGGTAACATCAGAAGTTGGGGGAAATGAACTATATTCTGGTAATCCAACCAACTGAACATATGCGGTGGTACTTAAGGTATATTATGTCAGTTCGGTTGCCCTCTGACACATTCTCATCAATGATAGAATGACATAAACTCTACTGTGGAAAGTATAAATGTCAGAGGTATCGGATTCACATGGAATTGTGGTTTAATTGAAATGTTTGAATATGACATTATTTGTGAAGAGGTGAAATGTAATTTTAGCTTCCAAATGAGAGATCTGTACTTTCATAAGTGTTCCTCTGCTCACAGTGGCCCGCCCCTGTGAAGAGGCATGGGTTATAAACTTTTCAGACACACCCCTCTCCCTCCACTATAAAAGCCATGGACTAGAATATAACTTCCTGTTCCGGGTACACCAGGATGACGGTCCTGTGTCAGAATGGTTCAGACAATAACTACAGAACTAGGCCAACATCAGCATGGACTTTGATTGTGAATGGTATGAACTTTGAACTCGTGTTCACTACAGAAGTGATATCTCCTAGCCGTTGAGTTGGCAACAGCTGCTACAAACGCAGGTTAGGAAGGACAGTCCGAGTATCCCGTCTACTACCCACAACGTTACTACAACGTATCCCGTGACTACCAGAGACATTCTCCAAAGGACAGAGGACTCGGGTTGGCGATACGGTCTTCCATCTACCACCAACCTACTGAAGCGCAGCTCAGAGTAAATATTTATTGCATTTTCTTTTTCAAATGGGCGGTAATTTAGAATGCATAAGTTACTGTATTTACGAGAGCACAGCTTCGCCTCTGTCCGAGTCTCCCGCTCTTTCACTAAGACTTAGGCCATTCCCTTTGTGTAACAAGCTGTCATATCTATTCCGCCCGCTAGGGACGTTTTCCGTATGACGTAATTTGTGATCAAGTTATGATTTAATTGTATATGTGTGATTCTGTGTGATTAGTTAGGTATTTAGTAAATAAATAATTAAACCCAATTTTGTATTGCTGATTCAACTTGTTAGCCAGGATTCTTGCAGATAATCAAGGACTTACAACTTTCAGATGAGACTGAATAAAATGACGATTAATGTGACTGCTATTTAGTAAAATATTACTAAATCTTTAAGAGTTTATTCGAAAGATAACAGCTCTATAAATATTCTTTCGTGGTGTACCTCTCAAGTTAATTAATATTTACATGATTAGTTCAATCAGGTAATATTAATTAAGGATAAATTATTTTATAGAATAGCATGTCATAGCAATCAATCTGGCATAGTCAAAGACACGACAGTCATCTATGAACATTTGAACATCTTGGCCATGTTCTGTTATAATCTCCACCCGGCACAGCCAGAAGAGGACTTGCCACCCCTCATAGCCTGGTTCCTCTCTAGGTTTCTTCCTAGGTTCTGGCCTTTCTAGGGAGTTTTTCCTAGCCACTGTGCTTCTACACCTGCATTGCTTGCTGTTTGGGGTTTTAGGCTGGGTTTCTGTACAGCACTTTGTGACATCAGCTGATGTAAGAAGGGCTTTATAAATACATTTGATTTGATTTGATTTTGATTTGCTCCACCCACATCAGACAAAAAGCCAGATCCAAGGCAGCTGCTTTCTCCACTGGCACAATTTGATTGGCTGCTGTCCGAATCAAACTGTAATCCGTTAAATGAAGAGTTGACGCGCTGCACACTTTTTTTAATGGCATCATTTTTTATATTTGGGCTTGGGGAGGGTATCAAGTCAGTTCGAGTCAAAAGGCTCAAGTCCAAGTTAAGTCACGAGTCATTGGTGTTAAAGTCAAAGTCCAGTTGCAAGTCATCATATTTGTGACTCGAGTCTGACTCAAGTTCAAGTCATGTGGCTAGAGTCCACATCTCTGATAAACACCATGGGACCACGCAGCCGTCATACCGTTCAGGAAGGAGACGCGCTCTGTCTCCTAGAGATGAATGTACTTTGGTGCGAAAAGTGCTAATCAATCCCAGAACAACAGCAAAGGACCTTGTGAAGATATTGGAGGAAACAGGTACAAAAGTATCTATATCCACAGTAAAAAGTCCTACATTGACATAACCTGAAAGGCCGCTCAGCAAGGAAGAAGCCACTGCTCCAAAACCGCCATAAAAATGGACAATGACCCCAAGCATACTTCCAAAGTTGTGGCAAATGGCTTAAGGGCAACAAAGTCAAGGTATCGGAGTGGCCATCACAAAGCCCTGAACTCAATCCTATAGAAAATTTGTGGGCAGAACTGAAAAAGCATGTGCGAGCTAGGAGGCCTACAAACCTGACTCAGTTACACCAGCTCTGTCAGGAGGAATGGGCCAAAATTCACCCAACTTATTGCGGGAAGCTTGTGGAAGGCTACCCGAAACGATTGACCCAAGTTAAACAATTTAAAGGCAATGCTACCAAATACTAATTGAGTGTATGTAAACTTCTGACCCACTGGGAATGTTATGATAGAAACAAAAGCTGAAATAAATAATTCTCTCTACTATTATTCTGACATTTCACATTCTTAAAATAAAGTGGTGATCCTACCTGACCTAAGACAGGGAATTTTTACTAGCATTAAATGTCAGGTATTGTGAAAAACTGAGTTTAAATGTTTTTAGCTAAGGTGAATGTAAACTTCCGACTTCAACTGTAGATGGGAGTCTGTAGGACTTCCCCTTGAGCATGAATTATGACCACATTTCCACTACCTCAAACATTATCAGTATTTATTCATTCCATATAGCTGAGCATCTGAAAGAGAACTCTATCAAAATCTAGACCGAACAAACGTGTCATTGACAAACTCATTTGAAATAATCAGATAGGTGTGTTGTAACTGTTGCTAAATAATTGCATTACCTTATATTGCTAAGAACATGAGCATAGGGTGACTCCCATAGTGGTTCTCGAACCCAACCCATAAACGCCAAGGATAAACACACTAACCACTGTCTTGCAAGTGCATGTACTTATTGGGCCAGTATAGTTAGTCCCTGTCCAAACAAAACCATAACCCCTCCTCCCTAGGCACTTACGTAGATGAAACAACCTAAGCAATTGGGTGAATGCACTTGCCTTGATAGACCGTTCCAATGCACTTGATAGACCGTTCCAAATGAACCTTCACCCAGTCTCTTAGACAGTTTTATAGAGTAAATCTCCCAGGTGTCTACAGAGACAAACTGTGGATGGAGGCGCAAGACGGAAATGCAAGATCAAACAGATTATCAGCAGATCAGACCCCAATTTGAGTCACCTAAAATACTAATGTGTTAGCATCATAGTTTTTGTGGAAATAGGTTTTATTTCTTTGTTTTTTATGTATCCGGCAGTTGACCAAAATAACTTTTCTGAGGAATCTCCAGTAGGAGGCACCATTGAAGTTAGTTTGATAAGCTTGGAGATGAGACAATATTTTTAGCATACACATTTTAACTTTGGAACAGTCTAGCTGACTGGTGTTAAAAAGTGCGGTTAGGCGGGTCATATTTCGGAGGATGCATGACTCCGCCTTTCCCGAGCCCGTTGAGGCGTTGCAGCGATGAGACAAGTTCGTAATTGAAATTGGGAGCAAAAAAGGGGGTGAAGAAATTAAGTGTCTACTAAAATGTAAGAATAATATTTTGTGTTTTAAAATGTCAGACCGAGGATGATCTCTAAACCTCTAGTGAAGTATTTCAATAATTAAAATGAGGACTAAGTTATTTTCGACATAAAAAGCATCTTTAATATACAGTACTTTGTAAACACTTGGACAAGAAAGTAATCTGAGTAAAGTGATGAACGATGTTGAACATAAAAGAGGCTAATTGTTACGGATACAAGTGTTCTGTGTGTATCCTGTGTGTATTTCTTTTCTCTCCTTCTCCGCTACTCACAGGTGACAATAATCAATCCCCAATCAGTCATCAATCAGTCGCTAATCGGAAGACACCTGCTCCTTTTCCCTTACCCAATCACAGTCCCTTTCCCTTGGTTTAAAACCCCTGTCAGTTGTTTTCTCCCCAGCTCAATCTCTTTGTAACATGCCTTCTGTCTGTAGATCGCTTGTGTGGTTTGCATCTACATGTCACTTTGTCCCCACCTGTCACTTTGTCCCCACCTGTGAGTATTGTTTTGGTTATGGTGTTTGAGTGTTTGTTTGATGGTGGGAAAAGGGGGTAACCAGACAAGTCGCCCTTGGGCTACACTACCCGTAGTTAAACATTGTTAAAAACACTAGTTAGAACTGGGCGGAACACCCCCTGTATTTTTGGTTGGTTAGTTAGCTGTTTGTGAAGTAGGCTAGTCTAGTTTAGGGGTGTTTTTGAATTATTATTCTTTCATTCCTTGGGTCCCGCTCAGCCCCTTTTCCTGCTCCCCCCCATTTACCGTGTGTTTATAAATAAACATTTAGTGTTTGACGGTAATTAAGTTGTCTGTTATTTGTTCTCACTGTTACGTTTTCACTACTATAATTTGCATGAGTTGTGTTACGGGTCCCATTACCATCCCCCCTAGACTGTCGGGCCAAAGGGATTCGTAACACTAATAACCGGACTTCAGTTAAAGTTGTTAAACATACAGTATATAAAAAGATAAGACAGGGTTAAAGACAGAATTGTTCCCAAAATCAGAATATATTCCATATTCCATGCATTCTTCTTTCAGTTTTCAAATTGGACCAAACAGAAACTTCATATGTATCCATCTCACTTCTTTTCCATTCCCTCTCCTTCCCTGAAGTTCCTCTTTCTTCTTTTCTTGTCTTTACCCAAAAGCTCCATCTCTTCTACACTTCTCTTTTCATTCTTCTTGCATTGTTATTTTTTATGTGTGTGTGAACTGTGGCATTTATAGACACACGGGGAGTCGGGACATAGTTTACTTCTTCTTAGACATACCAACGGTGCGACCACTGCGACCGATGATCTTGGTGTGCTTGCCACGGACACCCCAGAAGCGCCTGAAACCACAGTGAGCCTTGTTCTTCTTCTGCCTCTCACGAACCTCTCTCAGCTTGTTGTCCTGAACGTTAGCAAGGACCTGGCTGTAATTGGTATCCTTTTCGTCCTTTTCCATCAAGAGTTCATTTAACTCTTGATGGATGTGAGAAGAATGTGATGAGATGGTCTCACACCTGTTTGTAGAGCTGGAAGACTCTCCGTACTTGGTCAGACTTGTCTTTGTCTCACCGAGATGCGTTTCTCCCTTTACCACGACACCCTCTCTGTCCTTATCTACCCTTCTCACTACATCATCCTGTTCTATTCTCTCCACAACATTATCCTCTTTCAATGATGAACACCTGATGGGCAAAATATAGTCATGATGAAACACACGGATTCTGCCTAATTTCCGACATATCTCTGGAGTCTGCTGTTTCTCTGTTATCAAAACCACATCATATCGTCTTGTTTCATCCACATCCTCTCTCCTGTGTGCAGCATCCTCCTTTCTTCTCTCTATCAAATCATCATCATCTCTTCCTGTATCTGCCTTTCCTACATTTTCCTTTCTTCTGACTGCAGCATGTTGTCCCTGTCCTTTATTTCCATCAACACCGTGATCATCATCTCCACTTGTCTTTATTTGAACATGCTCTCCAACCTCTGTAACCCCATCCTCTCGGAGTGAACCGTGAACTCGGTTGGTTCCATGGTTCTCACGATCTGAAGCATGTGCTTTGCGAGGGAAGGAAAATAAAAGACATCAGTGATACAGTTTCAAGGCAATTGATAAAAAGAGCACAGTTCGTAAATACTTCATAAATGAACTTACATTTCCTGTACACCAGTAGATAAGCACTCCAAGAACTAGAGAGAGAATAGTTTGTTAACTTACGTATTTAATTACTAATTGGAACGCCTGTTAATGTTCTGGTTCATACATTTGGCGATAAACTTTGGATACATAACTGGAAACACAAACACACGTGAAAAGAAAAACGTACCTTTCAATCAGTGGAGCTGGTTCGAGCTGTAACGGAGGAGGAGCAATGCGTCAACACTAAATAAATAGAATACATTTCCAATGGCCTTAGATAAGATTCTGACGGAGTAGCATGGTATTTGTGATGATTCCCCACTAAATCAATGCAAAAATGAACTATAATCATATCTGTTCTTGAAGTGATAACCCTTGTCTGACTCACTCCAGCGGTGATTTTATCATGTCAATCTTGGTAGGCAAAACAACCAATTTGTTTAGATGCATGCCAGCGAAGCCACTACACAAACTGCACTATAACGGTGACCACAAACTGTTAGGGTCTACATCAAGCTGTCCCAACAGTGGAGCTTATGGCTGACTTGCAATATGGTTTCCTCTGACTCCTATTGGATTTGTGTAACTGGATAAGAACCGCATTCTCCTTCAATAATAATGAATGTCAACATGAGTTTAGACTTTTGAACCATACACTAACATTATTACATTTACGTTCAGTAAATTCATGATGTTTGTTCTTTTATAATCAACACTTAGCTGTAAGTATAAGCAAGTGCAAGCAAACGAGTTGCGACGAGGTAGGCCTATTCATTCAGCACTTTCAAAATGGACAGCGACGGAAATTCAGATAGATGTCAGTTCAGATAAATTCAGCGAGATGTTGAAGCCTTAACTTTACTCTTTAAGTCACAACGGAAAAAGAGAGAGAGAAACACAGACTCAACGGTTAGCCTACCATTTGAAGTATTTTATTAGGCCTACGTGGTCTAAAAAGGAAGGACAATTCAATTACAAGGATCCACTTTTATAGACAATATACAGACGCACTGAACAGCGCATTGCGCAAACAAAACAACCCTCACAATATCAACTGGAATTACAAGGGTCTATTACTGAACTTTTTGTTGAACAAAAGTATTTGAATGGGAAGAGACTGTCACTGGCAAACATGGTTACGAGAAGGGGATACTATAATATACTGTTGTTGGGTCTGTAACTTACAGACCCAACAACATTATATACTATCCCCTCCTCGTGGAGAAAAGCACCTGAGCTAATTATAACACACAAAGTAAGCAAAACAATTAAATGCATAATTCTAACATTGCCTAAAATTATGAATAAGATACTGAGATAGACCTAATGTAACCAATATAACAATGCAGATGTACAAACTATGGCGTATAGAACGAAAAGTGGTTATTAAGAGGCAAGCTGTAATTTCGATTAAGTCATGAGCGAGCTGAGATGGATGTAGTCTATATGCCGCCTATTCGTTCAGCACTTTTGAAATGGACTGCGACATAATTCAGAACATGGGCCGTTCTTACAGTATTCTCCCTGTACACTAAGTCCCAACAGTAGACTAAATTAACGGGGGCACATAAGAAGACAATTAAAACTCTTACAATGGGGGCACGTAAGCAGACAATGAAAGCTGTTACAATATCCGATGATGACATTTCTCTAAAACAGGCCATAGGCTACATGTGCACCACTAAGGCAGAACAGTTGTACAAACAGGCCCTGCAGTGCTGCCTCACAATTTAATGCATGCTATAATTCTGGCAAGCACATACCTATTCTCCTGTTGTTGGTTGTGAAGGTTGATAGCTCATCTATATGCGGTGTCTAGCTGAGCCACAACGTTTGATTTCCCCAGCAACCCGAGTTTAACAGCATTGTCTATATGTGATGCACAATTCTCATGTTTTGAGAGAGACAGATGTTTTAAATCCTTGAACCCAGACTTGGACCACATACCCTCCCCACTGAATAGCAGGCAGGGGAGGTAAAATAGGGATTGCTTTGAGATGCCAAATCATTCATTGTTGAATTTACGATTTCTGACTTGTTGTGAAATGTTTATGTCAATAGGGGGGGCGCCATTTCGACTTTGTAAAAATTCGTTCCCAAATTAAACTGCCTCGTACTCAATTCTTGCTCGTACAATATGCATATTATTATTACTATTGGATAGAAAACACTCTCTAGTTTCTAAAACCGTTTGAATTATATCTGTGAGTAAAACAGAACTCAAGTTGCAGCTAACTTCCTGTCAGGAAGTGAGAAATCTGAAATCGATGCTCTGTTCCAGGGTCAGTTTATTAAATTGCATGTAATCTATGAGTCGACATGCACTGCATACGATTTCCCCTAGATGTCAGTAAGCAGTGAGAATTGGAATGGTGTTGCTAGGCAGATCTGAGGCCATATAAAGGCTCTTGGAACCGGGGGTGCACTCTTTTCAACGTTCGTCATGGCGCAAGACAGACCTCAGGATGGCATTCTGAAAAGCTCTCGTTATAGGCCTTAGATATATCCGGCTCTGATTTTATTCGATATAGGTGTTAAAGACATCATAATGTAGTTATTTTAAACCGAGTTATATCAGTATATTGCGATTTTCGGATATTTCTTTGTGCTGCGTTATGAAGAGTTGGACACGTCTGGGCCACATAGCTAATGTTTGCTGCTAATTCCTAAGTTGAAGACGACAATCTACAACCGAGCAACGATGATTCTGGACAAAGGACCACTTGCACAAGATTCTGATGGAAGCTCATCAAAAAGTAAGAACTATTTATGATGTTAATTCGTTGTTCTGTTGAAAAATGTAAAACTATTATTCCGCCATTAATTTCGGTGCGGTCTCGCTTTAGCGCACGCTGTATGTCGTAGTAACGTTAATTTAAAAAATCTAACACAGCGGTTGCATTAAGAACTAGTGTATCTTTCATTTGCTGTCCAACCTGTATTTTTTAGTCAAGTTTATGATTAGTTATTGATTAGATTAGGTGCCTCTCCCAAGATTTCTCCCGACATTTTGTTGGCAGCTTGGCTACTATTCTCATTGTATAACCACGATTTGTACCGCTAAATATGCACATTTTCGAAGAAACGATATATGTATTGTGTAATATGATGTTATAGGACTGTCATCTGATGAAGTTTTGAGAAGGTTAGTGAAAAAATTAATATATTTTGCTGGTTTATTCGCTATCGCTAACGTGCATGAATCAATGCTGCTGTGTGGTTGGCTATTGTAGTAAGCTAATATAATGCTAAATTGTGTTTCGCTGTAAAACACTTAAAGAATCTGAAATATTGGCTGGATTCACAAGATCTTTGTCTTTCATTTGCTGAACGCTGTGTATTTTTCATAAATGTTTTATGATGAGTATTTAGGTAATTCACGTTGCTCTCTGTAGTTATTCTAGTTGCTTTGGTGAGAGTTGTGATGGTGGCTGCAATGTAAAACTATGATTTATACCTGAAATATGCACATTTTTCGAACAAAACATATGCTATACAATAAATATGTTATCAGACTGTCATCTGATGAAGTTGTTACTTGGTTAGTGACTATTTATATCTTTATTTGGTCGAATTTGTGATAGCTACCTATGCAGGAAAAAAATGGTGGGGAAAAAAAGTTGTGTCTTTTGCTATGGTGGTTAGCTAATAGAAATACATATTGTGTCTTCCCTGTAAAACATTTTAAAAATCAGAAATGATGGCTGGATTCACAAGATGTGTGTCTTTCATTTGGTGTCTTGGACTTGTGATTTCATGAACATTTTATTGTATGATATCCCTGTGGCTTTAGGCTAGGCTACGCTAGTCAGCTTTTTTTGATGGGGGGGATCCCGGATCCGGGTTTGTGACTCGTTAGAGGTTAATTTCTCTTCAAATGACAAGGATTGAAAAGGATGTGCCAGTAGATTGTCAACGTGATTCATAATGATGACTGCTTGTCAATCTTGCGAGCTAAGATTTTGGAAATATGATGTTGACATAATCAGTCTAATCAAAGCTACGGTAGATAAAACATGATTTGACGTCCTTTTATCAGTGGCCAATGACCTTGAGCCTTCTTGGATGAGCAGTTCTTATGTAACTCTATGGCAGCACCCAAGGGGCTTGAATTTTCTAGCTGTCCCTGTAGAATTTGCAGTGACACATCCTGTCTCAGCCTCCAGTATTTATGCTGCAGTAGTTTATGTGTCGGGGGGCTAGGGTCAGTTGGTTATATCTGGAGTACTTCTCCTGTCTTATCCGGTGTCCTGTGTGAATTTAAGTATGCTCTCTCTAATTCTCTCCTTCTCTCTTTCTTTCTCTCTCTCGGAGGACCTGAGCCCTAGGACCATGCGTCAGGACTACCGGGCATGATGACTCCTTGCTGTCCCCAGTCCACCTGGCCTTGCTGCTGTTCCAGTTTCAACTGTTCTGCCTGCGGCTATGGAACCCTGACCTGTCCACTGGACGTGCTACCTGTCCCAGACCTGCTGTTTTCAACTCTCTAGAGACCGCAGGAGCGGTACAGATACTCTTAATGATCGGCTATGAAAAGCCAACTGACATTTACTCCTGATTATTATTTGACCATGCTGGTCATTTATGAACATTTGAACATCTTGGCCATGTTCTGTTATAATCTCCACCCGGCACAGCCAGAAGAGGACTGGCCACCCCTCATAGCCTGGTTCCTCTCTAGGTTTCTTCCTAGGTTTTGGCCTTTCTAGGGAGTTTTTCCTAGCCACCGTGCTTCTACACCTGTTTGGGGTTTTAGGCTGGGTTTTTGTACAGCACTTCGAGATATTAGCTGATGGGGTATATAAAATAAACTTGATTTGAAACTTGATTTGACATAGTGTCCCCTTGAGTGACAGAACACTGAGCCAATCACGGCACAACTAGAGAACATTACCAACCCCTACACTCCATATTTTCCACTGGCTGCCCCACCACCATAGAAATCACTTAGCTAGGCTGAAACACCTGCATTTTGGAGCTGCCTTCCTCAAGAAAGAAAAAATAGACCATGTTTGTACGTGGTTTTATTAACTCAAGGATTTTTTGTTTTTACATTGTTTGCAAACTGACATCTGACACGTATTAATGCCACCTGCCCTGAACACGAGTCGCCACTGATTCACTCACAGACCCAAATAAAATGTATGATATCAGAAAAATTATGGTATAGGCTGTATTGAATTAAATAAAAAAAATAATCTTGCATACCTTTGTGACATGTGAGTCATTGAACTCATACCAGTTGTGATCTTCAAAGGACTTGATCTTAGCAGTGTAGTGTCCATCTCTAAGACTTCCGAAATGGTCCACAATCGCATAGAGTTCATATTCACATTTCTGTTCAGATAAATCAGAAGACATGCCATTAACTGAACTACAGATGTAAAAACAGACATCACTAAATATGTTATTTTTCTGATGGGCAATAAAGTGAAGGCGATATACAGTACGACATAATGATCTGTTTAATTTAGTATAGCTACATTGCGAAGCCCTAAATGTAGACTTGTATGAGAACAAAACCTGTTGAATAAAGCTTTTGTAAGTAGTCTACCTCTGTCTGTAGTGTGTGAGGCACATCCACGCAGCAGTTGATTTTGACATATGACATGCTGTAGTAGTCAAATTCAAACCGCTTGAGGAGCAGAGTAAGAATTTCTGGGTGATATTCCATCTTGCATTCCTATAGGTGACAGAGGGAGGCATTGTAATACAATACCTTCTACAGTGAAAAGCTTGATATCCATTTTTGAGAGGCTTCTGGTACAATAACTACAGCTGCACTAAGCAGAAATGCTCTGCCATTTCCTGGTTGCTGAAATGGTTATAGTTCGCCTAATTTCAGTTTATGTGTCAAAATAAGCACGTATAGCGTAGAGAATAATTGTACCATCTAAACTGCTGTGAAATACTGTATCTTTTCCATAACCAAAAATATTGTATTTTCAGCTGTTTGAAGCTGGTGTACACAACTGAAAGTAAAAGACACGAAAACTAAACTTAAGAACGGGAAGCATATTAATAGCGCACAGAACTACCGCTTCTTAGATATGCTTTCAATGAGAATGACATATATATATATAATTCTCTTTCATTTGCTATACTAAATGAGAATTCTAAATATCACTACTCACAATGGTTGCATCTGATTTCTTTTCACATTCATCGCAGTACATTTGGTTTTCCCCATTGACAGTTGAAGACTTGAAGAACTCCTTAAAGCCATCTTTCTGAAAACACAGAAACACAAAATGTTATCTTCCTCCAACATACTGATATATTTTCCTGAATTTGTTTTATTGTCATATTATATCAACGTATAATATTAACTACAATACCATGATCATGAAAACTGAGATAAATAGTAGAGTAAGCCTACACATGCCAAATTACGACATAATACATTCCCACTGGACGATTATGCTAGTATTGAATAACAATAATATAGGCTATGGTATTTTAAGTGTTGGTTAGCCTTGTCATGATCATATGATATTTGCCATCATAAAACAATGTTTTTTGCTTCAGGTTAAGTTATATTTTTCCTACCACACTGTAGGTTTTGTAAGAGTCAGATGGATCTGCTATTGAGAGGGGCAGTGTCCAAAATGGACCAAATCCATCACTCATCACATGTTTTCCTAAACAGGTAGTGATGTGCCTCAATTGTCCTTTGAAGATCTGGAGACAAACTCTTGTCAGTCTTGTCATATCATAACTTATAAACATTGCATGGTTAGCTAACAGGTTTTTGTCCAAGATGAGGTAAGTAATGCAGTAGCCTACCTTTGACACTTCAGGATTGACCATGCCTAAAATCTTCTCAAAATACTCAGCCGCATCACATTGCTTGTATACTGGGGGAGCAAAAAAAACAATGAAGGGTCTTCTCCTACAAATAACCACAAATACTATACTTCATGCTACATAACATCACAAGCTGTACATCTAACAAAGTTGCTGAATTTTTAAATGTATTATTTAGCAGCTATCAAAGCTCAACTCACCATCATCAATGCCTAGTATTGATGAGATGCCCTTTGTGTTCGTTTCAATTTCACGTAAAGTTGTAAACAACTTTTTCAGCTGAAGATCAACAGTGTCTTCTTCTTGAGGAGGCCTATCACTGAAAAAAAAAAAAGATGACTGATTTTGTTAAGATATACAGTATACGAGATGTTTAGTACTATTCTCAGTGTACTGTGTAATGATAATGTTTCAATAGTAGAGACATGAGACATGTATTTAGTTAGATACATGGCTCTGGTATGACTCAATCCATTTCTAATACTTTCACGGAGATACAGTATCATTGGCACACAGTGTAAGAATGAGAAACCTTTCCACGGCCTCTCTGAATTCTTTAGTCATGAAGAGGACCTGCAGCACACTGTTCAAATAACACGTTGCCCCTTGATTATACAGGCCATGGTGTTCTAAAAGGAATAGAGTTATCAATTAGTGCATAAATCATAAGATACAGATACAGCTGCATTGTGTTGTACTGTACATACAGTACATCACATACCTGGTCCTGGAGTGGGAAGTATGCTTTTGAGCCTCGGTAGTGTCTTGTTGAAATGTTCAGCTCCATTGTTTACAGTAGTTTTCACAGTCCAAATAAACGCCATAGTGTTTCCACTTGCATTGATAGGCTAATGAAAGAATACAATGGGATTATCAAATCAAATGCAATATTTCTATTTGTCAGTTGAGTTATCCAAAAGTGTTTCTAGTTTGTTTAGTCAATAGAGCAATGCAAGAAAATCGAATGTAGGCTAGACTATACATATTATTCAATCCATATTTACTGATTTATTCGTGTATTCTTGTAGCTGAAAAGCGTCCCTTCGAGTTGTCACCTCTAAGGAAAAACAACGACGATGAACCGGCTTCACTTTCGATTTCGGCTATTCCGGTCAGTATCACACCGCCCCAATAGAACAAATATGAACGCCTTTTTTAAATGTTCCTTTTTAGCAAAGTTGTCTTTGTGAAGGCACACTCAGAAAATAATTAAACGTTGAATTGTTTTTCAATCACATCAAACGAAACTCTACATTTTTGGACTTAATTTAAGATATATAGGCTTGGCTCTATGATTCTTGAAGAATATAACTTTAAATGCATGAGTTGATCAGATAATACAATGTTTTAATCCTATATTGAATTATTATAGTAAGGTTTCAGGCGGCCCCCTAGTGTTTCTAATCACACTTGGACACACTGACACCTTTATGTTTCTGCATTAATTCTCTGCATGGACGAAAATAAATGAATAAATAGTCAACCAAAATATTTAAATATGGATACTGTAACTGTTATTTTTCCAAATGAATGAGTCAGAGAGAGAGTTCAGAATTGGGAGAACATTCATTTATTGTTGAATATTGTTGTTGTTGAAGACTTCCATACAGTAAAGTCACAGATAAAAAAAATTGAATTGAGAAGTTCTGGTAGCAGGTTCAGAGAATAAACCAAATGCTTTCTGGCCACATTTTGTTTATATTTTGTTTTAAAAAAGAGCCCATACATTTATCAACATCAGTTCCTTCGTGTGCTTTGGCAATGGGATTGGCAGTGAGATTAATATCACAAGACTACAGTATTAAAAAGACACCAAAATGCAGACAAAGATTCTCTCTTCTGTCCATTCGTCAATGTCTCCATCCCCCAGGCACCCTCATCACTAGCTGAATGACAGACTGGTTCTGGATCCCATATGAGGAGAGCACGGATGAGTCCTCCAGCTGCTTGTTTGTGAAGATCAGTCGCAGGGTCTCTAGATTGTCCCCTAAAAAGGTCAGATGTTTTAGTCAATACAGTTGACAACTAACAGAATTTCCTTAATCACTGCTCAACCACTACCCCGCAATTAAATAAAATACTTAATTTAGTTAATAATCGAATTACATTTAATGAAACTCTCATAATGATTGATGATTAATGATTCCACTGTGGAATGAATATCTCTCTACCTGAGTTCCCCGGGAGTCTTTCAGAAATTTTATTTTTCAGTTGCAGTACTGTCGTACTGTTCATTTGTTCTTCCGTATTGCTCACGTCTATTACCATTTTCTCCCCTCTGAATCCAATCACTGTGACCTGGTAGATCTTTCCCATGGTTCTGGATATGTGCGTGAGCTGCTCAGGTGTCCGAGTTATTCTGTCAATTGGTGTAACTGTTTGTATGTGAGAGAATGAGGAAGGCAAAACGCTCCTCCTTCTCAGAAGCAATAACAATTTGTCTACCTTATCACATGACATATAATAAACAGACCTAACTTTTGAGTACAGAAATTAAACTGAAAGTAGGTACAGTGACTTGGGATCTCAGGGGAATACCATCACACTCAAATAAATGAACAATAAACAAGTTTGACTCAATACATTTGGTGACTGAGATCCGCCAGCTGATAACAGGTTTATCTGCATTACAACGCTGCAATTGAAAATGTTATGAGAACATCCTCAAGTGAATGCAGTCAACATAATTTACCGTATATCACGTGTCTTCTTGAAACTTGAAAGTGAAAGCTTCTGATGTTGAATAACAAGTCCAAGGGATATACAAGGGCTTAGCGGGACTCACAGCGGAACATTTTATCCCGCGAACGCGGTCCCGGCACAGCATTCAAGGGAGAGCACACCTGCCTCTGGTGGTCATATCATCGTCCCACAGGTGAGTGTGAAGAAGTAGGATTACTGTACAAGACAGTGAAGACAGAGAGCAACACGATGACAACCCAACAGCAGGAGGAAGAAAAGCGATATGACCCCGGAGACACCACGCTCAAGTTCGTCAACCGACAGGACGATTTAGATCGTAAGCAATCCATTTAATCAATAAACCAACATTATCCAGGTAAATTAAAATAAGAAAAATGTGGTATTCATTATTACTTAGCCCCAACTAGTCAATGTCCTCTTCGTTCCTGGAGGAACATAGTCAGTGGTGTAATGTGCGTAGGTAAAAATACTTTAAAGTACTACTTAAGTAGTTTGTGGTATCTGTACTTTACTTGACTATATTTTTTACATCTTTTACTTTTACTCCACTACATTCTTAAAGATAATGTACTTTTTACTCCATACGTTTTCCCTGACACCCAGAAGTAGCTACTCTTTGCATTTTGAATGCTTAGCAGGACAGGATAATGGTCCAATTCACGCACTTATGAAGATAACATCCCTGGTCATCCCCACTGCCTCTGATCTGGCGGACTCACTAAACACAAATGTTTCGTTTGTAAATTATGTCTGAGTGTTGGCGTGTGCCACACGTAAATCGTGCCATCTGGTTTGCTTAATATAAGGAATTTGAAATGATTTATACTTTAACGTTTGATACTTAAGTATATTTGAGCAATTACATTTACTTTTGATACTTAAGTATATTTAAAACCAAATACTTTTTGACTTTTACTCAAGTTGTATTTTACTGGGTGACTCACTTTTACTCAAGTCATTTTCTATTAAGGTATCTTTACTTTTACTCAAGTATGACAATTGGGTACTTTTTCTACCACTGAACATGTTTTCCAGAGTTTTCAATTATTACATTTCCTCGTTTTGTTCTCAGCCCTAGATGATGACACTGAGACTCTGAAGGCAGAGATGTCTTGTGGTCATGCGGTAACCCCGGAGTCGCTGACCGGATGGTGTCGCAGCCTACTGGACCAGGTAGGCCTACTCGCTATTCCTTAAAGGGGCAATCTGCATTTGAAATAATAACAAAGCAGGCACCCTGCACTGTTTTGGTAAAAAGCTGATGGTTTGGGCTGGAGAAATGTAACCTCTCTCAAATTCATAAACAGAGCTATGGATGCAAGGACTGACCATGATATCAGAATTATAGTTTTAACCATGTTCTGAGGCTGTACAGTGTTTATTTACATTTACTTTCTTCACAAACAGAGTAAAACAAGCGTAAATTTGGGGTTCTGATGGCATATGACCAGTGATGTGTATAAACCCTGGATGACTGACAGGGGGCACTGTGTTGAAGCCACCTTGCAGCCATCTTGGTACTCCTCCTCAATTGTAAAAAGATATTTAGGAAACTATAGAAATGCATTTATTATTGTTTACATTTGTTTTTGACACATTTATTTTATTACAGACACCTTAATGCATACTGTTAAATTATATTATGTGAGCTTAACAAAAAAAAGAACAAATATATAAGAACATTTTGCTTAAAGTATATATTTTTGGTACTAATGTTACTGAAAAAAAATACTTATATACATGTAATTTGTCCTACAGCATTTAATTGAAATACTGTAGGATTCCATCAATTCCTATGGAGGACTGCTCCTACTTGGGAGTGGCAATATGCCCAACCGGTGGCTTCAAAGCCTCTCAATGGCCCAAGCATAGCATCAGCATTGGGTATGACAGTTGAACTAAGCTCATATACTGAGTGTACAAAACATTAGGAACACCTTCCTAATGTTGAGTTGTACCCCCTTTTCCCTCAGAGCAGCCTCAATTCTTTGAGGCATGGACTCTACAAGGTGTCAAAAGTGTTCCACAGGGATGCTGGCCCATGTTGACTCCAATGCTTCCCATGGTTGTGTAAAGTTGGTTGGATGTCCTTTGGGTGGTGGGCCATTCTTGATACATACGGGAAACGATTAAGCATGAAAAACCCAGCAGCATTGCAGTTCTTGACACAAACCGGTGTGCCTGGCACCTACTACCATACCCTGTTCAAAGCCACTTAAATCTTTTGTCTTGGCACACATACACAATCTCAAGGCTTAAAAATACGTATTTAACCTGTCACCTCCCCTTCATCTACACTGATTAAAGAGGATTTAATAAGTGACTTCAATAAGGGATCATAGCTTTCACCTGGATTCATCTGGTCAATCTATGAGTATGGTTACATACACACAATAATGCGATTATTATGGATAGTCAGATTGATATAATAGTTAGATTACAACGTTTACATGCTTTGCAAGAAGAACGGTTTCCCTAATAATCCTGTTTACAAAGACACATCATAAATCGAGCTGCCTGATGGCACGAATAAACGCAGAAAATCAGCAATCAAATAAACATTCTACCACAGCTACCATGTTATTTTTGGGAAGCATATTTGATTCTGAGTTCGAACATATAAAGTTTGTATGTGAAAACTACTTCTAAGACACACATACATTCAGTTGTTCTGAATTCCTTTTACTCGCACTAAAGTGGGAGGCTTGCTCGGCTGGCACTACCACATGCGCAGATCAAATACACCGCTGGTATGCCAATTAAGGTGTTCGAGTGTCCTAATCATTCGAAAGCTTTTCGTTTCATTAATTTATTGCCACTGGAGCCCACCGGTGTAACTGCTAAACTGCTTGCTAACTGTACACTGTACTACATGATTGTAGCATGTTTACTAACGCGTTAGTTCTAGTAGCTATGTTGACTTGACGTTAGCTAATATGGTGACAACAATGTAGGCTGTGTGTAGCGGTTAGCGGTTATGATATGAAGGTTTAGCTTGGAAAGTTTTTTTTGCCTGGTCACAGACCATGTGTTGTGCACTGAAGTCCACAAGTGAAGGGAAAGGTGAGAGGAGGAGTGCGTAGGTGCAAGAAGGAATTATACAACGAGCAAAATGATCATGCTGTTTGTATATGGTTACTATGAAAGTGAACTGTGTTTGCTTGGCCTAATGGCCTTCATTTGAGAAAGTCAAAATAAAATTGCATATCAATAAGAATCATGAACTGTAATCTATGCAGACATTTATTTAACTTGACATATTTCGCAATTTATCAATTCATCGGCACAATATTGTCCACTTCATTTTTTAAAAGAGAAGTACGGCACTAGGAAAGTTGATATGTAACAAATCAGATCATTCATCTGTAGGCTACGTGCATAGCACTTTGTTTTAAGCATCAATTTGGTCCCATGTTCGTACCCCAACTGTGTGCAGCACCTGTTAAACTCTGTAATATTCCTCAAAACACAGGGATGACTGACATGGCAGATTCAGATGGGACTAAAATTACAAATGTGGTCATTTGTGCTCGTGCACATAATTACATTACCTGAGCTCCCCCAGTAAAAGTTATCCCGTCCGAATAGGGCTAATGTCAAATTTCTCTCGACCTGACACCTGTGTTGTAAACTTTCATTCAATTGGCTAGGTTGTAGCAACCTCATGATGGGTATAGGGAACATTCTGAGTATCAGGTAGTAGCCTTAACCTGTCGATGTAACATTGAGCTGGGTGAATGGAATATAAATGACAGTCATCCAATATGCTGTAATATAAATAAGGCCATGCTCATAAAACATTTTATCATCCCCCCCTCATCTTAAACGGCACCGACCGCCACTTCTGTGCATGTAAACGTACTCTATGTCATGGAAATAGCATGTGTCCTTAATGTTTTGTATACTCAGTATATATTAGGCCAAACCTACTACAGTGAATATTAGGCCAAACCTACTACAGTGAATTTAGGCGACCACCACCTGTGCAATGCATAAATACTCTTGTCTGACGCACGTTTTGTGCCATTTAATTGAAGTTGAACATTCTCATTTTTGGAAATGGAAGTTCACTTTCTCACTCATAAACGCATACCAAGTGCAAGTGCGCTGCCCAGCAGTTCACATCAGCAAGATGTGGGGCCTTTTCATTAGGTGGGACGTCTGACATGGATAGGTAAAATAATGATTATGATCACATTTCCTCAATTTAAATATTAGACCTATGGAGACACCTATACATTTGGCAGCCAAGCATGAGTGATCATTGTAGCCTTTTATCGTCTAGACATGATGTTAAAATATCTTCACGCCTAGAATAAAAAACACCAGGTTTCCATCATAGACTCAATTGAATAAAAAAAAAAAAATTACAGGGGGCAGTTTAGAAAAATGAATCCCATGCAAATCTTCCTCTGGAATAAGGCACATGTTTGGAAAATAACTACATAACCAACGTCTCTAGTAATACATTTACATTTACATTTAAGTCATTTAGCAGACGCTCTTATCCAGAGCGACTATAGCTGTCTCTCTCCCCCCCTTCAAACTTTCCATGTCAGGGCCCCGTTGCATAAAACATCTTCATTTTCTACAATCAAGACAAGATAGCCAAATTGCTTCAGAACATAATAAACCATGTTTCATGTAGTTACCTTTTGCCTCAACTTGTTCATATTACTTTCTAGTACGTCAAGCTAGCTTACAAAGTAGCTACAGCTAACTAGCCAGCTAGCTTTGTAGCCATGAATTGTGCACCTTCCATTGTTTAGATAAGTAGCTACTTAAGATAAGTAGCATAAGTGTCCTTATGACCTCATAGTGTGGAAATATAATAATAAAAAATACATGCACTGCCCCTTTAAGAATCAGTGGGTATATAGGGCCTATCATTTATCATAAATGTATATTAAATAGGTTGACATAGAGCCAAACTATACCATATTAATCGAACAAATGATATATTTTAATATGAATTACATCATGCATATTAAATATATTGCACTATTTTGATATCCAATGTCCATCCATTGTCCTTGAAAACTTTTCTTCTTTGTCCTCCCAGAGTCAGTTCAAGTTTTTGTGCCCTGCACTTGAGGATGGCACCTTTGTGAAGTGTGGTGCTGAGTGGTCTTACCAGGAGGTACGTAGGCTGGCTGTTCTGACCACTGAGGAGATGGAGCACTTTGAGAAGACCATGGCAGCTTTGGCTGCTGCCACATACTGTGAATACAAATCAGTGAGTGCATGTCTCATTGTTCAAATTCTTTGCAAGGTTGTTTTTACTACTGTATAGAATATTATTAATATTTTATTTATTAAACCTATATTTTATCAGGGAGTCATACTGAGACCAAGGTCTCCTTTGCAGATGAGCCCTGAATTACATAAATTACAGAAAATACACACAACAATATAAATACAAAATGCAAGCAGAAAGAAAGAAACACATTCATCAGTAATAAGGTCCTCAATCAGCTTTCTGAATTAACCTAGAGCAGGCCTGGGCAATTCTTTTCCATGGAGGGCCACATTAGAATATATTTTTGCCATTGCGGGCCAGAATCATATTACAGGATTATACATCATGTGTATGACTGTGTTGACAGATATATCTACGGTAAACCACATCCAGATATGCTACTTATTTTACAATTTTAACATGCACAGAAATAAACCACCTCCATGTTCTCCTTTTGGTAGATATTTTCATTATTAAACATGCAATGACCTACACGGAGGGAAAAGTACACTGTGCATTCAGCACCACGGACAGAACTCTTGTTAACGGGTATGCACAGAAACACTAGAAAGAGAGAGAGCTCAACATTACATTTAAACAACTCAAGTGTGAGGAGTGACATCTCTGATGGGCATTGACTAGAGCAGTGAAGTCAGGTATAGTTTCTGACGTCGCTATGCGCAGGATTGCTGAGAGATGAGAGTCAGTAAGAGACGATCTGTGCCTTGACTTGTTATATTCATCACTGAAAATGTCTGTTCACATACATAGGTTGACCCAAACAGTACAAACATCATCTGAGCATGACTCCTAATCTTCGGAAAGTTTTGTTCATCGAGAGATGCATAGAACCTCGTCAGTGACATTCTTTTGAATATTTCTCCAATCACTGCACCAGATTGAAGATCGATAAGCTCCAGTTGCAGGTCAGTGGGAGCGTTATCCACATTGAAGGTGAAAGGAGATGAAACCAACAGCATGTCATTTTCCAACACTTTTGAAATCCTCAAAATGACGAGAAAACTCGCCGTTCAAAGCACGCAGCAGCGATGTATACCTTCTCCCGCTTGTCATCTGATTAGGAACAGACTAGTAGGGTCGGAAAGTCTGTGAGATTGTTGGCTTCTACTTGACGGGTCAGGAGGAGTAATTTTCCCTTGAAGGATTTGACAAGGCTGTACATCTGATGTGCAAAAAGGCCCTTCCCTTGTAATTTGGAATTCAGTTCATTCGTGAGGGTCATGATGTCCACGGTGAAGGCAAAATCAGCCAACCATTCTTTATATTGCAGTTGAGGGAAATCCACATATTTTCCTTTCATTTTCCAAAACTCAGCAATCTCTGACTTCAGGTTCCACACCATTTTAAAGCACCTTCCCCAAACTCAGCCATCTTGTCAGGACCCGGTGCGAGAAACAGTCACTAATAATGGGCAGAACCCAGAAGATGAGGCAGACACAGCAGTACTAGAGATGGTGGTTTAATAAAAAATAGATATCTTCCAAAATACAAAGAAAATCCACAAAGTGGTAAAAACAGCAAGGGAAAAAACAAACCTCAAAAGACCAATCCAAAAAATACACGAGAACAAAACCAGAGAACCTCTGGAAAATCCAACAAGAGAAAAATGATCACAAAGGCTGGGGCTGGGTGCTAACATACAAACACTGAGCAAGGAACTGAGGAACACACAGGGTTTAAATACTAACAAGGGAATGACTTACAGGTGCAAACAATAATTAGGGCAAGAAAAACAAAAGGTACAAAAAAGGTGCAAGGGGGACATCTAGTGAACAAAACCTGAACAGTCCTGGCCAAAACCTGACAGAATCCCCCCCCTAGGAACGGCTCCTGACGTTCCTACCAGCCTTCTCAGGGTGGAGGACCCTGAACTGACGAATGAGGTCAGGGTCCAGTATGTCCTTGGCAGGAACCCAGGAGCGCTCCTCGGGACCGTAGCCTTCCCAGTCCACCAGATACTGCCAGGACCGCTGCACCCGGCGGGAATCCAGTATCCGATGGACGGTATAAGCCGACTGGCCTCCGATGATACGGGGCGGAGGGGGAGGTCTGCCTGCCGGGATAAGGGGAGAAAAAACAACAGGTTTTAATAAAGAAATGTGAAACGTGGGATTAATTTTAAGGGATCTGGGTAAGTGCAGGCGAAAAGTAACGGGGTTCACTCTTCTGGCAACCTTAAAGGGACCGATGAATTTCTGGGACAGTTTGCGAGACTCCACCCGTAGCGGTAAATTCTTGGTTGAGAGCCATACTCTCTGGCCGAGGCGCAGGGTAGGCCCGGGACGGCGACGTCTGTTGGCTTGTTGTTGGTACCTCTGTGAGGAACGCAGAAGATTAAGACGGGCCTTCTTCCACGTAAGCCGACAGCGTCTGATGAACCTCGAGGCTGAAGGCACACTGACTTCTGCCTCCTGGTCCGGGAACAATGGAGGAGCATAGCCAAACTGACACTCGTGCGGGGACATACCAGTGGAGGAGGAGCACAAGGTGTTGTGCGCGTACTCGGCCCAAACCATGAAGGACGACCATGTGGACGGGTTGTTGGAGACCATACATCTGAGGGTGGTTTCCAGCTCTTGATTCATCCTCTCGGTTTGGCCATTGGACTCCGGATGGTACCCTGAAGATAGACTGGCAGTGGCCCCTATGAGTTGGCAGAAGGCCTTCCAAAACCTTGAGGCGAACTGGGGACCTCTGTCGGAAACCATATCTTGCGGAATGCCGAAGACTCGGAACACATGGTTAATCACCAACTCAGCCGTTTCCTTGGCAGAAGGTAACTTAGTCAAGGGAACGAACCTGGCCGCCTTAGAAAACCTGTCGATGATGACTAGGATAGTAGTATTACCATGGGACGGAGGAAGGCCAGTAATAAAGTCCAATGAGATATGGGACCAGGGTCGGTGGGGAATAGATAGAGGGTGAAGGAGTCCTTGAGGGCGGAGGTGAGAAGATTTGCCCTGGCAGCACACGGAACAGGCCTTGACGAAAGTGGCAACGTCTTCTTTTATGGTGGGCCACCAGAACTTACGCTGAATGAACTCCAAGGTGCGACCTACGCCCGGGTGACAGGTGAGGCGAGAGGAGTGCCCCCACAGAAGGACTTGGGACCTTGCTGCCTTGGGAACAAACAACCGATTGGCAGGACCTCCTCCAGGGCCCGGTTCGATGGCTTGGGCTTGTTTCACGGTATCCTCCACTTGCCACGAGATCGGAGCCACGATCTTAGCGGCCGGAAGGACAGTCATGTCAGTATCTTCTCGAATGGCAGGAGAGTAGATTCGTGACAAGGCGTCCGGTTTGAGATTCTTCGACCCGGGTCTATAGGTGAGGATAAACTGAAATCGGCTGAAGAAAAGAGACCATCGAGCTTGTCTGGAGTTCAACCGCTTCGCCTGCTGGATATACTCCAGATTTTTGTGGTCCGTAAGCACTTGAAACGGTTGAGAAGCCCCCTCGAGCCAGTGTCTCCATTCCTTCAATGCCATCTTAACCGCTAGGAGTTCACGATCCCCCACATCGTAATTCCTCTCGGCCGGGGTAAGCCGGTGAGAGAAGAAGGCGCAAGGATGAAGCTTCTTGTCTTCACCCCTCTGAGACAGGACAGCTCCAACCCCAACCTCTGATGCGTCTACCTCCACCACAAAAGGTTCATCCGCCGTTGGTAGTGTCAGAATGGGAGCAGAGAGGATGCGCTGCTTGAGTCCTTGGAAGGCCGTCTCAGCTTCTCTTCCCCACAGAAACCTTGTGTTGCCACCCTTGGTTACAGCTGAGAGAGGGGCTGCCACCGAGCTGAAGTTCTTGATGAACTTGCGGTAAAAGTTGGTGAAGCCCAGGAAACGCTGAACTTCCTTAACGGACTTGGGGGTGGGCCAATCCGCTACCGCCCCTACCTTCTTGGGGTCCATCTGGACTCGACCGGGTTCCACTACAAATCCCAGGAATTGTACTCGGGAGGAATGGAATTCACATTTTTCCGGCTTAACGTACAAATGGCTGTCAAGGAGGCGTTTGAGTACTTGTCTGACATGCTTAGTGTGTTCTTGAAGGGAGCTCGAAAAGATGAGGATGTCATCCAAGTAAACAAACACGAAGATGTTAAGCATATCCCTAAGCACATCGTTTATGAGCGCTTGGAACACAGCCGGAGCGTTGGTCAGGCCGAAGGGCATCACCAAGTATTCGTAGTGACCAGTAGGCGTGTTGAAAGCGGTCTTCCACTCGTCACCGGGTTTGATCCGCACAAGATGGTATGCGTTCCGCAGGTCAAGCTTAGTGAAGACAACTGCTTCCTGGAGCAGCTCAAAGGCTGTGGCCATAAGGGGTAGCGGGTAGCGGTTACGGACGGTTATGGCATTAAGTCCCCGGTAGTCGATGCAAGGACGTAATCCCCCGTCTTTTTTGGCCACAAAGAAAAACCCTGCTCCCGCCGGCGAGGTGGATGGACGCATGAGGCCTGCTGCCAGAGCGTCCTTGATGTAGGTATCCATAGCAGCTCGTTCGGGAGGAGATAGGGAAAAGATCCGACCCCTGGGGGGGCAGGTGCCCGGAAACAGGTCGATGGAGCAATCGTAAGGTCTATGGGGTGGTAGTTTGGTGGCCCTCTGTTTGCTAAATACCGGTTTGAGGTCATGGTAACACTCGGGAACTCGGGACAGGTCGATGGATTCTAGAGACTCGGGAGGGGAACTCGGGGAACTTGGGAAGATACAAGTGGCTTGGCACGTAGGACCCCACTGCTTGATAGTGCCCACAGACCAGTCGATGTGAGGGTTATGGCTGTGAAGCCAGGGGTATCCAAGGCCGAGAGGGAACTCGGAACACGAGGTCAGATGAAAGTTCATCACTTCCTGGTGTTGGGAAACTGAAAGTCGCAAGGGGGTAGTGACACGAGTGACAAGTCCAGATCCCAAAGGGCTTCCATCCAACGTAGTAACCCTTATGGGGTCACTTAGAGGTTCAGAGGGAACGCCATTCTCCTTCGCCCAGACACCATCCATGAAGTTACCTGCGGCTCCAGAGTCTACCAAGGCTTGAAGGGGAAGCTCGTGGTTGTCCCAGGAAAGGGTAACTGGAATGAGCAGGCGGGAGTTGGATGGATGGGAGGAGGTTATGTTTCCCGTTACAGTCCTCCCAGGCCTGCACGGGAGAGTGCGTTTTCCCTGGAGCCCGGGACACGTGGAGAGGAAATGGCCCGGTTTGCCGCAATATAGACAGCATCGCTCCCTCATCCGGCGGTCTCTCTCAGCCTGGGAGATGCGTCCAACCTGCATGGGTTCCGGTGGAGTCAGCGAGGATAAAGGTGGAGACTCGGAGCTGGGACCGATAGGAGCTAGGGTGAGAGATCTACGGTTGAGCTCTCTCTCTCAGACGCTGGTCTATGCGTGAAGCCAACTTGATCAGGGACTCGAGGTTGTCTGGTGGTTCCCGAGTGGCCAGTTCATCTTGGATGGTGTCGGAAAGACCCTTCAAAAAGCACACTGTGAGCGCCTCGTCGTTCCAGCCACTCGCTGCTGCCACCGTGTGGAACTGGATGGCATAGTCCATCACGCTGCGCCGACCTTGGCGGAGAGTCAGGAGCTGTTTGGCTGAGTCAGGACCGCTGGTAGGACCTTGAAACACTCGCTTGAATTCTTCAGCAAAGGTAGAGTAGCTGGCACAGCAGGGACTTTGGGCATCCCACACAGCAGTAGCCCAGGCTAGGGCTTTTTCCGACAGCAGGGTGATGATATATGCTATCTTGGACCGGTCGGTGGGAAACGACGAGGGTTGCAGCTCGAAGGAGAGAGAACATTGGGTGAAAAACCCCTTACAAACACTCGGATCACCTGAGAACCGTTGGGGAGGCGGCAGACGAGGTTCAGCCAGGGGTTTAACTGCCACGGGCACTTGAATCTGATGAACTGGAGCAGAAGCGGTTGCAGGAGAAAGTTGATCAGAAATCTGCTTTATGGAAGTCATCATCTCCGACAGAAGTTGAGAATGTCCAGCCAGTAAGGCCTCTTGCTGAACCAGAGCAGCTTCGTGACGTTGGACAGTCCCCTCGTGGTGGGACAGCATGGGAAAAAAGTCCTGGGTACTGGCTGCCTCTGGGTTCATATTAATGGCTCAGTGTTTCTGTCAGGACCCGGTGCGAGAAACAGTCACTAATAATGGGCAGAACCCAGAAGATGAGGCAGACACAGCAGTACTAGAGATGGTGGTTTAATAAAAAATAGATATCTTCCAAAATACAAAGAAAATCCACAAAGTGGTAAAAACAGCAAGGGAAAAAACAAACCTCAAAAGACCAATCCAAAAAATACACGAGAACAAAACCAGAGAACCTCTGGAAAATCCAACAAGAGAAAAATGATCACAAAGGCTGGGGCTGGGTGCTAACATACAAACACTGAGCAAGGAACTGAGGAACACACAGGGTTTAAATACTAACAAGGGAATGACTTACAGGTGCAAACAATAATTAGGGCAAGAAAAACAAAAGGTACAAAAAAGGTGCAAGGGGGACATCTAGTGAACAAAACCTGAACAGTCCTGGCCAAAACCTGACACATCTCACGTTTGTGTGGTAGGGGAGATCTGCATGACCCGACTCTGTCTCTTCCAACAGTGAGACAAACTGCCTGTGGTTTAAAGATTTTACTCTTATGAAGTGTACCACTTTAGTGACTGTATCCACAACATGGCTCATTTTCAGAACACATTTACAGAGCACCTCCTGATGAATAATGCAATGCAGGAAAATAATTTGCTGATCTTGGTTCAGCACAGCTACTTAATCTTGTATCCTTTTCAAAAAGTCAACGTTTTTTCCTCAAGTTTGGGCACCCCATCAGTGGTCACACTGGATAACTTTTCAAAACTCAGTCCCAGCTTTGCCACACTTAATAACCTCCTCCAATAAACATTTCACTGTGTTTGTGCTCTTCAATGACTGCACCGAAGCAAGCTCCTCTGTAATTTCAAAGTCTGGGGTTATGCCTCGTAAGAATATCAACAACTAAGCCGTGTCACGTGCATCACTGCTCTCATCCAAGGCAAAGGAGAAATTGGTGAAATCCTTAACCTTGTCTTTCAACTGTTGTTCCATATTATCTGCAATGTCCTTAACACGCCGTGTCACTGTTCGTCTTGACAGGGAAACATTTTCAAACAGCTCTTTCTTGTCGGGGAAAAGTATTGCTGCAGAGTCAATTAAACATTCTTTAATCAATTCGCCCACAGCGAATGGCTTGCTATGTTTAACAATTTTGTGGGACAGAACATAGCTAGCTCTCGCAATTCTGTTGTTTGCTGAATGCAGTTTTGTGAAAAGTCCTTGCTGCTTTTGCAACTGAGAAAGCAACTCTTTTGATGCACTTTTGATGCACTACATATTACTGTATTTCTCTGCATTCTTCGTCTGGAAGTGTCGGGATAAGTTGTAGTCTTTCAAGACAGCGATGCTCTCTTCGCACAATAAGCACACAGCTTTCCCTGATACCTCAATAAAGAAATATTTCGATGTCCACTCTTGCTGGAACACCCTACATTCATTGTATACCTTCCTTTTCTTTGAAATCTTTGAAAAACTCATTTTTGCGCAATTTCTAGCTAGCTACTATTTGTAACTGTGACGTGTGGCAGCCTGTCAGTCACTGTCTGTCCTCGTGCAGTTGTTATTTTTACGTGCCTTCAAAATAAATGTCCCACAAGCGGTGGGAGTTAAATCATTACACAAAGGATCGTATTCATTGGGCTTTTAATTTTAATAGCAAATACATTTTTCAAAACTTTACTATCGCAAATTCTTTATGTGATCTGAACATGATTCCGCGGGCCGTATTGAATCAGGTCGTGGGCCCCATACGGCCCCCGGGCCGACCTTTGCCCAGGCCTGCCCTAGAGTCACCAAAACTAAAGGCTGATTGACCTAACTCAGTTGAGACCAAAGGAATTTACAGCATTAACCATCCCTGAGACCGGGTGTGGTAACTCGTTTGTCTAAAGTTTAGTAAAGATGTTAGGTACAATGGAACTTTTTGTAAAAGGGCTTTATAAATGAAAACATAGCAATGTATCAACCTAGGTGACATCAGAGGGCCAACAAACTTTCTGGTAGAGAACGCAGTGATGAGTACTAAAATTGTTGCCTGTAATAAAGCGCAGTGCGCTGTGATAAATTGCATCTAACGGCTTTAATGAAGTGTCAGTAATAATAAGGCATAATATACATAAAACTACAGCTCTATGGGTGGGGACAGATCACCTCTTAACTACAGTACATAGCTTTGGTCAGAGATTCTTTACTGTGTTATCCAAAACGAGTAATTGCACATGTTTTATTCAGTTATATCATTATGAATCTCTGCATGCAGACAATAATAGGGATTTACTAATCTCCCCCGCTTACCCTACCCTCTTTTATAACAGTGCCCTGTCTGCGAAACCTTCGTAGAGAGAGAGGACCTCACCAACCTCAGTGTCCTCTGCACTGTGTGCACTGCAGACAAAGGTCAGAGGTATGAGTTCTGCTGGCAGTGCCTGAAGCAGTGGAAAGGTCCCGCGCCACACTCTGACCGCTGTGACAACGATGGCTGTATCAACCAGGACCTGGAACTGCTGAAGAACTGCGAAACCACGTCTCTCCCTCAGGTGGCAGGTGTCACCGACTGCCCCTCCATTCGCGCCTGTCCCACCTGTGGCCAACGGGTGGAACACGACAAGACTGGTTGTAAGAATATTCTCTGTCCAAGGTGCAATAAAGAGTTCTGCTTTGTGTGCCTTAAGCTCACGAAGGAGTGCTTGAAGACCAGCTCATATTTCACAGCCTGCACTGAGGGAGTGGCTCCTCGGCAGACCTCTATACCCACCTGGAATAGAAACTGAAAAATAAGATACCTCTTATTCACTGCATACTGTAACCTCTGCTTACATTGTCTCCAACAGAACACGTAGGTAGAAATCTTGCTCCACATACACATTTCTTCTTCATATATTGTACAATGAGAGTTTGTGTGCAGTGCTTCATGTGATGCATAATGTTTTCTTTTACCATCTTATATTAAAATCTTAGATATTATACAAAGCAAGTTTCATAGTGTGTAGACTCAGTGCTTTATGTTAATTATGATTTCTATATCATCTTATCATTATTATCACGTTGCTTATGTGCATCATCATGTAATCTAATAAACTACTGACACAAGTAACAAACTTCATCTGTTTGTTATTGATGTTTTTGTACTCCATAACAACAATGGAAATCAAACTGACGTCTTCATTTCGGGACACAGATTTATGAGATCAGAATAATAAAAGAAATTGCTTATACCAGTAGCAAACATCTACCCAATAATACAGTATTTTACTGGTAAAACAAAACCCTTAAACTCAAAAGTCCCTTTATACCAAGCTGTGCAGATCTTAACTGATATCTTATCAAACATTCCATTATATGTAAAAGGGCTAGGCTAACACATAATGCATGAAAGATGAGCTTTTAAGCATCAGTAACACGTAGCTTTCAATGTACAGTAAATCTAAGTGGTATAGAAGTGGAGAAATGCTTTGTTTTAAAACAGTGACAGTAATAACTGTGTTCATTTTGTGCCACTAAACAATCCTTGACAATGCAACAAAAATGCAACAACATTAATAAAATATTAGAATACGAACAAATTCAAGGACATTGTAATATCAAATGGCAAATTCATGGACATAAATGTGCATGGATGAATATACCTCTACTTGGTACTCCTCCCGGATCCGGGAGCACCCCCCCCCCCCCCAAGACACCAGATGAAAGATACACTTCTTGTGAATCTAGCCACCATTTCTGATTTTTAAAATGTTTTACAGGGAAGACACAATATGTAAATCTATTAGCTAACCACGTTAGCAAAAGACAACACTTTTCTTACACCATCAGTTTTTTACTCCATCAGAAGCTATCACTAATTCGACTAAATAAAGATATATATAGCCACTAACCAAGAAACAACTTCATAAGATGACAGTCTGATAACATATTTATGGTATAGCATAGTTTTTTTTTAGAAAAATTTGCATATTTCAGGTATAAATCATAGTTTGCCATTGCAGCCACCATCACAAATCTCCCCAAAGCGACTAGAATTACTACAGAGAGCAACGTGTATTACCAATTTACTCATCATAAAACATTTCATAAAAATAGACAAAGCATAGCAATGGAAAGACACAGATCTTGTGAATTCAGACAATATTTCAGATTTTCTAAGCGTTTTACAGCGAAAACACAACAAATCATTATATTAGCATACCACATGTGCAAACGTTACCCCAGCATGAATTCAAGGCAAAGAGAGCCATAACGTTATCATCACCAAAATATATTAATTTTTTCACTAACCTTCTCAGAATTCTTCAGATGACACTCCTGTAACATCATATTACAACATACATATAGAGTTTGTTCGAAAATGTGCATATTTAGCCACAAAAAAACGTGGTTATACAATAAGAATAGTAGCAAAACTGTCCTGAAAAAGTCGTGCGCCATCTTTGAGAGTGATCTAGTCTAATCGATAACTAATCATAAACTTGACTAAAAAATACAGGGTTGACAGGAATCGAAAGACAAATTAGTTCTTAATGCAATCGCTGATTTACATTTCTAAAATTATCCTTACTTTGCAATACCGGGTCCGCCAAAACGAAGCTACACAAAACAAAGTGGTGATTTATGCGTTTAACATTTTTCAACATAACAGCGATTTATCATCATAAATAGTTCTTACTTTGAGCTGTTCTTCCATCAGATTCTTGGGCAATGTATCCTTTCTCAGGTCTAATCGTCTTTTGGTCGAAAGATGTCCTCTTGTCCCGTCGAAATAGCCACTAACGTTCGGTATGTACTGGAAAAGTGCCCAAGTCATGGGAGGACGTCACAAATAAATTCCTCAAAATCGCACTAAACGGATATAAATTGCTATAAAACGGTTTAAATTAACTACCTTATGATGTTTTTAACAACTATAACGAGTAAAAACATGACCGGCGATATATTACTGGCTGAACCAAGGCTTGGAAAGAGGCCAGTCCAAAGTCCATTCTGCGTCGGGGCGCAGAGTCGAAAAGAGAGGTACTTCCAGTCTTTTGTGTTTTATAGAGGCCCTGATTGCGCAATCGACTCCATTCAAATTGTCACCACTTACTGACATCTAGTGGAAGGAGTAGGCAGTGTTTGTATCCTCGTAGAATTCACAGGGACATTAAAACTGACCTGGGACCAGAAGCCAAGATTTCTGAAATCTCACTCCCTGTCAGGAAAAGTGCTGTAGAATGAGATCTGTTCCACTCAGAGACATAATTCCAACGTTTATAGAAACTAGAGAGTGTTTTCTATCCAATAATAACAATAATATGCATATTGTACGAGCAAGAATTGAGAACAAGGCAGTTTAATTTGGAGACGCAAAATGTCGAAGTTGAAACAGCACCCCCTGTATTCTCAAGAGGTAAGATGTATACTCTTCTGAGACAAATATCAAGAACATTCTGACAGTGAGATCTGTAGGCTATACACTGGATAAGTTATCAGACATGCAGGGACAGACAGTGTAGTGCAGGGGTACTCAACTACTATTTGAGAAGGTCCAGTGACACAAATTTCCTAGGCGGCAAAGGTCCGGATGGATATCATCCTTTATCTGCGCTGTGGTACAGCGTAGTAACAAACATAGTCATCTACGACTTAGGAAACATGTTATACTAAATTTCCGTGACGCAACATCTACCCATCTGAAGATCTGTTTTGCTTCTCCTGACAACTTTCTCACATTTGTTGACCAAGAAGGGGTTCTGGATGAGCAGCAGCAGTTCTCTTCCAACAGTGAAGTCATCAAAGCGTGCCTTGAAGTTATCCACAATTGGCCCAGCGTTGTTCGGTTTAGGGGAGGGTTTGGCCTGCAGGGATGTTCTTGTCCCATCACGCTCTAGCGACTCCTGTGGCAGACCGGGCGCAATGCACGCTGAGACGGTAGGCAGGTGTACGATGTTTTAAAAAGACAACTTAACGTCTATACTGATACACCATACTAGGTACGTAAATACACTTCAATCATTAGAATATTTTTGTACACTCTAGAAAACAACATATACTTAGTTTTACATATATTCAATAATAATTTAAGGTCAATACATTTTTTCGGCAAAATAATGAAAGCATACTGTTGTTCAGATAGAGCATGATCAGCGGGGCGGCCGATAGAGTACACAACTGTATCGTCTGCATACAGGTACAGGTAAAACTTCACTATTATTATATTTCTATATTTCTGACAAAACAATATTATTAATGTATACAATATAGTTGTTTATTAGACATTTTAACATATAACACAATATCTAGGTACTAAAAAAATGTATATGCAACAAATGAACAACAATTTAGACCCCCCTTGGGTTATGATGTACAGTTGAAGTCGGAAGTTTACATACACTTAGGTTGGAGTTATTAAAACTTGTTTTTCAACAACTCCACAAATTTCTTAATAACAAATTATTGTTTGGGCAAGTCGGTTAGGACATCTACTTTGTGCATGACACAAGTACATTTTTGAAACAATTGTTTACAGACAGATTATTTCACTTATAATTCATTGTAGCACAATTCCAGTGGGTCAGAAGTTTACATACACTAAGTTGACTGTGCCTTTAAACCTGCTTGTAAAACTCCAGAAAATGATGTCATGGTTTTATAAGCTTCTGATAGGCTAATTGACATCATTTGAGTCAACTGGAGGTGTACCTGTGGATGTATTTCAAGGCCTACCTTCAAACTCAGTGCCTCTTTGTGTCACGTTCCTGACCTTATTTCCTTTGTTTAGTCTTTGTTTAGTTGGTCAGGACGTGAGCTGGGTGGGTATATTCCATGTTATGTGTTTTCATTGGTTTAGGGTTGTCTAACTAGCCTGATATGGTTCTCAATCAGAGGCAGGTGTTTTACGTTGTCTCTGATTGGGAACCATATTAAGGTAGGCTGTTCTCACTGTTTGTTTGTGGGTGATTGTTGCCATGTCTGTGTTTGTTCGCCATACGGTACTGTTTTCGTTCGTTTGTTCACGTCGTTTATTGTTTTGTATTTTGTCAGTGTTCTGTTTGTTTGATCATCATTAAAATTCATCATCATGAACATTTACCACGCTGCGCCTTGGTCCTCCTCTCTTCCACCTAACGACGAGCGTTACACTTTGATTGACATCATGGGAAAATCAAAAGAAATCAGACAAGACCTCAGAAAATTGTAGACCTCCACAAGTCTGGTTCATCCTTGGAAGAAATTTCCAAACACCTGAAGGTACCACGTTCATCTGTACAAACAATAGTACGCAAGTATAAACACCATGGGACCAGGCAGCCGTCATATCGCTCACGAAGGAGAAGCGTTCTGTCTCCTAGAGATGAACCTACTTTGGTGTGAAAAGTGCAAATCAATCCCAGAACAACAGCAAAGGACCTTGTGAAGATGCTGGAGGAAACAGGTACAAAAGTATCTATATCCACAGTAAAACAAGTCCTATATAGACATAACCTGAAAGGCCGCTCAGCAAGAAGCCACTGCTCCAAAACCGCCATAAAAATGCCAGACTACGGTTTGCAACTGCACGTGGGGACAAAGATTGTACTTTTTGGAGAAATGTCCTTTGGTCTGATGAAACTAAAATAGAACTGTTTGGCTAAAATGACCACCGTTATGTTTGGAGGAAAAAGGGGGATGCTTGCAAGCTGAAGAACACCATCCCATCCGTGAAGCACGGGGCTGGCAGCATCATGTTGTGGGGGTGCTTTGCTGCAGGAGGGACTGGTGCACTTCACCAGTAGATGGCATTCACCAAATAGATGGCATAATGAGGAGGGGAAATTATGTGGATATATTGAAGCAACATCTCAAAAGATCAGTCAGGAAGTTAAAGCTTGGTCGCAAATGGGTCTTCCAAATGGACAATGACCCCAAGCATACTTCCAAAGTTGTGGCAAAATGGCTTAAAGACAACAAAGTCAAGGTATTGGAGTGGCCATCACAAAGCCCTGACCTCAATCCTATAGAACATTTTTGGGCAGGTCTGAAAAAGCGTGTGCGAGCAAGGAGGCCTATAAACCTGACTCAGTTACACCAGCTCTGTCAGGAGGAATGGGCCAAAATTCACCCAATTTATTGTGGGAAGCTTGTGGAAGGCTACCAGAAACGTTTGACCCAAGTTTAACAATTTAAAGGCAATGCTACCAAATACTAATTGAGTGTATGTAAACTTCTGACCCACTGGGAATGTGATGAAATAAAATTAAATCTGAAATAAGTCATTCTCTCTACTATTATTCTGACATTTCACATTCTTAAAATAAAGTGATGATCTTAACTGACCTAAAACAAGGAATTTTTACTAGGATTAAATGTCAGGAATTGTGAAAAACTGAGTTTAAACGTATTTGGCTAAGGTGTATGTAAACTTCCGACTTCAACTGTATATGACACGATGATACATTGGCTATTTTAGTATTCCTTTTTTATTTATTTATTTAAATGTTAATAATCCAAAAGTATATTTTGAGAGGGGAGGAAAATATTGTTTATGTTAAACTGTAGAGAACAAGAACCTTTGGTGAATCAAAGAGTCACTGATGTTTTATATAAAGTACAACACAAATCCGGAAGGCTTGTTCTGACAATAAACAAGAAGCTTTATAGTTTCAAACGAGGCTGTCAAGACAGGTCCGTACTGTAGTACTACACTATTACACTGTTATGTACTACTCATGTACTAGTATCTAGGATGGTGGCTTGGGGCGCTATTTTCACGTCCGGATGAAAAGTGTGCCCAAAGTAAACTGCCTGCTACTCAGGCCCAGAAGCTTGGATAGGCCTATAATTGGTAGATTTGGATAGAAAACACTCTAAAGTTTCTAAAACTGTTTGAATATAGTCTGTGAGTATAACAGAACTGATTTGGCAGGCAAAACCCCGAGCACAATCCATCCAGGGAATTGTATTTTTGAGGTCAATCTGTTTTCCATTTGTATTCTATGGCATGGCCATTTTAATAGAAATATCCTTGCAGTTCCTATAGCTTCCACTAGATGTCAACAGTCTTTAGAAATTGGTTGATGTTCTTCTTTAGAGAAATGAAGAAGTAGCCCTGTTATTTTCCTGTGTCACTCCAGGTGCACTCTAATGATTTGGTGTGCACGACCTAGAACATGCTTTCTTTGTTTTCGTCCGGTATTGAACGCTGTTTATCCCGTCTTAAATTTTATTTACGTTAAAAAATACCTCAAGTTGGATTACAAAAGTTGTTTGAAATGTTTGGACAAAGATTACAGGTAATTTATGAGAGATTCTGTAGTCATGTAGCGTGAGTTGGAACCGGTGTTTTTCTGGATCAAACGCGCCAAATAAATGGACATTTTGGATATATAACGACGGAATTAATCGAACAAAAGGACCATTTGTGATGTTTATTCAATAAATCTTTATTGTTCCTGAATTATCATATTATATTGCTTCTGTTTGAATAATCCACCACAGTTCTAAAAACTTTAGAAACCCTTTAATGGATTCTCTTTCGTGCCTAGCCTATGAATATGTTAACTGATGACATCCCACCAAACCATGTTGTTCTCAAAACAGTGACTTGTATGGAGAAATTACAGTATCCACAATGACAGACAGGTTTTATGTTTTTTCATGTTTCATACTTCTAGTCAATTCAAGAATCTTAGCAATAAGAAGTAATCTGCTCAGACGAGCCTAACTTGATATGTAATTAAATTGAACTCCGGGTGTGGATTGATCTTCTGGATTTATTACAGAGAAACCGAGATCTGATGTCAAATTTCATTTATTCGCAATCTATTTCCTTGAAGCAAGGAAATAGGCTCCCGAGTGGCGCAGCGGTCTAAGGCACTGCATCTCAGTGCAAGAGGCGTCACTACAGTCCCTGGTTTGAATCCAGGCTGTATCACATCTGGCTGTGATTGAGAGTCCCATAGGGCAGCGCACCATTGGCCCAATGTTGTCTGGGTTTGGCTGGGGCAGGCAGTCATTGTAAATAAGAATTTGTTCTTAACTGACCTGCCTAGTTAAATAAATAAAATAAAAATTAAGGAACACATTTGCAGATAGTATTGAAATAAACAAGTTCCCTAATCACTAGAAACAAATAATATATTTGGTGAAATAGTACATTGTCAAATGCACAGTCTACCTGTGCTCCATGTGTTGGACATTTTCAACAATTACTGAACATGTATCAAATTCATTTCCAACAATAAATGTGAGAAACCCATAATGGATTCCCAGTTTCCATCAGCAGTCCTTTGAATCACATTGGGGAAAGTGCAACTGCAGGTCACTGCGGGCCTGTGTTAGATTGTGTGACTTCTTGTAAACACTAGGTAACTGATTAGATAATTATTTAATGCTGCGTTCATGACAATTCGGAAAACTCAGATCCTCCAAATTAGCTTCCTACTGGTTGATTCTGATACTTTCCAAGTGGGCAACTCAGGTATTATTGCCACATTCAAGACAACTTGGAAACTCAGAACCTCTGAGTTCAAATTTGCCTAAGTTGTTTGCGTAGAGCTTCTAATTGGTTGATTTTGATATTTTCTAAGTGGAAAACTTGGATCTCATTTTTCTATGAGTTTCCATATCCGAAATGTTAGAGTATTGGAGTTCCGAGTTGTCTTGAATGCGACACATCTTCCTACAACGAGTTTTCAAGACAGAAATGTTTGAATTTCCTAATTCCGACACGTGCAGCATAACACCAGTGCAAAGTTTTAAGGTCTTATCCTCCAGAGTAAAAATATAATAAATATCAAGAGAAGGATATTAATAAGGTTGAATATTACAAAAGGCATGTCAGATCATAATGGCAGAGAAAGTGAAATCTCATGAAAAACAAATCAAGGGAACGATCATAGAAAACCTGAGCTTTGCTAAGCTTTGCTATTTGCTCAGTTCAACTTAATGAATAGTTGATTTCCTGCTGTATTAAATCATCAAAGACTGTGCTATTATGGTCACCTAGTTTCCATCAGTATTATTTTGAATCACATAGGGTTGAGTGCAACTGCAGAAACCCGGGGGTCTTAGGGGCAGCATGCACCCTGAGTCTGGATGAGCGGTACCTCATTGGCCCAGGTTTTTAAATCCAGATCAAAATTACCCTGTGTTGTGTTAAATGAGTCCCTCATTTTTGGATTTAGTTTTAAGACAAAATGGAAACAAATCTCTCAAATTCTATTTTAGTGGTCAACAATGTAGTTTTTAAAATCTGTATTTTGTATAGTCAATTATTGTATCATTGCAGAGTGACACTTAAATATTTTATAACTTTCTAACGCTATGCTACAAAGTTCATGTTATACAGTATGATCCCATGACATTTGGTCGGAATATTTTCTGTCTTAGATTGAGGAACATATTTGAATGGAGAAACAGGATTGAGACAACACAGGATCATTTTGATCTGGATAAAAATGTCAACCTGTAGGTGACCATCAGGGCAGCCAGGAGACACACATCAGCAGAGACCGCCAGGACAGCAGCCACAGTCGGTCTGTACTGAGGAGAGAAAGTGGCTCTGAAGGTGAATGTCCCCCTCTGTATAATCATGGGACTTCTTTGAAACAGTAGGTACCTGAATCACAAGCATTTACATCAGTATAAAGGTTTGACACACTCCACAGGGATAAACATGAAGAGCAGACCATAGTAAAGACCAAGTGAAGGATATATAAAATATTACTAAAGACGAGGGAAGGCAGGTGTGCATAAATGATCGCTCGAGAGGTTTGAGTGAGTGCTTAATGCAGGGCATTAATGCAGGGGGGAAGAGCCGGAGCAGGCATGACAGTACCCCCCCCCCCCCCCCCCGAGACATGGGCACTGGGCAAGCCGGCTGAGGTAAACTCCCCACGAACCAGTAGGGACGTGGGAGCCTGACAATCCGGCTGAGGCATGAACGCCTGTCGTTCCCGCTGCGGCGTGGGAGCCCGAAGATCCGGCGGAGCATGACGTGGGATGGGAACCTGCCAAGCCAACCGAAGCAAGGAAACCTCTCGAGCCAGCTAGGACGTGGAACCGGTCGAGCTGGCTTAGGCACGATTATTATTATTATCCCACAATTTAAATGTCTTTCATAAAAAAATATATATTTCAGGAAATATTTATATATATATATATATTGATCATCATTATATATATACAGTATATTGATCATATATATATACAGTGGGGGAAAAAAGTATTTAGTCAGCCACCAATTGTGCAAGTTCTCCCACTTAAAAGGATGAGTGAATTTTCATCATAGGTACACTTCAACTATGAAAGACAAAATGAGAAAAAAAAATCCAGAAAATCACATTGTAGGATTTTTAATGAATTTATTTGCAAATTATGGTGGAAAATAAGTATTATTGGAGTGACAGGTCCGGTATGGACGTTGGTGGTCAAGATGTGTTGGTATCTGTACTGATGGCGCAAAAGCCATGACAGGGAGACATAATGAGTGGTAACACGCGTGCAAGCAGCTGCTCCCAATGCCCCTTGGGTACACTGCAGCATTCACCGAGAGGCTCTTGCTGTCAAAGGAATGCCTGACAGTTAAAATACTTTTTGGACACTACAGTGAAAATGGTTAACTTTGTTAAAGCAAGGCCCCTGAACTCTTTTGTATTTTCTGCACTATGCAATGATATGGGCAGCGACCAAATAATGCTTTTACAACATACAGAAGTGCGCTGGTTATCAAGGGGCAAAGTACTGACATGTTTTTTTGAATTGAGAGACGAGCTTAAAGTTTTCACTGACTGTAATATTTGTGTTGTGGAGAAATGACCAGGCAGGAGACGGAGTACAGTTAGTTTTCCTTTAGTCAAAACCTCTCCACTCTACAGTTCTCCCGGGCACACTCGTGCGCATGTGCATTTCCTATTAGGTGTAGTAACGTACACTGTCGTAATACATCACTGCTTAGTAACAGCATAGTAACTAATATAAACAGATGTAGATCCCAGATACTACACTCCTCCCCCATAGTGTTTAACTCCCAGAGAACAAGGTAAATATGTTAGGGAACTACTAATGCAATATCTGAACAATGCATTCTTAACATTTTTCAACTACTGGGTTGAAGCAGACTTTTCAGAGCCCAGCACAAATCCAGGGGATTATTCTGCCCCGAAGATGGAGTTTGTGTCCTAATAACTAACCCAGGTAATGTCCTTTTTCTTTCCTTTTATCTAGGACATATTAAAGTGTTTGTTTGTTTTACTGTCTGTTACCTCAAACAGCTCAACTCACAGGTCAAGCTTTTGAGGTGCCTTTCGCTGTCGAATAGGATATCTCCGCTCCTCCTGGGCTTCCGGTGGTGGGCCAGGTTCGGGTGGAAGGTCAGGCTCTGTCTCTCCCGTACGTCCACAGTCAGGAGAATAGTCCTGGGGGTCGTTATTGTTCTCTCGGCGTGTCTCTGCTGGGGCGTTGGACCGTAGCAGATGATCCACATGAACGTTGACCTGGCGATGACCAATTTGGACTTGGTAAGTCAAAGGTCCTTTGCGTTGCAAGATCACACCTGAATTCCACAGGCTCTTGGGGTGTCTGAAATCACGTACCATCACCCTCTCTCCCTCTTTGAATTCTCTGACAGTCTTTGAGTGTCTGTCATGAGCTTTCTTCTGCTGTAGCTGGTGCTTTGCCACAGTGCTTGACAAGTCTGGTTTCAACAATGTCAGGCGGGTACGTGGTTGGCGTCTCAGAAACAGTTCAGCCGGTGTACATTCCGTTACTGTGTGTGGTGTGTTACGGTAAGTAAACAGGAACCGGGGAAGCCTTAGGTGGGTGGGCACAGACTGAACCTCGAGTCTAGTCCAGGCCTTCTTTAAGGTTTGCACGGCTCTTTCCGCTGCTCCGTTTGATGCCGGATGGTAAGGTGGTGACCGGATGTGCCTTACCCCATTGTTCTTGAGAAACATTTCAAAATCGTTTGACGTGAAAGGAGGGCCATTGTCCGATACGAGCTCCTTGACTAGTCCAAAGGATGCGAACAGGTGTCTGAGAAGATTGATGGTCTTCTCAGCTGTGGTCAGTTGAGTAGGGAACACTTCCATCCACTTGGAATGGACATCGACGACAACAAGGAAATGTTGCTTGTCAATCTCGGCGTAATCCACATGGATGCGTTCCCAAGGTGTCGCAGCCCAGGACCATGGATGAAGAGGTGCAGCAGCAGGCTTGTTGCGAACAGCTTCACAAGGTGAGCAGTGGCCTACATGCTGTTGAATGTCCTGATCCAGTCCAGGCCACCACAGATAACTGCGAGCGAGTGCTTTCATTCGAGTGATCCCTGGATGTCCCTCATGCAGGTCAGATAGCAGTCTCCTCTGGAATTTTTGAGGTACCACCACCCTTGATCCCCATAGAACACATCCTTGATCAGTGGACAACTGGTCTTTCTTGTCGATGAATGGACGAAGTTTATCGTCATTTACGAAGTTTGGCCAACCTCCTAATGTTAAGTCCAAGACTTTGGAAAGCACTGGATCTTTCCTTGTTTCCTCTGCTATGTCTGAAGCAGATATGGGCAGTTCGTCAATGAGAGAGATCTGGAAGACTGCTCTATCATCTTCACTGTCGGAGTCACTATTGCATGGTAGTCTTGATAGTGCATCTGCATTTGCGTGATCACTGGATCGTCTGTACTCAATCTCGTAGTCGTAGGCTAACAATATCAGAGCCCAACGTTGCATTCGAAGTGCAGCAAGGGTTGGTATAGCTGATTTTGGTCCAAGGATGGCCAACAGAGGCTTGTGATCTGTCAGCAGTTGGAACTTCCTTCCGTACAGGTATTTGTGAAACTTCTTCACTCCGAATATTATGCTCAGGGCTTCCTTCTCAATTTGAGCATAATTTTTTCTCACTTGGTGACAGAGTCCGTGATGCAAATGCAATAGGGTGTTCTTCACCTGACGATAGAACATGTGAGATGACGGCTCCTACTCCGTATGGAGATGCATCACACGCGAGTCTCAGCTTCATCTCTGTGTTGTAGTGGGCAAGCCACTTGCTCTTTAGCAGACGCTGTTTGCAAGTCTTGAATGCTTCTTCGCATTGTGGGGACCAATTCCACTTTGTATCGGCCTGCAGCTGTCATGTTTTGTCATTGATTATCATGTCTTGTCCCTGTGCTTCCCTTCTATTCGTTTCCCTCTGCTGGTCTTATTAGGTTCTTTCCCTCTTTCTATCCCTCTCTCTCCCCCTCCCTCTCTCCCTCTCTCGCTCTCTCTCTCTCTCTATCGTTCCGTTCCTGCTCCCAGCTGTTCCTCATTTTCCTAACTACCTCATTTACTCTTTCACACCTGTTCCCTATTTTGCCCTCTGATTAGAGTCCCTATTTCTCCCTCTGTTTTCCGCTTCTGTCCTTGTCGGATCCTTGTTTGGTGTTTGCTGTTCTGTGTCCTTGTTCCGCCCTGTCGTGTTTTTGCCTTCTTCGGATGCTGCGTGTGAGCGGGTGTCTGTGTCGGCTGCGGCCTGTGCCCTCCCGAAGCGACCTGCAGTCTGTGGTCGCGTCTCCGGTCGTTCCTCTCTACTGACGAGAGGAGTTCGGTTTTCCTGTTTTGGATTTGCCTGAGATGGTATCCAGGAGTGTCGTTTTTTGTTTGGGACTGGAGTGGAGGCTCTGTTTCTGTTGAGTCGCTTTTGGGTCCTCATTCACCAGCATAACAGAAGGATCCGACCAAGAATGGACCCAGCGACTACGGATTCTCGCAACACTGCCGTCGAGTTCCAGGGAGCAATGCTCGGCAGACACGAGCAGGAATTGTCTGCTGCTCGTCATGCCGTTGAGACCCTGGCCGCTCAGGTCTCCGACCTCTCAGGACAGTTTCAGAGTCTTCGTCTCGTGCCACCAGCTACTTCCTGGTCTTCCGAGTCTCCGGAACCTAGGGTTAATAACCCACCATGTTACTCTGGGCAGCCCACTGAGTGTCGCTCCTTTCTCACCCAGTGTGATATTGTGTTCTCTCTCCAGCCCAACACATACTCAAGAGAGAGAGCTCGGATCGCTTACGTCATATCACTCCTTACTGGTCGGGCTCGGGAGTGGGGCACAGCTATCTGGGAGGCAAGGGCTGAGTGTTCTAACGATTATCAGAACTTTAAAGAGGAGATGATACGGGTTTTTGATCGTTCAGTTTTTGGGAAGGAGGCTTCCAGGGCCCTGGCTTCCCTATGTCAAGGTGATCGATCCATAACGGATTACTCTATAGAGTTTCGCACTCTTGCTGCCTCCAGTGACTGGAACGAGCCGGCGTTGCTCGCTCGTTTTCTGGAGGGACTCCACGCTGAGGTTAAGGATGAGATTCTCTCCCGGGAGGTTCCTTCCAGCGTGGACTCTTTGATTGCACTCGCCATCCGCATAGAACGACGGGTAGATCTTCGTCACCGAGCTCGTGGAAGAGAGCTCGCGTTAACGGTGTTCCCCCTCTCCGCATCTCAACCATCTCCTCCCACCGGCTCAGAGACTGAGCCCATGCAGCTGGGAGGTATTCGCATCTCGACTAAGGAGAGGGAACGGAGAATCACCAACCGCCTTTGCCTCTATTGCGGTTCTGCTGGACATTTTGTCATGTCATGTCCAGTAAAAGCCAGAGCTCATCAGTAAGCGGAGGGCTACTGGTGAGCGCTACTACTCAGGTCTCTCCATCAAGATCCTGTACTACCTTGTCGGTCCATCTACGCTGGACCGGTTCGGCTGCTTCCTGCAGTGCCTTGATAGACTCTGGGGCTGAGGGTTGTTTTATGGACGAAGCATGGGCTCGGAAACATGACATTCCTCTCAGACAGTTAGGAAGCCCACGCCCATGTTCGCCTTAGATGGTAGTCTTCTCCCCAGTATCAGATGTGAGACACTACCTTTAACCCTCACAGTATCTGGTAACCACAGTGAGACCATTTCCTTTTTGATTTTTCGTTCACCTTTTACACCTGTTGTTTTGGGTCATCCCTGGCTAGTATGTCATAATCCTTCTATTAATTGGTCTAGTAATTCTATCCTATCCTGGAACGTTTCTTGTCATGTGAAGTGTTTAATGTCTGCTATCCCTCCTGTTTCTTCTGTCCCCTCTTCTCAGGAGGAACCTGGTGATTTGACAGGAGTGCCGGAGGAATATCATGATCTGCGCACGGTCTTCAGTCGGTCCAGAGCCAACTCTCTTCCTCCTCACCGGTCGTATGATTGTTGTATTGATCTCCTTCCGGGGACCACTCCCCCTCGGGGTAGACTATACTCTCTGTCGGCTCCCGAACGTAAGGCTCTCGAGGATTATCTGTCTGTTTCTCTCGACGCCGGTACCGTGGTGCCTTCTTCCTCTCCCGCCGGAGCGGGGGTTTTTTTTGTTAAGAAGAAGGACGGTACTCTGCGCCCCTGCGTGGATTATCGAGGGCTGAATGACATAACGGTTAAGAATCGTTATCCGCTTCCCCTTATGTCGTCAGCCTTCGAGATTCTGCAGGGAGCCAGGTTCTTTACTAAGTTGGACCTTCGTAACGCTTACCATCTCGTGCGCATCAGAGAGGGGGACGAGTGGAAAACGGCGTTTAACACTCCGTTAGGGCATTTTGAATACCGGGTTCTGCCGTTCGGTCTCGCTAATGCTCCAGCTGTCTTTCAGGCATTAGTTAATGATGTACTGAGAGACATGCTGAACATCTTTGTTTTCGTTTAACTTGACGATATCCTGATTTTTTCACCGTCACTCGAGATTCATGTTCAGCACGTTCGACGTGTACTCCAGCGCCTTTTAGAGAATTGTCTCTACGTGAAGGCTGAGAAGTGCGCCTTTCATGTCTCCTCTGTCACATTTCTCGGTTCTGTTATTTCCGCTGAAGGCATTCAGATGGATCCCGCTAAGGTCCAGGCTGTCAGCGATTGGCCCGTTCCTAAGTCACGTGTCGAGTTGCAGCGCTTTCTCGGTTTCGCTAATTTCTATCGGCGTTTCATTCGTAATTTCGGTCAAGTGGCTGCCCCTCTCACAGCTCTGACTTCTGTCAAAACGTGCTTTAAGTGGTCCGGTTCCGCCCAGGGAGCTTTTGATCTCCTCAAGAAGCGTTTTACATCCGCTCCTATCCTTGTTACTCCTGACATCACTAAACAATTCATTGTCGAGGTTGACGCTTCAGAGGTGGGCGTGGGAGCCATTCTGTCCCAGCGCTTCCATTCTGACGATAAGGTCCATCCTTGCGCTTATTTTTCTCATCGCCTGTCGCCATCGGAACGCAACTATGATGTGGGTAACCGCGAACTGCTCGCCATCCGCTTAGCCATAGGCGAATGGCGACAGTGGTTGGAGGGGGCGACCGTCCCTTTTGTCGTTTGGACTGACCATAAGAACCTTGAGTACATCCGTTCTGCCAAACGACTTAATGCACGTCAAGCTCGTTGGGCGTTGTTTTTCGCTCGTTTCGAGTTCGTGATTTCTTATCGCCCGGGAAATAAGAACACCAAGCCTGATGCCTTATCCCGTCTCTTTAGTTCATCTGTGGCTTCTACCGACCCCGAGGGGATTCTCCCTGAAGGGCGTGTTGTCGGGTTGACTGTCTGGGGAATTGAGAGACAGGTAAAGCAAGCACTCACTCACACTGCGTCGCCGCGCGCTTGTCCTAGTAACCTTCTGTTCGTTCCTGTCTCTACTCGTCTGGCTGTTCTTCAGTGGGCTCACTCTGCCAAGTTAGCTGGCCACCCCGGCGTTCGGGGTACGCTTGCTTCTATTCGTCAGCGGTTTTGGTGGCCTACTCAGGAGCGTGACACGCGCCGTTTCGTGGCTGCTTGTTCGGACTGCGCGCAGACTAAGTCAGGTAACTCTCCTCCTGCCGGTCGTCTTAGACCGCTTCCCATTCCTTCTCGACCATGGTCTCACATCGCCTTAGACTTTATTACCGGTCTGCCTTCGTCTGCGGGGAAGACTGTGATTCTTACGGTTGTCGATAGGTTCTCTAAGGCGGCACATTTCATTCCCCTCGCTAAGCTTCCTTCCGCTAAGGAGACGGCACAAATCATCATTGAGAATGTGTTCAGAATTCATGGCCTCCCGTTAGACGCCGTTTCAGACAGAGGCCCGCAATTCACGTCACAGTTTTGGAGGGAGTTCTGTCGTTTGATTGGTGCTTCCGTCAGTCTCTCTTCCGGGTTTCATCCCCAGTCTAACGGTCAAGCAGAAAGGGCCAATCAGTCGATTGGTCGCATATTACGCAGCCTTTCTTTTCGAAACCCTGCGTCTTGGGCAGAACAGCTCCCCTGGGCAGAATACGCTCACAACTCGCTTCCTTCGTCTGCTACCGGGCTATCTCCGTTTCAGAGTAGTCTTGGGTACCAGCCTCCTCTGTTCTCGTCCCAGCTCGCCGAGTCCAGCGTTCCCTCCGCTCAGGCTTTTGTCCAACGTTGTGCGCGCACCTGGAGGAGGGTCAGGTCTGCACTTTGCCGTTACAGGGCGCAGACTGTGAGAGCCGCCAATAAACGTAGGATTAAGAGTCCTAGGTATTGTCGCGGTCAGAGAGTGTGGCTTTCCACTCGTAACCTTCCCCTTACGACAGCTTCTCGCAAGTTGACTCCGCGGTTCATTGGTCCGTTCCGTGTCTCTCAGGTCGTCAATCCTGTCGCTGTGCGACTGCTTCTTCCGCGACATCTTCGTCGCGTCCACCCTGTCTTCCATGTCTCCTGTGTCAAGCCTTTTCTTCGCGCCCCCGTTCGTCTTCCCTCCCCCCCCCCCGTCCTTGTCGAGGGCGCACCTATTTACATGGTACGGAAGATCATGGACATGCGTTCTCGGGGACGTGGTCACCAGTACTTAGTGGATTGGGAGGGTTACGGTCCTGAGGAGAGGAGTTGGGTTCCATCTCGGGACGTGCTGGACCGTTCGTTGATTGATGATTTCCTCCGTTGCCGCCAGGGTTCCTCCTCGAGTGCGCCAGGAGGCGCTCGGTGAGTGGGGGGGTACTGTCATGTTTTGTCATTGATTATCATGTCTTGTCCCTGTGCTTCCCTTCTATTCGTTTCCCTCTGCTGGTCTTATTAGGTTCTTTCCCTCTTTCTATCCCTCTCTCTCCCCCTCCCTCTCTCCCTCTCTCGCTCTCTCTCTCTATCGTTCCGTTCCTGCTCCCAGCTGTTCCTCATTTTCCTAACTACCTCATTTACTCTTTCACACCTGTCCCCTATTTTGCCCTCTGATTAGAGTCCCTATTTCTCCCTCTGTTTTCCGCTTCTGTCCTTGTCGGATCCTTGTTTGGTGTTTGCTGTTCTGTGTCCTTGTTCCGCCCTGTCGTGTTTTTGCCTTCTTCGGATGCTGCGTGTGAGCGGGTGTCTGTGTCGGCTGCGGCCTGTGCCCTCCCGAAGCGACCTGCAGTCTGTGGTCGCGTCTCCGGTCGTTCCTCTCTACTGACGAGAGGAGTTCGGTTTTCCTGTTTTGGATTTGCCTGAGATGGTATCCAGGAGTGTCGTTTTTTGTTTGGGACTGGAGTGGAGGCTCTGTTTCTGTTGAGTCGCTTTTGGGTCCTCATTCACCAGCATAACAGCAGCAGTTGGTGAAGCGGATGCAACAATGTGGACAAGTTTGCCACAAACTTTCCGTAATAGTTCAGGAGCCCCAAAAATGACCTCAGCTCTGAGATATTTGTGGGTGCTGGTGCGTTTACAATTGCTTCCACCTTGCTGTTGGTTGGGTGCAGGCCTTGTGCATCAATCTTGTATCCGAGATACTCCACTGAGTCCTGGAGGAACTCACACTTGCTGCGTTTCATTCTCACTCCGTATTTCTCCAGTCTTGACATCACTTTGTACAGCACTACAAGGTGCTCTCCAATGGTTGGTGCTGACACGAGGATGTCGTCCATGAAGCACACAACGTTGTCTATACCGTACAAGATCTGATCCATTGTGTGTTGGAATATCGCTGGAGCTGTCGAGATTCCATAGGCCAAGCGATTGAATCTGAATAGCCCCTTGTGTGTATTGATGGTCAGATACTGTTCTGACTCCGGATCCAGCTTCAGTTGCTGATAAGCGAATGCCAGGTCCAGCTTACTGAAAACCTTCCCACCAGCTAGAGTGGCAAACAGATCTTCAGCGTTTGGTAGTGGATATTCCTCTGGTAGTATGCAGCGATTTACTGTGACCTTGTAGTCACCGCACATTCTGACGGTCTTGTCTTTCTTTGGGACTACAACAATCGGAGCGGCCCAGTCGCTCCTCGCTACTTTCGTGATTATGTTATTCTTCTGTAGGCGGTCCAGTTCCTTCTCTACTGCTTCCTTAAGAGCATAGGGAACTGGACGTGGTTTGTGAAAGATAGGCTTGGTTCCTTCTTGCACTCTGACTTTTGCTGTGAAGTCTTGTATTTCGCCGTAGCCATCTTTGAAAAGTTCTTTGTGCTTCTCCAGCATGTTAGTGAGTGTAGCTTGACTCACTGGTTTGTCCTTTCTCAGACTGAAGATTTCTCCCCAGTTCAACTTGATCTTTTGTAGCCAGTTTCTGCCTAGCAAGGCTGATTTTTCTCCTTTAACAATGACAAGCGGTAGCGTCCACTCCTTCCCCTCATACCGGACTGGTACCTGGATCTGCCCTAACACAGGAATAGTGTCACCAGTGTATGAAGAAAGGCGGATGGACGCTGGCTGAAGAGGGCACTCTTTCAGTTTTTCTTTGTAGAGTCTCTCTGGAACCAGAGATACAGACGCTCCGGTGTCCAGCTGCATTTTTACCGGTTTTCCCGCTAACTCCATGTTGAGATAGATTCCATCTTTTTGTTGTTGAGCTGTGTACACTGTGGACAGTACTTTGTGCGCTCTTGCTGTGCGTTTTGAGGCTTTACACACTTTCTGTAAATGTCCAACCTTTCCACAATTGTGGCACTTTACATTTTGGAATCGACATTCACTGTGCTGATGATTATCTCCCCCACATCTGTAGCAACTTGGCTTAGACCTTTGAGATGTGGGCTGCTTTGTTCTTGTGTAACCTTGAGGACGGGACTGAGAAAAGTGTGACTTTTGTGAGCCTTTTTCACCACGTGCATCACTGACCTTGTGAACACCTTTCTGACGTTCTGCATATCCCGATAGCTCAATAGTATCCCTGTGGGCAAGCTCGAGTCCAAGTGCGATATCACAGGCTTTCCGAAAGGTCAGGTCCTTCTCTGACAGAAGCCTTCTGTGATATGCTTCACCTGTGAGACCACATACAAACTTGTCTCGAAGAGCATCATCAAGAAATTGTGCAAACTCACATGTACTTGCCAGCCTTTTCAAAGCAATGATGTAGTCTGCCACGGTTTCCCCTTGACTCTGGTGACGTTGGTAAAATCTGAAACGTTCTGCAATGAGAATTGGCTTAGGCTTGAAATGCCTTGAAAGAGTTTCAGTCAGTTCTGCATAGTTCAACTCCACTGCTTTTATTGGTTCAATGAGACCTTTCAGCAATCCATACTCAGTTGGACCCAAAACACTGAGAAATACGTCTGCTTTCTTTTCATCTTTGATTTCATTTGCAGCCAGCCAACGCTCAAAACGCTCCAAATAGGAATCAAAATCCTCTTTTGTAGCCTCAAACTCCGGTACTCGACTAATGGTTGCCATTTTCACAGTTAATTGTTCAGTTTCCTTATTCCTTGTATTCCTTAATTTTCATCTAATTCTTCACTTCAGAAGTTTCTGCAATTACTTCGTTCACTGCACTCATTTGTAATAATGTACACACCGTGTTACGTTCCTTCTTCCTTTTTTTTTCTTTCTTGATAATATTTCTCCACTGAGATCGCCTAATTTCAATGGGTTCAATGACAGTTCTTTTTATTTTACCACCAGAGGGCAGTGTCGCTATTCTGGACTCCAATAGTCTTGCTACTTGGCAGCTCCTGAACACTGTATCTGCTAGCAGTGCTTAGCCGTTTTTTACTGGCGAAAGAAAATAAAAAATAACTGACGAATTACATAATTATTTTGAGTTTCATTACTCACGCAACATTCTTCCCTTCAAGCAATGTCCGTTAAAGAAGTTGAATCACCTCGTCGCCACTGTAATATTTGTGTTGTGGAGAAATAACAAGACAGGAGACGGGAGTACAGTTAGTTTTCGTTTAGTCAAAACCTCTCGTGCTCTACAGTTCTCCCGGGCACACCCGTGCGCATGTGCACTTCCCACTAGGTGCAGCAACGTAACACTGTCGCAATAATCACTGCTTAGTAACAGCATAGCAACCAATATAAACAGATGTAGATCCCAGATACTACACTGACCATCATTTTCACTTGTCTGACAGCTTGCACGATGACTAGTTTCTCACACGACTGGCCTACCTGAATGATCTGAATCTAGGATTACAGGGACTCTCCACAACTATAATCAAAGTGCGGGACAAAATTGAGGCTATGATTAAGAAGTTGGAGCTCTTCTCTGTCTGCATTAACAAGGACAACACACAGGTCTTTCCATCATTGTATGATTTTTTGTGTGCAAATGAACTCAAGCTTACGGACAATGTCAAATGTGATATAGCGAAGCACCTGAGTGAGTTTGGTGTGCAATTACGTAGGTACTTTCCCGAAACAGATAACACAAACAACTGGATTGGTTATCCCTTTCATGCCCTGCCTCCAGTCCACTTACCGATATCTGAACAAGAGAGCCTCATCGAAATTGCAACAAGCGGTTCTGTGAAAATTGAATTTAATCAGAAGCCACTGACAGATTTCTGGATTGGGCTGCGCTCAGTGTATCCTGCCTTTGCAAATTGCACTGTTATGACACTGATTCCCTTTGCAACCACGTACCTATGTGAGAGGGGATTCTCGGCCCTCCCTAGCATGAAAACTAAATACAAGCTCAGACTGTGTGTGGAAAATTATTTAAGACTGAGACACTCTTTCAAGCACACCCTTCTCATTAACCTGTGGTGAGTAATTCACCATTTTCGATGAACAAATAAAGTTTTATATGTAAGATGGCTAAATAAAGAGCAAAATTATTGATTATTATTATATTATTATTTGTACCCTGGTCCTATAAGAGCTCTTTGTCACTTGCCACGAACCGGGTTTTAACAAAAACTCACACTCATTCTTATGTTTAATAAATGTATCGTATTGTGTGTGTGTAGCAGGCTTATGATGGCAAAAAACAACATTTGAGAGTGCGCTGACCCTGGTGCTAGAGGGGGTACGCAGCTGGAGGTTGAATGTTTGAAGGGGTACGGGACTATAAAAAGTTTGGGAACCACTGATCTCGAGCCATAATCATTATGCTTATTCTAAGTAAAATACAACTTCTAACTCGATTGATAGCCTGAAATGGCTTCTTGGTAGCATGTTATGAGGTCGGAAGAATAGGAACCTATCTGGGATAGCTAAAGCCAACTTAATAAAATTGCTAGGTGGCTAGTAGTATTACAGAGAAACAACAACAGGACAAATCTGAGAGGGCACGTGCCCCTGTGCCCCCTATGGGCATGACGCCTCTGTAAGGGCTCTATTAAATCTTTATCGCTGAAGCATTACAGATTGCGCTTCAGAAATGTATAGGTAATTACAGACTGAGCCAACATATGCAGCGTTTACCGTGAATGCGGTCTCCGCTAACGCGGGAACATTGGCCACATGTCAAAACAGTGACAAAACTGCTACCTTCAATATCACAGTACTGACTATCTCTTCAGCAGTTGCACAGGTAAGCTATTCATATGATGATGGATAATACAGTTAGCTTGATTATAATGATAAATGTATAAGTTCTTAAATTCTATTCCTCAAGAATCAATGCAGTAGGTGAGCCTATATCGTTAATTGAAATGATCAATGAACAGCAGAAAATATTGCAGATTAGGCTACACCTTTACAGTAAATTGTTTTATTGATGTTTTATTCGAAGCTGACAACAAATAACCATAGAGATCCTATTAAACTAGCCTACTTTTCTAATTCCTAATTCTATGCAAATAACACTGACCTGGGATCTCATTCCTTTGACAATCACTTTGGCAATATATCACAAAATAGGAACACAAACAAACATTACAACTAAATTAAGAACTGTTTTGCTGAAAATATATAAATACATGATCAAACCTGAAGGGCAATCTACAGAGAAAACAATTACTGATTGTACAACAGTCTCTGAAACAGATCATTTCTGATCATGTGATTGACTACACCTGATTCCTGCCATATACAGGTGTAACTGGAATGTCCCTGGTTGGCTCATGTTCTCTTCCCTATGAGTTGACCTAGTTTAACTTTCCTCCCTACCTCTTTTGTCCTCTCATTTATCATGTGTTGCAAGTTGCCACACCAATAACAAACAATACTATTTACGAACACTCTACAAATCACCCTTGCTCTGATCATATTGAGCCAAAATGGAGAATGATGTGATTCTATAGCAAACGTTGTGCTCATGAATTTGTGAACAACCAAACCTTCATCCCTTTGCATATCAATATTATTGTACTGTATGTCATCAATATCAATAATTAATCAAATATATGTTTGTAATCTCATTAATATTGTGTTGTTTCTGTGCTTCTTCATTAATAAACTATACTCACAAAACTATACTGTAGTCATCTGAAGAGGAGGTGTAGCAGGGATCGGACCAAGACGCAGCGTAGTTAGTGTTTTTGTTATTTTAATAATAACAAAAACGTGAACACTACAAAAATACAAAATAACAAATGTGGCAAAACCGAAACAGTCCTATCTGGTGCAATGAACACAAAGACAGAAGACAACCACCCACAAAACCCAACACAAAACAGGCTACCTAAATATGGTTCCCAATCAGAGACAATGACAAACACCTGCCTCTGATTGAGAACCATATTAGGCCAAACAACAAACCCAACATAGAAACACAACATATAGATAACCCACCCAACTCACGCCCTGACCACACTAAAACAAAGACAAAACAGAGGAAAATAAAGGTCAGAATGTGACATATACTAACACTTGGGGTATGTACATACACCAACCAGAAGCCATGGATTACAGGCAACATCCGCACTGAGCTAAATGCTAGAGCTGCCACTTTCAAGAAGTGGGACTCTAACCAGAAAGCTTATAAGAAATCCCACTATGCCCTCTGACGAACCATCAAACAGGCAAAGCGTCAATACAGGACTAAGATCGAATCGTACTACAACGGCGCCGATGCTCGTCGGATGTGGCGGGGCTTGCAAACCATTACAGACTACAAAGGGAAACACAGCTGAGAGCTGCCCAGTGACACGAGCCTACCAGATGAGCTTAACTACTTCTATGCTCGCTTCGAGGCAAATAACACTGAAACATGCATGAGAGCACCAGCTGTTCTAGAAGACTGTGTGATCACGTTCTCCGCAGCCGATGTGAGTAAGACCTTTAAACAGGTCAACATTCACAAGGCAGCTGGGCCAGACGGATTACCACGATGTGTACTACGAGCATGCGCTGACCAACTGGAAAGTGTCTTCACTGACATTTTCAACCTCTCTCTGCCCGAGTCTGTAATACCAGCATGTTTTAAGCAGACCACCATAGTGCCTGTGCCCAAGAATATGAAGGTAACCTGCCTAAACGACTACCGATCCGTAGCACTCACGTCTGTAGCCATGAAGTGCTTCGAAAGGCTGGTAATGGCTCACATCAACACCATTATCCCAGAAACCCTAAACCCACTCCAATTTGCATACCGCCCCAACAGATCCACAGAGGATGCCATCTCTATTGCACTCCACACTGCCCTTTCCCACATGGATAGAAGGAACACTTATGTGAGAATGCTATTCACTGACTACAGCTCAGCGTTCAACACCCTAGTGCCCTCAAAGCTCATCAATAAGCTAAGGACCCTGGGACTAAACACCTCCCTCTGCAACTGGATCCTGGACTTCCTGATGGGCCGCCCCCAGGTGGTGAGGGTAGGTAACAACACATCTGCCACGCTGATCCTCAACACAGGAGCCCCTCAGTGGTGCGTGCTCAGTCCCCTCCTGTACCCCCTGTTCACTCATGACTGCACTGCCAGGCACAACTCCAACACCATCATTAAGTTTACAGATGACACAACAGTGGTAGGCCTGATCACCGACAACAACGAGACAGCCTATAGGGAGGAGGTCAGAGACCTGGCCGTGTGGTGCCAGGACAGGACCGGACAACAACCTCCCCCTCAACATGATGAAGACAAAGGAGATGATTGTGGACTACAGTAAAAAGAGGACCGAGCACGCCCCCATTCTCCAGGCTGCAGTGAAGCAGGTTGAGAGCTTCAAGTTCCTTGGTGTCCACATCACCAACAAACTAACATGGTCCAAGCACACCAAGACAGTCGTGAAGAGGGCACAACAAAACCTATTCCCCCTCAGGAGACTGAAAAGATTTGGCATGGGTCCTCAGATCCTCAAAAGGTTATACAGCTGCACCATCGAGAGCATCCTGACTGGTTGCATCACTGCCTGGTATGGCAACTGCTTGGCCTCCGACCGCAAGGCACAACAGAGGGTAGTGCGAACGGCCCAGTACATCACTGGGGCCAAGCTACCTGCCATCCAGGACCTCCATACCAGGCGGTGTCAGAGGAAGGCCTTAAAAATTGTCAAAGACTCCAGCCACCCCAGCCAAAGACTGTTCTCTTTGCTATAGCATGGCAAGCGGTACCGGAGCGCCAAGTATAATTCAAAGAGGCTTCTAAACAACTTCTACCCCCAAGTCATAAGACTCCTGAACAGCTAATCAAATGGCTACCCAGACTATTTGCATTGCCCACCCCCCCCCCCCCCCTCTTTTACACCGCTGCTACTCTCTGTTGTTATCATCTATGCATAGTCACTTTAATAACTCTACCTACATGTACATATTACCTCAACTTACCGGTGCCCCCGCACATAGACTCTGTACGGTACCCCCCTGTATATAGTCTCGCTATTGGTATTTTACTGCTGCCCTTTAATTACTTGTTACTTTTATTTCTTATTCTTGTCCGTATTTTTTTAAACTGTATTGTTGGCTAGGGGCTCATAAGTAAGCATTTCACTGTAAAGACTACACCTGTTGTATTTGGCGCCTGTGAATAATACAATTTGATTTGATTTGATTTGACTTCAACGTGTTTGTTCTTTTGTAGTCCATAATAATGGAACATTGTATGCCAACCTTTTTTAGTCCAATAAATCTCTTATTGTCTGAGTACAATATTTTTGAAGTTTCTGATAAATCTTGGTACCAGAAAAAAGTCCCAGTGACATAATGTTTTACTGTATGAGCCCCCAACAGTCCCTATCCTGTGTAGATATCAATTGATAATTGACAAACATTCCATTATATGCTAAATGACTGGGGCATACCAAAAAACTAGGCCAGCACATCTGAGCAAACATATACAGTGCATGAAACTTGAACTTTCATACCTTTCACCACTGTTTTCATTTTAAATTAAGTAGTAGGCTATAGCAACAGAAAATACATTCTGTTTTCAAAACGGGGACTTGCATGGTGCGATATGAATGATTGCCAAGTTCACACTATGACTAAGTATCGAAACAATGATAAAACAGCTAGATTGACCGACTTTCTCTTCAGCATTTGCACAGCAGTTGTCAATGTAAACAAGAATTTGTTCTTAACTGACTTACCTAGTTAAATAAAGGTTAAATCAAATAAATAAACAAACAAACTGATGCCTATTCATGTGATGAAGGATAACACAGTTGTAGCTTGAACATAATGACGCATTTATCAGTTATATCAATGGACAGGCCGATATAACTAATTGAAATGGCCAATGAACAGCGGTAAATATTGCAGAATAGGCTACACCTTCAGATTATATCGTTCAGTTGACTGACAGGAATGTGTAGCTGAAATAGAAACTGATGTTTTAGGACTCGGAGAGATGACAGTTGCACTATAATAGCTTTCGTTTTCTTCGAAGCTGACAACAAATAACCATAGACCAAGCGCACCAACAATATCTATTCAAAGCCGCTGTTTCTATTCAAGGATACTGGTAAGTTTTAAGTCAATTTCACTAAACTATTCCGCTACCTTGCAATGTAAAAATTGTCAAAGGAACACTCAGAACGCGGAACAGATCAATCTCAAATCAAAATGTTCTTTCTTTCCAATGACAGCTGTTTAACTTGAGTCCGTTTATTTATTGATCAAATAGTAGTAGACTCGTTTCTCCTATCGTCGGTGTAAACCTTCAAGATGTGAATTCGAAGTACGAATGTAATCAAACAATTTAACAAAGTCCCATGTTTTCCGTTCAACAGATCATACGTGGATGAGGGTATGGATTATTTAGACATGATGGATCCCTTTTGGATCCACCAACACTATTATCCAAATGAGAAAGTGAACACAGGTAGGCCTGTTATACAGTTGAACTCGACATAGAACTACTTTATTTTATTAGTTCCAAATCGCAGTCATACAACTGAAATAATATACATTTACATACACATACAAATATTGGGGTTTGAGAGACATGTAGGCTACCTTTATCCAGTGGTGGAAATAGTACCCAAATGTCATACTTGCGTAAAAGTATAAATACCTCAATAGAAAGTTACTCAAGTAAAAGTGAAAGTCACCCTTTAAAATCTTACTTGATTAAAAATCTAAAAGTATTTGGTTCTAAATATACTTAAGTATCAAAAGTAAATGTAATTGCTAAAATATACTTAGGTATCAAAAGTAAAAGTATAAATAATAATAATAATATATTAAGCAAAGCAGGTGGCGCCATTTTCTTGTTTTATAAATGGGGCACACCAACACTCCAACACATAATTTACAAACGATGAATTTGTGTTTAGTGACTCAGATCAGATCAGAGGAAGCAGGGATGACCACGTGTTCTCTTGATAAGTGTGTGAATTTGACAATTTTCCTGCCCTGCTAAACACTCACAATGTAAAGAGTACTTTTGGGTGTCGGGGAAAATGTATGGAGGAAAAGTTAATTATTTTCGTTGGGAATGTAGTGAAGTAAAAGTGAAAGTTAAAAAAAATATAAATAATAAGGTAATGTACAGATACTCCAAAAAACGACTTAAGTAGTACTTTAAAGTATTTTTACCTAAGTACTTTACACCACTGCCTATAGCTCTAACTCCCAAAAGTTTTGTGACACTTTAAAGTCCATGGAGAACAAGAGCACCTCCTCCCAGCTGCCCACTGCACTGAGGCTAGGCAACACGGTCACCACTGATAAATCCATGATAATATAACATTTCAATAAGCATTTCTCTACGGCTGGCCATGCTTTCCTCCTGGCTACCCCAACCCCGGCCAACAGCTCCGCACCCGCCGCAGCTACTTGCCCGAGCCTCACCAGCTTCTCCTTCACCCAAATCCAGATCGCAGATGTTCTGAAAGAGCTGCAAAACCTGGACCCATACAAATCAGCTGGTCTAGACAATCTGGAACCTCTCTTTCTAAAATTATCCGCCGCCACTGTTGCAACCCCTATTACCAGTCTGTTCAACTTCTCTTTCGTATTATCCGAGATCCCTAAAGATTGGAAAGCTGCCGCGGTCATCCCCCTCTTCAAAGGGGGTGACACTCTAGTCCCAAACTGTTATAGACCTATATTCATCCTGCCATGTCTTTCTAAAGTCTTTGAAAGCCAACTTAATAAACAGATCACTGACCATTTCGAATCCCACCGTACCTTCTCCGCTGTGCAATCCGGTTTCCGAGCTGGTCATGGATGCACCTCATCCACGCTCAAGGTACTAAACGATATCATAACCGCCATCAATGAAAGACAGTACTGTGCAGCCGTCTTCATCGACCTGGCCAAGGCTTTCGACTCTGTCAATCACCGTATTCTTATCGGCAGATTCAATAGCTTTGATTTCTCAAATGACTGCCTCGCCTGGTTCACCAACTACTTCGCAGACAGAGTTCAGTGTGTCAAATCGGAGGGCCTGTTGTCCGGACCTCTGGCAGTCTCTATGGGGGTACCACAGGGTTCAATTCTCGTGCCGACTCTTTTCTCCGTATATATCAACGATGTCACTCTTGCTGCGGGCGATTCCCTGATCCATCCTCTATGCAGATGACACCATTCTGTATACATCTGGCCCTTCTTTGAACACTGTGTTAACTAACCTTCAAACGAGCTTCAATGCCATTCAACACTCCTTCCGTGGCCTCCAACTGCTCTTAAACGCTAGCAAAACCAGATGTTTGCTTATCAACCGTTCGCTGCCCGCACCCTCCCCGCCTCAATACTCTGGACGGTTCTGACCTAAAATACGTGGACAACTACAAATACCTAGGTGTTTGGCTAGACTGTAAACTCTCCTTCCAGACTCATATCAAACATCTCCAATCCAAAATCAAATCTAGAATCGTCTTTCTATTTTGCAACAAAGCCTCCTTCACTCACGCTGCCAAACTTACCCTAGTAAAACTGACTATCCTACTAATCCTCGACTTTGGCGATGTCATCTACAAAATAGCTTCCAATACTCTACACAGCAAATTGGATGTAGTCTATCACAGTGCCATCCGTTTTGTTACCAAAGCGCCTTATACCACCCACCACTGCGACCCGTATGCTCTAGTCGGCTGGCCCTCGCTAGACCCACTAGCTCCAGGTCATCTATAAGTCTATGCTAGGTAAAGCTCCACCTTATCTCAGCTCACTGGTCACGATAACAACACCCACCCGTAGCACGCGCTCCAGCAGGTATATTTCACTGGTCATCCCCAAAGCCAACACCTCCTTTGGCCGCCTTTCCTTCCAGTTCTCTGCTGCCAGTGACTGGAACGAATTGCAAAAATCGATGAAGCTGGAGACTTACATTTCCCTCACTGTACATAGTCCATCTGTAAATAGCCCACCCAATCTACCTACCTCATCCCCATATTGTTTTTATTTACTTTGCTGCTCTTTTGCACACCGGTATCACTACTTACACACCATCATCTGCTCATCATCATCTGCTCATCTATCACTCAGTCGTAATCTGCTAAATTGTAATTACTTTGCTACTATGGCCTATTTATTGCCTTACCTCCTCATGCATTTTGCACACTGTAACGATTCTCGTTGGTGGAAGGAGAGGAGGACCAAAATGCAGCGTGGTAAGTGTTCGTCATATTTAATTAAAACTGAACACTACACAAAACAACAACGAGGAAAAACGAAAATGAAACAGTTCTGCCAGGTGAACATACACTAAACAGAAAACAAACACCCACAACCAAAATGGGGAAAACAGGCTACCTAAATATAATTCTCAATCAGAGACAACGAACGACAGCTGCCTCTGATTGAGAACCATATCAGGCCAGACATAGAAATACAACAACATAGAAAACAGAACATAGACTACCCACCCCAACTCACGCCATGACCAACCTAACACAAAGACATACAAATAAACTAAGGTCAGAACGTGACAGTACCCCCCCCCAAAGGTGCGGACTCCGGCCGCAAAACCTGAACCTATAGGGGAGGGTCTGGGTGGGCGTCTGTCCGCGGTGGCGGCTCTGGCGCGGGACGTGGATCCCACTCCACCATAGTCTTTGCCCGCTTAAGTGGCGCCTTTGGAGCGGCGACCCTCGCCGCTGATCTCGGACTGGGAACCCTTGCAGCGGGCCCTGAATAGATGGGAGACTCCGGCAGCGCCGGACAGGTGGGAGACTCCGGCAGTGCTAGAGTGAAGGGCGGCTCCGGCAGCGCCGGCGTGAAGGGCGGCTCCGGCAGCGCCGGCGTGACGGACGGCTCCGGCAGCTCCTGAATGACGGACGGCTCCAGCAGCTCCTGACTGACGGGCGGCTCCGGCAGCTCCTGACTGACGGGCGGCTCCGGCAGCTCCTGACTGACGGGCGGCTCCGGTAGCTCAGGACAGACGGGCGGCTCTGGCAGCTCAGGATAGATGGGCGGCTCTGGCAGCTCAGGACAGACAGGCGGCTCTGGCAGCTCAGGACAGACGGGCGGCTCTGGCCTGGAGAGAGAACCTGGAGGGAGGAGACGGAGAGACAGCCTGGTGCGTGGCGCTGCCACAGGACCTACCAGGCTGGGGAGACCTACAGTAGGCCAGTTTTTTATGCATATATGATGAACAGAGAGTAGCAGTAGCATAAAAAGAGGGGTTGGCGGGTGGTGGGACACAATGCAGATAGCCCGGTTAGCCAATGTGCGGGAGCACTGGTTGGTCGTGCCAATTGAGGTAGTATGTACATGAATGTATAGTTAAAGTGACTATGCATATAAGATAAACAGAGAGTATCAGCAGTGTAAAAGAGGGGTTGGGGGGGGGGGGCACACAATGCAAATAGTCCGGGTAACCATTTGGTTACCTGTTCAGGAGTCTTATGGCTTGGGTGTAAAAACTGTTGAGAAGCCTTTTTGTCCTAGACATGGCACTCCGGTACTGCTTGCCATGCGGTAGTAGAGAGAACAGTCTATGACTGGGGTGGCTGGGGTCTTTGGCAATTTTTAGGGCCTTCTTCTGACACCGCTTGGTATAGAGGTCCTGGATGACAGACAGCTTTGCCCCCGTGATGTACTGGGCCGTACGCACTACCCTCTGAAGTGTCTTGTGGTCGGAGGCCGAGCAATTGCCGTACCAGGCAGTGATGCAACCGGTCAGGATGCTCTTGATGTTGCAGCTGTAGAACCTTTTGAGGATCTCAGGACCCATGCCAAATCTTTTTAGTTTCCTGAGGGGGAATAGGCTTTGTCGTGCCCTCTTCACGACTGTCTTGGTGTGTTTGGACCATTCTAGTTTGTTGGTGATGTGGACACCAAGGAACTTGAACTTGAAACTGCTCCATTACAGCCCCATCGATGAGAATGGGGGCGTGCTCGGTGCTCCTTTTCCTGTAGTCCACAATCATCTCCTTTGTCTTGGTTACGCTGAGGGATAGGTTGTTATTCTGGCACCACCCGGCCAGGTCTCTGACCTATTCCCTATAGGCTGTCTCGTCGTTGTCGGTGATCAGGCCTACCACTGTTGTGTCGTCTGCAAACTTAATGATGGTGTTGGAGTCGTGCCTGGCCATGCAGTCGTGGGTGAACAGGGAGTACAGGAGGGGACTGAGCACGCACCCCTGGGGAGCTCCAGTGTTGAGGATCAGCGTGGCAGATGTGTTGCTACCTACCCTCACCACCTGGGGGCGGCCCGTCAGGAAGTCCAGGATCCAGTTGCAGAGGGAGGTGTTTAGTCCCAGGTTCCTTAGCTTAGTGATGAGCTTTTAGGGTACTATGGTGTTGAACGCTGAGCTGTAGTCAATGAATAGCACTCTGACATAGGTGTTCCTTTTGTCCAGGTGGGAAAGGGCAGTGTGGAGTGCAATAGAGATTGCATCATCTGTGGATCTGTTTGGACGGTATGCAAATTGGAGTGGGTCTAGGGTTTCTGGGATAATGGTGTTGATGTGAGCCATTACCAGCCTTTCAAAGCACTTCATGGCTACGGACGTGAGTGCTACGGGTCTGTAGTCATTTATGCAGGTTGCCTTTGTGTTCTTTGGCACAGGGACTATGGTGGTCTGCTTGAAACATGTTGGTATTACAGACTCAATCAGGTACATGTTGAAAATGTCAGTGAAGACACCTGCCAGTTGGTCAGCACATGCCCGGAGCACACGTCCTGGTAATCCGTCTGGCCCCGCAGCCTTGTGTATGTTGACCTGTTTTTATTGTGTTAAAAAAAAAAAGAGCCATGCGTCCTCCGAAACACAACCCAACCAAGCCGCACTGCTTCTTAACACAGCGCGCATCCAACCCAGAAGCCAGCCGCACCAATGTGTCGGAGGAAACACCGTGCACCTGGCGACCTTGGGCCGAGCTCCATGGATGCGATGAGACAAGGATATCCCTACCGGCCAAACCCTCCCTAACCCGGACGACGCTAGGCCAATTGTGCGTCGCCCCACGGACCTCCCGGTCGCGGCCGGCTACGACAGAGCCTGGGCGCGAACCCAGAGTCTCTGGTGGCACAGTTAGCTCTGCGATGCAGTGCCCTAGACCACTGCACCACCCGGGAGGCCCATGTTGACCTGTTTTAAGGTCTTACTCACGTCGGCTACAGGGAGCGTGATCACACAGTCGTCCGGAACAGCTGATGCTCTCATGCATGCCTCAGTGTTGTTTGCCTCGAAGCGAGCATAGAGTGATTTAGCTCATCTGTTAGGCTCGTGTCACTGGGCAGCTCGCGGCTGTGCTTCCCTTTGTAGTCTGTAATAGTTTGTAAAAGCCCTGCCACATCCGACGAGCGTCGGAGCCAGTGTAGTATGATTCAATCTTAGCCCTGTATTGACGCTTTGCCTGTTTGATGGTTCGTCGCAGGGCATAGCGGGATTTCTTGTAAGCTTCCGGGTTAGAGTCCCGCACCTTGAAAGCGGCAGCTCTAGCCTTTAGCTCAGTGCAGATGTTGCCTGTAATCCATGGCTTCTGATTGGGGTATGTACGTACAGTCACTGTGGGGACGACGTCCTCAATGCACTTATTGATAAAGCCAGTGACTGATTTGGTGTATTCCTCAATGTCATCGGAAGAATCCTGGAACATGTTCCAGTCTGTGATAGCAAAACAGTCCTGTAGTTGAGCATCTGCTTCATCTGACCACTTTTTTATAGACCGAGTCACCGGTGCTTCCTGCTTTAATTTTTGCTTGTAAGCAGGAATCAGGAGGATAGAGTTGTGGTCGGATTTACCAAATGGCGAGGGAGAGCTTTGTATGCGTCTCTGTGTGTAGAGTACAGGTGATCTAGAATTTTTTTCCTTCTGGTTGCACATTTAACATGTTGATAGAGATTTGGTAGAACTGATTTAAGTTTCCCTACATTAAAGTCTCCGGCCACTAGGAGCGCCTCCTCTGGGTGAGTGGTTTCCTGTTTGCTTATTTCCTTATACAGCTGACTGAGTGCGGTCTTAGTGCCAGCATCTGTTTGTGGTGGTAAATAAACAGCCACGAAAAGTATAGCTGAGAACTCTCTAGGCAAGTAGTGTGGCCTGCAATTTATCACAATATACTCTACTTCAGGTGAGCAAAATCTAGAGACTTCCTTAGATTTCGTGCACCAGCTGTTGTTTACAAATATGCACAAACCGCCCCCCCCCCCCCATCTTACCTGATTGTGCTGTTCTATCCTGCCGGTGCAGCGTATATCCCGCTAGCTGAATATCCATGTCGTCCTTCAGCCACGATTCCGTGAAACATAGGATATTACAGTTTTCGATGTCCCTTTGGTAGGATATTTGTGATTGTACCTCATCTAATTTATACTTAAGTATATTTTAGCAATTACATTTACTTTTGGTACTTAAGTATATTTAAAACCAAATACTTTTTGACTTTTTCTCAAGTAGTATTTTACTGGGTGACTTTCACTTTTACGTAAGGTATTTTATATTAAGGTATCTTTACTTTTACTCAAGTATGACAATTGGATACTTTCCCCACCACTGGCCAACACACACAAAACATTGCATAACGACATATACAGTATTTAGCCTAGCCTAGACGACACAACACAATATAGCTACTGTATGAGCTGCCTCTCTGTCAGTCATCATGCCACTAATTATTAATATTCTGTCCTTATTTTAGACAATAAAACCATACTCTATTATGGTTTGCACAATCAAGGGGCAACCTGTTATTTGAACAGTGTGCTTCAGGTCCTCTTCATGACTAAAGGCTTCAGAGAGGCTGTGGAAAGGTTTGGGTACTCCTACTCTTCTGTCACATTTTCTGTTGGGAATACAAAAAAAGCCAGGCTATTTACTGGCAATTGTCAAAAGCTTTTCAAAATTGATAACAAGCTATGCACTTTTGGAGATATACAGTAACCAAGTAGCCTCTATCCCTAGTGGCTGTAAGAGTACATTTATTGGCTATTGACAATAATAATATGAATCTTAACTGCCAATAAGTTATTAAGAGATTTTGCTAATAAATATGACAATTTATAGTTCTTAAATGTCTCTTTACAGCCAAGAGCAGGTTAATGTTGAACAGAACACGTTTGATCTTCAGCTGAAATGTTTGTTTGAGACTTTAAAGAAAAAACAAGCTCACACTAAAGATGTCACATCAAAACTGGGCATTGAAAAGGGTAAGTCAAGCAAAAGTATCAGAGCTGAGAAGTAATCTGCATTTTATGTATCAGCATAGGTGTACAGGCACTTTAATAGCACGGTATTTGATGATACAATTGAAAAGAGTATTCTTTGACTGTATAACCAATTGCCTGAATGAGTGTAGGCCTACCATTCATTAAATCATTGGGTGTACCATTAATTGTTTCTATTGCTTCCAATGCAGTGTTCGAGCAAGGTGATGCTGCTGAATATTTCGAGAAGATTTTAAGCAAGGTCAATCCGGATGTGTCTAAGGTACTGCTTCGCTCAACAAATGTAGGTGCAATTCAATGTATAGAAGTTATGAAATTACAAGACTGACAAAAGTTTTTTTTTTTTTGATATTTCAAGGACATTTGAAGCACACTGCCACCTGTTCTATATCTGACCGTCATGTGAACAGTGATGAAGTTGGTCCATTTTGGACTGTGCCACTCTCAATGGAAGATAACAACTACTACAGTGTGGTAGGGAAACGCCTAATTCACCTATTATAGCAACTCTAACATGTTCTACATACAGGGCTACCTAATACTTCAAATGCCATGTAGTATGCAATGTGTCTTAATGATATTTAATTGTAGTTGGTATGTGCAAATTTTGTATTGTAAAAAAAAGACATACATCTAGTTAAATGTTTTTAATTAACAGCATATTCGTTCAGTGAGAATGTATTTTACTGTATGTTGGAATTTGAGGAAAAAAGCAAATGAATTACATTTAGGCTTATTGTATGATAATAATGCCAACATTTGATATTTTGTGACAAATTGGTTGAGGCAAATAACACTGTACCATTGGGCTGCTGAAGTTGGAGGTGCAAGATACAATTTTGTTTGTTTTTTCAGAGAGATGGTTTTGAGGATTTTTTCAAGTCTTCAACTGTCAGTGGTGACAATCAGATGTACTGTGACTACTGCGATGGGAAAACAGACGCAATCCTTGTGAGTAATGGTATACAATCAATACTCAATCAATATGCTACATCGATACTTGTATCAAAAGCTTCTTAAAAAGGTAACACTGTGAAAAATACTATGTTACTGGGTCTTCTTCTAGAGGTGTGATAATAGTGTGTTTTGTGTCTCCAGGCATGTGAGATGGAACATCCCCCAGAGATTCTGACTCTGCTCCTCAAGAGGTTTCAGTTTGACTACCACAGGATGTCATATGTCAAAATTGAGAGCTGTGTGGAGGTGCCTCACACGTTACAGACAAAGGTAACTATAAAACGTTTTTCCTTGAACAGGTTATTGTGTTATAAAACACTTTTTTATTAGGTTGTATAACTTAGGTAGTAATGTTAATTGCCTTTAAAAATAGAGTAGGATTGTAAATATGTGTTTTCAGTGTGTTACTTTATAGCCCTCCTCCTCTCTGTACCTTTCCCTACTTTTGGCCCTATCTGATAAAGCTCCGTGGTTTTCCTGTTCATGACAGACCTTTTGATTTACTCAATGTCTCTGAACAGGACTGTGACTATGAACTCTATGCAGTTGTGGACCATGTGGGAAGTCTAAGAGGTGGACATTACACTGCTAGAATCAAGTCCTATCAGAATCACAACTGGTATGTGTTCGATGACAGCTACGTCACACAGGTAAGGGATACTTCGCTTTTTAAATCTAGTATAAACCACCCTGCTATTTCCTCAACATGCATCCCATCCCTAGTTATAGTTGAACACTGCTGCTCCTCTCTTACAGCTCAATTCAAAACCATTTGAACAAGATGAGAGTTTTAGGTAAATATAGATGTGGGTGCGCTTTATTTGCAAACTTGTGTCCATTTAATTAAGTTTAATTGTCAAATTAGAAAAGCCTTGAAGTAACTAATTATTATTCCATTACTGTAGGTCCCAGAGTGCGTACCTGCTTATGTACAGGAAATGTAAGTTAACAAATGTGAATTGTCTTTTTTATCTATTTGGTATATTTTATCCATGTCATTCATGTGATTCTACTTCTCCATAAGGTCAAACATTCCTCTATTTGATAAATCACAGTGTTACTTCTGTCACTGTTAATTTCCCTCCGTTTCTAAGTGGATTCTCCAGATCGTCAGATGAACCATGAAACCGATCACAAATGTTCACTCAGTGACTCTCAACAATCTACTCCTTCCTGTTCCTTTGAGACGGGAGCCAGCGGAACAAGCGAAGAAGAAGAGAGAAAAGTTCAATCAAATCAATCTATCAATCCAGTTGACTTGGTAGGGAGAACAGAAGTTGTCCCAGAGGAAAGACAGAAAGATGATGGAAAGGTCGTTGATATGATAAGACAGATGAACATAAAAGATAAGAGTGGAGAGGATAACGTTGCTGCTACTGATGATAAAGATAATTATTTTAATGGAGAGGAAGAACAGAAAGTAGGGGATGATGTTGTTGGACAAAAAGAACAGGAAGGTGAAGTGGCCAATGTTGAGGTGCAAATGAATGATGAACGGAGCAGGGAAGAGGGTCATGGTATGACAAGAAAGTATCATGGTGTAAAAGGAGAACTGGAAGAGGATGTTGTGGATGAAGCTGGACAGAATCAAAGAGATAAGGCAAGGAAAAGGGAGGATATTGTTGTGCATGTTGTGGATGAAGCTGGACAGAATCAAAGAGATAAGGCAAGGAAAAGGGAGGATATTGTTGTGCATGTTGTGGATGAAGCTGGACAGAATCAAAGAGATAAGGCAAGGAAAAGGGAGGATATTGTTGTGGATGAAGCTGGACAGAATCAAAGAGATAAGGCAAAGAAAAGGGAGGATATTGTTGTGGATGAAGCTGGACAGAATCAAAGAGATAAGGCAAAGAAAAGGGAGGATATTGTGGTGGATGAAGGTGGACAGAATCAAAGAGATAAGGCAAAGAAACGGGAGGATATTGTTGTGGATGTAGATAACGTCTTGGAAAATGGAACAGAGGGTGATGTGATGAATAGAAAGGATGTGGTTGTGACGGACAGAGACGGAGATAATAATGAGAGGAAGAGGAATAGAGATGGTGCAGCAAAGACAAAGCCAGGTAGAATAATAGATGACACTGGGGATGATAGAACAGCAAAAATAAATGGTGGTGAGCTAAAGACAATACAGGTTGAAGTGGCAAAGTTAGGAGAGGATTGTGATGTGACAACGATGAGTCAAACTAACCACAGTAAATATCCCAGTTCCGTTAGTACATTTCAGAACAGACTGACAGCCACCCCAGATGAAACAACAACATGTTTTTGCTTCAAGAGAAAAAGAAAGGGAGGGGAAAAGATCAGTGAACATGACAAAAGGAAGAAAATGGAATTGGAGATGAGCAGAGAAGGTGAAAAGAAGAGTATGTTAGGAGGACAGAGTAGAAAAGAGAAAAAGAAGGAAAAGGCAAATAGAAAGAAACAATTGAAAAGAGATGAGGAAATAAAGAAAAGCTCATAGAGAGAATAAAGGAGGTAAAGAAGAACCCAGTGGGAAAGAAAAAAGGTTACCTTGAAGTTTAAATTGATACTAATAAATAGAATGAAATGAAAATCATGAGAATGGTTCAATCTAAAACTAAGTAATGAACTTTGATGATATTCTCAATTGAACCAAACAACAACATTAGTGAGACAGCTGTGATAAATTGCTCTTCTAATTTTGCCAAACTGACATGGCTTGGCATTGTGCTTGTGTATATAGATTCAAACAGAGCTATAGTGTGCACCGGTTTTGATAATGAAACAATGGTAATGGCATTAACTTCGGATCTGAATAATGTAAGGAATCATTTTTGTAATTCATACATTTAATAGAATTAAAACTGGATTCAAATGACCCTTTTTGTCTCCCCCTGCTTCACACTACCTGCTCAAATTCAACCCACATCCTAGAACCTTTCACTTTCCATCTTTCCATAACATATGCTTGATGTCACGGTTCAGTTTACCAATTCAGTTCATGCCATTGATCCTTGAACATCTCTGATACAGATCCATCACAATCACTGTTGCCTGCAAAGATATGATTGGAACTCAAAAACATTATACTTTTATTGAAGTGGTGGATTATTTTATGCCCCTTTATCACATTCTCTCAGGCTGACTATATGTTTATAATCCCAGAGTGCACAGACCAAGGTACACTGACCTGGGACCTCATTCCTTTGACTATCACCATGGCAATAGGTCACAAAACGGGAACATATTTGAACAGAGACAGGTCATTTCTGATCATGTGATTAACTGTTGATGGAATTTATAGTTTTAAATGAATGATTAGAATACTCCACTCTGAAACCATATAATTGTAGAAATTGACTAGAATCATAAAGTTATAATTAATGATGTGTGTAGTTTTAGTCAGTAAAACAATATGTCTATTATAGTATCTTGAACACAGACTGTCTGAGCAAGATTCGGTGCCGACCTTGGCTAGGGGCCACTGAGAGATTGGGGAAAGGACAGGGAGTGATTCTCACGGTGTTCTCACGGTCCCTAATCTTTGTCGGCTGGGTAGGAGGACAGTGTGGGCGTAAGATACCTACTGTTTGTGTGCAAATGTATGTGCACATTAATTATTTTTGTGTGCAAGAGTATGTGCGTAAGGAGCTAGTATAAAATGAATGGTTTTGTACAACTAACCAGCGCGCCCATGAATAAACCTTATTGACTATTTTAGCTGGGCCTCCGTCTGTTTCATTTCAATCAGTATCTTACAAATTCTGATTAGCAGACTGAGTAGTTTAATTGAATTGGTTTATGAACATCGATAACATAATTCTCATGACATTAACTACACCTGATTCCTGCCATATACAGGTGTAACTGGAATGTCCCTGGTTGGCTCATGTTCTCTTCCCTAGGAGTTGACCTATTTTAACTTTCCATCCTACCTCTTTTGTCCTCTCATTTATAATATGGTACAAACACACACACACACACACACACACACACACACACACACACACACACACACACACACACACACACACACACACACACACACACACACACACACACACACACACACACACACACACACATTAAAATACATCAAAGAGAAGTAGTGCTCATTATCTGGTCTCCAAGTTGCCACACCAATAACAAACAATACTATTTACTGTGCCATACAGATTGCAAAATAGTTGGGAAGAGATTTTTGATGTACCGATTCCATGGTACAGGGTGTATGAGCTGATTTATAAAACAACGCAAGATTCAAGACTTCGTGCTTTTCAGCTAAAATTATTATATAGAATTCTTGCTACCAACAAAATGTTGAATATTTTGGGCATAAAATCATCGAAGCTCTGCAGATTTTGTTGTGAGGATAAAGAATCAATAGACCATTTATTTTGGTATTGCCCTCAGGTAGCCTGTTTCTGGTCTCAGGTTCAGCAATCACAGTATCCAAGATGGCATAGTAGTCAGACGTCCTTTGTCCTCGTCTTGTCGTGTCCCGTATATATGTATATATTTACACCTTTCTTCGCATATCTTTTATATATTTTCCTTTTCCAAAAACTCAACTTCAAATCACTTTCCTGCAACCCGCCTCACCAATTTAAAAAAAAGTATTATTTACCTCAAATCTGAAAATCCACAATAGAAGCTAGCCAGAAGCTAAACAGAAGCTAGCCAGAAGCTAACCAGAAGCTAGCCAGAAGCTAACCAGAAGCTACCCAGAAGCTAGCCAGTTTACTGGCTAACGTTAGTATTTCAGCTAACCACGGTTTGTGGTCTTCAGCTATTCCTTTAGCTCGAAAATCTATCGCCACTTTTGTACAACGCGACTCACTCAGACCAGAACATACCAGACATATTTTTCTCCATATCCCCGGATTTCAACCGCAAGCTCTTGACATTTACACCTGGATTTTGCAGCTAGCTAGCTGCTACCCATGTGACTATTGGCTTACGTCGATCCCGGAGCAAACATAAATTATTCCGGAGCTAGCCAGCTGAAGAGTTCCATCAGCCACTCCTGGGCTACAATCACCTATCCGGATCCGTTTTACTGCCAATGCGGAGCCCCACCGGGCCTTCACGACTGGACTACCGACGATATCTGCCCAAGGGAGTTATCCAACTGGCACCTCCGTCGCAACGTTACCTGAACGCCCATCTGCGGCCCGCTAATCGTTAGCTGTCTTATCGGCTGCTATCTGAATAAGTCTATCGGACAATTTTTCTTGGGTCACTATAACTATATCTATTTTGCCAATTGGATTGATCCCCTCTACCACACGGAACCCCACTAATCTACCGTCGGAAACGCACGAGGTGGCTAAAAACAGACCTCCATCCTATGCTAACTTGCTACCGATGGCCCGGGTAGCTGTCTGAATCGCTGTGACCCCAACCAACCTCTACTCACTGGACCCTTCTGATCACTCGACTAAGCATGCCTCTCCTTAATGTCAATATGCCTTGTCCATTGCTGTTCTGGTTAGTGTTTATTGGCTTATTTCACTGTAGAGCCTCTAGCCCTGCTCACTATTTTATTTATTTATTTAACCTTTATTTAACCAGGTAGGCAAATTGAGAACACGTTCTCATTTACAATTGCGACCTGGCCAAGATAAAGCAAAGCAGTTCGACACATACAACAACACATAGTTACACATGGAGTAAAACAAACATATAGTCAATGATACTGCTATACCTTATCCAACATTTCAGTTCCACCACCCACACATGCTATGACATCACCTGGTTTCAATGATGTTTCTAGAGACAATATTTCTCTCATCACTCAATACCTAGGTTTACCTCCACTGTATTCACATCCTACCATACCTTTGTCTGTAAATTATTCCTTGAAGCTATTTTATCGCCCCCAGAAACGTCCTTTTACTCTCTGTTCTAGACGTTCTAGACAACCAATTCTCATAGCTTTTAGCCGTACCCTTATCCTACTCCTCCTCTGTTCCTCTGGTGATGTAGAGGTGAATCCAGGCCCTGCAGTGCCTAGCTGCAGTGCCTAGCTCCACTCCTATTCCTCAGGCACTCTCTTTTGATGACTTCTGTAACCGTAATAGCCTTGGTTTCATGCATGTTAACATTAGAAGTCCCGTCCCTAAGTTTGTTTTATTCACTGCTCTAGCACACTCTACCAACCCGGATGTTCTAACCGTGTCTGAATCCTGGCTTAGGAAGACCACCAAAAATTCTGACATTTTCATCCCTAACTACAAAATTTTCAGACAAGATAGAACGGCCAAAGGGGGCGGTGTTGCAATCTACTGCAAAGATAGCCTGCAGAGTTCTGTCCTACTATCCAGGTTTGTACCCAAACAATTTGAATTTCTACTTTTAAAAATCCACCTCTAAAAACAAGTCTCTCACCATTGCCGCCTGCTATAGACCACCCTCTGCCCCCAGCTGTGCTCTGGACACCATATGTGAACTGATTGCCCCCCATCTATCTTCAGAGCTCATGCTGCTAGGCTGGAACATGCTTAACACCCCAGCCATCCTACAATCTAAGCTTGATGCCCTCAATCTCACACAAATTATCAATGAACCTACCAGGTACCACCCCAAAGCCGTAAACACTGGCACCCTCATAGACCTCTGCTGTTTTCAACCAAGATCTCAGCGATCACTGCCTCATTGCCTGCATCCGTAATGGGTCAGCGGTCAAACGACCTCCACTCATCACTGTCAAACGCTCCCTGAAACACTTCAGCGAGCAGGCCTTTCTAATCGACCTGGCCGGGGTATCCTGGAAGGATATTGATTTCATCCCGTCAGTAGAGGATGCCTGTTTTTTTTTTTTTAATGCCTTCCTTACCATCTTACATAAGCATGCCCCATTCAAGAAATTTAGAACCAGGAACAGATATAGCCCATGGTTCTCTCCAGACCTGACTGCCCTTAACCAACACAAAAACATCCGATGGCGTTCTGCATTAGCATCGAACAGCCCCCGTGATATGCAACTTTTCAGGGAAGCTAGAAACCAATATACACAGGCAGTTAGAAAAGCCAAGGCTAGCTTTTTCAAGCAGAAATTTGCCTCCTGCAACACAAACTCAAAAATGTTCTGGCACACTGTAAAGTCCATGGAGAATAAGAACATCTCCTCCCAGCTGCCCACTGCACTGAAGATAGGAAACACTGTCACCACTGATAAATCCACTATAATTGAGAATTTCAATAAGCATTTTTCTACGGCTGGCCATGCTTTCCACCTGGCTACCCCTACCCCGGTCAACAGCACTGCACTCCCCACAGCTACTCGCCCAAGCCTTCCTCATTTCTCCTTCTCCCAAATCCAGTCAGCTGATGTTCTGAAAGAGCTGCAAAATCTGGACCCCTACAAATCAGCCGGGCTAGATAATCTGGACCCTTTCTTTCTAAAATGATCTGCTGAAATTGTTGCCACCCCTATTACTAGCCTGTTCAACCTCTCTTTCGTGTCGTCTGAGATTCCCAAAGATTGGAAAGCAGCTGCGGTCATCCCCCTCTTCAAAGGAGGGGACACTCTTGACCCAAAGTGCTACAGACCTATATCTATCCTACCCTGCCTTTCTAAGGTCTTTGAAAGCCAAGTCAACAAACAGATTACCAACCATTTCGAATCCCACCATACCTTCTCCGCTATGGAATCTGGTTTCAGAGCTGGTCATGGGTGCACCTCAGCCACGCTCAAGGTCCTAAACGATATCTTAATCGCCATCGATAAGAAACAATACTGTGCAGCCGTATTCATTGACCTGGCCAAGGCTTTCGACTCTGTCAATCACCACATCCTTATCGGCAGACTCGACAGCCTTGGTTTCTCAAATGATTGCCTCGCCTGGTTCACCAACTACTTCTCTGATAGAGTTCAGTGTGTCAAATCGGAGGGTCTGTTGTCCGGGCCTCCGGCAGTCTCTATGGGGGTGCCACAGGGTTCAATTCTTGGACCGACTCTCTTCTCTGTATACATCAATGATGTTGCTCTTGCTGCTGGTGAGTCTCTGATCCACCTCTACGCAGACGACACCATTCTGTATACTTCTGGCCCTTCTTTGGACACTGTGTTAACAACCCTCCAGGCGAGCTTCAATGCCATACAACTCTCCTTCCGTGGCCTCCAATTGCTCTTAAATACAAGTAAAACTAAATGCATGCTCTTCAACCGATCGCTGCCTCCACCTGCCCGCCTGTCCAACATCACTACTCTGGACGGCTCTGACTTAGAATATGTGGACAACTACAAATACCTAGGTGTCTGGTTAGACTGTAAACTCTCCTTCCAGACTCACATCAAACATCTCCAATCCAAAGTTAAATCTAGAATTGGCTTCCTATTCCGCAACAAAGCATCCTTCACTCATGCAGCCAAACATACCCTTGTAAAACTGACCATCCTACCAATCCTCGACTTTGGTGATGTAATTTACAAAATAGCCTCCAATACCCTACTCAATAAATTGGATGCAGTCTATCCCAGTGCCATCCGTTTTGTCACCAAAGCCCCATATACTACCCACCACTGCGACCTGTACACTTTCGTTGGCTGGGCCTCGCTTCATACTCGTCGCCAAACCCACTGGCTCCAGGTCATCTACAAGACCCTGCTAGGTAAAGTCCCCCCTTATCTCAGCTCGCTGGTGACCATAGCAGCATCCACCTGTAGCACGCGCTCCAGCAGGTATATCTCTCTGGTCACCCCCAAAATCAATTCTTCCCTTGGCCGCCTCTCCTTCCAGTTCTCTGCTGCCAATGACTGGAACGAACTACAAAAATCCCTGAAACTGGAAACACTTATCTCCCTCACTAGCTTTAAGCACCAGCTGTCAGAGCAACTCACAGATTACTGCACCTGTACATAGCCCATCTATAATAATTTAGCCCAAACAACTACTTCTTTCCCTACTGTATTTATTTATTTTGTTCCTTTGCACCCCATTATTTCTATCTCTACATTCGTCCACTGCAATTCAACCATTCCAGTGTTTTACTTGCTATATTGTATTTACTTCGCCACCGTGGCCTTTTTTCCCCCTTTTTTTTGCCTTCACCTCCCTTATCTCACCTCACTTGCTCACATTGTATATAGACTTATTTTTCTACTGTATTATTGACTGTATGTTTTACTCCATGTGTAACTCTGTGTTGTTGTATGTGTCGAACTGCTTTATCTTGGCCAGGTCGCAATTGTAAATGAGAACTTGTTCTCAACTTGCCTACCTGGTTAAATAAAGGTGAAATAAATAAATTAAATTTAAAAAAAAATACAAATAAAAATACAAATAAAATAAAAAAAATCGCTGAAAATGCATAGCATTGATGTAAAATTGACCCTAGAAATAGTACTGTTAGGAGATCTGGAGAGACCGGGTCAGTCAATTACTAATATACTAATACTCTCAGTGAAAGTATTTATCTTCAACACGCAGTCTGTAGATTCTATTCGATTAGATAGATTGAAATTGTATGTTAAACATCATAGCATAGTTGAAAGATATGTGTTGCGTAGAAACACGAAGTGGGTGGCCAGCAGAGATAGATGGAATGGGCTGAGGGAAATTGAGGGTTGGTATGTGGAATTGGAGACAAGTGGGAGTGGAGTTGCTGTGTGAGAGAGAGAATGATGGTCAAAAGATAAAGGGAAAGAAAAGTCTAAATAAAACATAATAAAAGTACATTTGAATGACACTAAGTGGCAGTGTTTTTACAACTAATGCCGGTTTGCCTGAGGCTGATGCCGTACAGGTGTTTGTACACATGCATATACACACACTCTCATTCAAATAAACACATACAAGAACCACACATACATGTAATAGTGCCAGACATGCACACAAACATATAAAGCTGGCATTGCTGTTATGAGTTCAGTTGTCCTTGATGTCCTTTGTTTTAAATATATTATTTTGTTTTATTTTTTTGCATTGTTGTTTGCTGTTTTCTTCTCTTTTCCTTTTTTCTCTTTAGTTCATTCTCTTGGTTGTTGGTGCATTGTGGGGTTCATGGGGGTGGGGAATTGTCACGATCGTCGTATGGAATGGACCAAGGTGCAGCGTTGTAAGCGTACATTTTCCTTTATTTGCAAATGTCGCCAACAAAGCAATAATACAACAAAAACGAACGTGAAGCTCCATAAGGCTATCCATGCACAAACGAAGACAACTACCCACAACTACCAAAAGGAAAAAAGGCTGCCTAAGTATGATTCACAATCAGAGACAACGATAGACAGATGTCCCTGATTGAGAAACATACCCGGCTAAAACATAGAAACAAACAACATAGAATGCCCACCCCAAATCATACCCTGACCTAACAAACTAGAGAAATAAAACGGCTCTCTAAGGCGTGACAGGAATGGAATTAATTGTATTTTTTATTTAATTTTTTTTCTGGGGGGAGGACTGTGGGAGGGGTCTCGAATGGTTGAGGGACAGCTATTGGGGATTTTTTTTAAATAAAAACAATACTATTTACAAACACTACAAATCACCCTTGCTCTGAACATATTGAGCCATAATGGAGAATGATGTGATTCTATAGCAATCGTTGGGCTCCTGAATTTGTGAACAGCCAAACCTTCATCCCTTTGTATGTCAATATTATTGTACTGTATGTCGTCACTATCAAGAGTTAATAAAATATATGTTTGTAATCTCATTAATATCGTGTTGTTTCTGTGCTTCTGTATTAATAAACTATTCTCACAAAAGTAACCCATTTCAACGTGTTTGTTCTTTTGTAGTCCATAATAATGGAACATTGTATGCCAACCTTTTTAGTCCTAATAAATCTCTTATTGTCTGAGTACAATATTTTTGAAGTATCTGATAATCTTTGTACCAGTAAAAAGTCCTAGTGACATGTTTTATTGTATGAACCCCCAACAGTCCCTATCAGCACATCTGAGCAAACAAATACAGTGCATGATACTTCAGCTTTTATACCTTTCAGCACTGCTTTCATTATAAATTACGTGGTAGGCATTGGGGTTTGTGAGACATGTACCTATATCCTACATACACACAAAACAAATCACATACAGTAAGGACATGTACACTGAGTGTACTGTACAAACATTAAGAACACCTGTTCTTTCCATGACATAGGTCAATCCAGGGGAAAGCTATGATCCCCTATTGATGTCACTTTTTATATCCACTTCAATCAGTGTAGATGAAGGGGAGGAGACAGGCTAAAGAAGCATTTTTAAGCCTTGAGACAATTGCAACATGGATTGTGTATGTGTTTCATTCAGAGGGTGAAGGGAAAAGACAAGAGATTCAAGTGCCATCCCTAGTGTGAACGGATAAGCTTGTCTGAAACACCCTATTCCTTTTGTTGCAAATGTTTACTAAACGGTTCTTCTTTCGCCCGACAAAATAACTCCAGTACAGGCTAACGTCCAACGCTGAAACACCAGCGTAACAAAACAAATAAACATAAACTAAGCCGTTGACCAACACGCTGTGGCCAAAAGGGGAAAGCAAAACAACAAAACCGACTACTCCTGTCTTTAGACGATCGTCTAAACATAATAGTAACAGGAGGAACACTTCTCTCTACCTATAGTCTGCTTTCGTTAACAGAGAGCCAATGTGCCCCAGTAAAAGAAGCTTTCTCTGAGGTAGGAAAATCCGACGTCCTCACCGGTCCCCGTCTCTACTCCCAATTCTCCCCTAGCTCCTTTCCTGGCACACCTATACAGAAGAAGACACAAAGCAATTAGTGGGCCCAGGTGTGTACTAATTGGCTTTACACTGAGTACCTATCCCCTGACGAAGGTGCTGTCGTGTCGTCTTCCTCCGACTGGTCACTGAACTCTCACACTAGTTATAATTGAATGCATTGCTGCTCCTCTCTTACAGCTACATTCAAACCCATTGAAACAAGATGAGAGTTTGAGGTAAATATAACTTTTATTTTAAGAAAATGTGGATGTGTTTTATTTCGAAACTTGTGTCCGTTTAATGAAGTGTAATTGTGAAATTAAGAAGGCCTTGAAGTAACTAATTATTATTCCATTACTGTAGGTTCCAGAGTGCGTACCTGCTTACGTACAGGAAATGTAAGTTAACAAATGTGACCCGATTCAAGAAACTAGGCGTATGTCGCAAGTCACGACTTCACAGGAGAGCTCAAAAAGAAAGGAGGACCAAGGCACTCTTCATATAATTAATTAAAATGCCTTTATTAGTATGGCATGTTCAATAGAAACAAAGTTGTTTAAAAACCGACGCGTTTCGGCTGCATGGCCTTCGTCAGGGAGTACAGGGAGAGCTGTTTGAATGTAAAAAATGTTTTTTAATCAAAATGTGTTTTTTGGCAGAAATACCTTCTCGAACATGTGAACTTTCATGTGCCTTAATATCAAACTTGTATGTCATCTGTAAATACGAATAAACTTGTTAAATTACGAGCCTAGTTGGTTTAGCCACAGATAAAGAGGCAACCTTCCCACTAGCCATGATTGGCTGAGATAATGAGTGGGCTGGACATGCCGAGAGATGAGTTTGGATTGGTCTACCATATAGCACGCGTCTGTCTATTGGAGCTGGTCAGTATGTTTAGGTAATCGTGTCAAATGCGGCTTTTAAAAAAAGTATTGAGTAGTAAAACTGCATAAACCTAATGTTAAGTTAAAGTGTACTGTTAGCAAGCTAAAGTTATGTGTATGCTCTTCACTTTCTGGATGACCAAGTTTTTAAATTAGTGGAATTCGAGTATGATAGCTAAGGAGATGGGGAAAACACCAGTCTGGATTATGTCGTCAAAATAAGGCAACCATGTATGGCATCAGACAGGAGATGGGTCCAACCATGATGTATACGGGTAAGATTCAGATATTACATGTTTCTAATTTTGACAAAAAGTGGTTTAATTTCAAGTGTACTGTTAGCTAGCTAACGTTAGCTGGCTGAGTCGCTAGCTAACGTTATGTGTATGATCTTATTCTTCGTATCTCAGGCACATTTGCTTGACTAGTTATAGCCATAGAACCTGGTTGGTTAACTACCTGCAGATTCATGCAGGGTAGTAACGTCATGAGTTGTGATTATGGCCCATTGTTTAGCTAGCTACCTACATGTCTTAACAAAAGACTCCTCTCTAATTTTGACAAAGTATTTTAATTTCAAGTTAAAGTGTACTTTGAATATGTCCGGTGTCAGTAAACTTCAATAACAAAGCTCAACACCTGTTGAATATATCCAGTTGTCCGTAAATGTCAGCAACAAAGCGTAATTCAATTGTTTCCTCCAGCACAGTTAGCCACCAATGCTCTGGATAACATGAAAAAAGCCTAACCAGCTCTGCTAGGGCGAGTACAATGATCAGAGGGTGTTCTCTCATTATGTGTCTGGAAGTAGCTAGCCATTGTTAGCCAGTTATCTTGGGTGCTTGACTGTAGTTGTGAGGTCAGAGCTTTCGGAACAACCCTACTTATTGGCCAGAGCATCCAGTGTGCGCTCTGAACGCGAACCACAGATAGAGCGATAGGGCGAGTAATGTTCAGTGAGCTGTTCTCTCTCTCTCTTAGATGTCTGGAAGTAGCTGACAAGTTAGTACAGAATGGTTGAATCAACCCTTAAAGAGATGGGTGGAGCTAAGTCTTAAGAGGGTGTGAACAATGATGAATGGGTGTAGACAAAGAAGGGCTCTCCAATAGTACCAAAACATTGAAAGACGGTTTTCTCAAAAGTGAGTTTACAAGTTGATCAACTTTCAAAGCAGAATTACTTTCCCATTGTTTCCTCAAATGCAGTATATGATATACCATTTTGTAGCTCTGAGTCTCTACTTTTATCCAATGTAAAAAAACAGAAATTCAAATGTTGCTACATAAGACAAAATCTAGGTTGTGTGTCACAAATGTGAATTATCCTTTATCTATGTGGTTCGATTTTATCCATGTCATTCATGTGATTCTACTTCTCCATAAGGTCAAACATTCCTCTATTTGATAAATCACAGTGAACCTGTGTTACTTACCTCTGTCACTCTGTCAATTTCCCTCCGTTTCTAAGTGGATTCTCCAGATCGTCAGATGAACCATGAAACCGATCACAAATGTTCACTCAGTGACTCTCAACAATCTACTCCTTCCTGTTCCTTTGAGACGGGAGCCAGCGGAACAAGCGAAGAAGAAGAGAGAAAAGTTCAATCAAATCAATCTATCAATCCAGTTGACTTGGTAGGGAGAACAGAAGTTGTTCCAGAGGAAAGACAGAAAGATGATGGAAAGGTCGTTGATATGATAAGACAGATGAACATAAAAGATAGGAGTGGAGAGGATAACGTTGCTGCTACTGATGATAAAGATAATTATTTTAATGGAGAGGAAGAACAGAAAGTATGGGATGATGTTGTTGGACAAAAAGAACAGGAAGGGGAAGTGGCCAATGTTGAGATGCAAATGAATGATGAACGGAGCAGGGTAGAGGATATGACAAGAAAGTATCATGGTGTGAAAGGAGAACTGGAAAAAAAGGAGGAAGGTGGACAGAATCAAAGAGATAAGCCAAAGAAAAGGGAGGTAATAGTTGTGGATGTTGTGGATGAAGCTGGACAGAATCAAAGAGATAAGGCAAGGTAAACGGAAGGATATTGTTGTGGATGTAGATAATGTCTTGGAAAATGGAACAGAGGGTGATGTGATGAGTAGAAAGGATATGCATGTGACGGAGATAATAATGAGAGGAAGAGGAATAGAGATGGTGCAGCAAAGATAAAGCCAGGTAGAATAATAGATGACGCTGTGGATGATAGAACAGTAAAAACAAATGGTGGTGACCTAAAGACAATACAGGTTGAAGTGGAAAAGTTAGGAGAGGATTGTGATGTGACAACGATGAGTCAAACTAACCACAGTAAATATCCCAGTTCCGTTAGTACATTTCAGAACAGACTGACAAACATCCCAGAGGAGACAATAATACATTTCTGCTTCAAGAGAAAAAAAGAGGGAGTGGAAAAGAGAACTGAGAATAAGCTCCAAATGGTTCAAAACTGTGCAGCCCGATTCCTCACCCACACCAAGTCCTGGCAGCACATCACCCCTGTCCTCCATGAACTCCACTGTCTCCCTGTCTCCCAAAGCATTGATTACAAGATACTCCTAACCTACAAAGCCCTTCACCAACCCACACGCGCACTCCGTTCCACCACAGCAGGCCACCTTGCTAAATCCCCACATCTTTCTCAAGGCCTACCCTAAACCCCCCCCCCCCCCCCCCCCCCCCCCCCCCACACACACACACACACAAATGTACAGTCATAGAAATACACTACAAAGATACTCCTCCCTTCACCATACTGAGCAGCACCTAACCCAAAACCTTACCCTACCCCTTACCCTAACCCGGGTTCATATCCTAAACCTAATTCCGCCCCTTACAGTAAACCGGGTTTGTATCCAAATCCCAACCCTACTCTTCCCATCCACTGATACATCACAGTCTTTCCCTTCTTTGAGTCCACCCTCTCTTTATTCATGTTTTGATTAGTCTTATGTTTTGTTTTGACTCCTGTTTTGTTGTTTTTCTTTTTAGTTTCTACAATTGTAAGGCCCAATCGCACAGGGCGGGGTTGAGACCCAGAGCCTCAAGCTTAATGATGAGCTTAGACGGTACTATGGTGTTGAATGCTGAGCTGTAGTCAATGAACAGAATTCTTACATCTTGTCCAGATGGGATAGGGCAGTGTGCAGTGTGATGGCGATTGTATCGTCTGTGGACCTATTGGGGCGGTATGCAAATTGCAGTTGGTCTAGGGTGACAGGTAAGGTGGAGGTGATGTGATCCTTGACTAGTCTCTCAAAGCACTTCATGATGACAGAAGTGAGTGCTACGGGGCGATAGTTGTTCAGTTCAGTTACCTTTGCCTTCTTGGGTACAGGAACAACGGTGGCCATCTTGAATCATGTGGGGACAGCAGACTGGGATAGGGAGAGATTGAATATGTCCGTAAATACTCCAGCCAGCTGGTCTGCGCATGCTCTGAGGACGCGGCTAGGGATGCCGTCTGGGCTTGCCGTCTTGCAAGGGTTAACACGTTTAAATATCTTACTCACGTCAGCCACGGAGAAGGAGAGGGGGAGCCCACAGTCCGTGTTAGTGGGCCGCGTCAGTGGCACTGTATTATCCTCAAAGTGGGCAAAGAAGGTGTTTAGTTTGTCTGGAAGCAAGACATCGGTGTCCGTGACGTGGCTGGTTTTCTTTTTGGCCCGTGATTGCCTGTAGACCCTGCCACATACGTCTTGTGTCTGAGCCGTTGAATTGTGACTCCACATTGCCCCTATACTGACATTTCGCTTGTTTGATTGCCTTGTGGAGGGAATAAATACACTGTGTATTCGGCCATATTCCTGGTCATCTTTCCATGGTTAAATGCGGTGATTCCCGCTTTCAGTTTTGCACGAATGCCGCCATCCATCCACGGTTTCTGTTTAGTTTAGGTTTTAATAGTCACAGTGGGAACAACATCTCCTTTGCGGTTCCTTATAAACTTAATCAGTTTATAAATGTACATTATTCTCTGAGGCTACCCGGAACATGTCCCAGTCCGCGTGATCAAAACAATCTTGAAGCGTGGATTCCAATTTGTCAGACCAGCGTTGAATGGTCCTTGTCACTGGTACATCCTGTTTGAGTTTCTGCCTATTGGAGGGGAGAAGCAAAATGGAGTCGTGGTCAGATTTGCCAAACGGAGGGTGGGGGAGGCCCATGTATGCGTCGCGGAAGTTAGCGTAGCAGTGATCCAGTGTTTTGCCAGCCAGGGTACTACAATCGATATGCTGATAGAATTTAGGCAGCATTGTTCTCAAATTAGCGTTGTTAAAATCCCCAGCTACAATAAATGCAGCCCCCCAAAATATGGTTTCCAGTTCGCATAGCGTCCAGTGGAGTTCCTTGAGGGCCTTCGTGGTGTCGGCTTGGGGTGGGATATACTCCGCAGTGACAATAACCGACGAGAATTCTCTTGGGAGATAATATGTGAGGATTGTGAGGAATTATAGGTCCGGTGAACAGAAGGACTTGAGTTCCTGTACGTTGTTACAATTACACCATGAGTCGTTAATCATGAAACATACACCCCTGCCCTTCTTCTTCCCTGAGAGATGTTTATTCCTGTCGGCGCGACGCACAAAGAATCCCGGTGGCTGTATTGACTCCGACAGCATGTCCCTAGAGAGCCATGTTTCCGAGTATGTTACAATCCCGGATGTCTCTCTGGAAAGCAACCTAAGCCCTAATTTCGTCTACCTTGTTATCTAGAGACTGGACATTAGCGAGTAAAATACTTGGAAGCGGTAGGTGGTGTGTGCGCCTCCGAAGTCTGACCAGAAGGACGCACCGTCTACCTCTCCTGCGGCGACATAGTTTTGGATCAGCCTCTGGAAAAAGTTTGAATGCCTTGGGCAGTTTGAACAAAGGATCCTCTTCGGGAAAGTCGTATTCCTGGTCGTAGTGCTGGTAAGTTGACGTCGCTCTGATAGCGAGTAGTTCTTCCCGGCTGTATGTAATAACACTTAAGATTTTCTGGATTAACAATGTAAGAAATAATACATAAAAAAACAAAATACTGCATAGTTTCCTAAGGACTAGAAGCAAGGTGCAACTGGAAAACCTAACCTCTATCAAAATAAAAAGATGGCGGAGCCGCAAAAGTTATTCTGTGCAAGGGTGTTTGTTTACATAGTGATTCTGGAACAAAAACAACAGTACTGCCATCAAATGTATACCTTATGGGACAGCTAAAAACAATGCTGCCCCATCCACAGCTCAATCCAAAATGCCTCCCCATGAACTGAAAGAGAGGCTCCTTTTGTAGGGCTAGCCCCTCCCCTCAGAACAATTAACTCTAATTAATTGAGCAATTACCTATACAAACCTACATTTTCCATTTAACTAAACATACTAAAGTATATACATTGCAACACGTTTATGAAACAATATCACAACATAACATTTACAAAATTACATCACTACTGACAGTGTCTTTCAATATCTCCATTTACATTAATGAGCCATTCGGGACAGGCACTACAAAGTCAGCCCATTCCCTTAGCTCGGGTCCTTATCCAGCATACCCGGAAGCTACCGAGATGGAGAGAGAGAGCAACAGAACAAACAAACAACGCGCTCATCCACAACATCGATAAGTATAATAAATATTGCTTATATTAAATATGAACACTGACATAAGTGTGAAATGTATGTACTAAGACAGAGAAGTTAACTTGTGTGTCGACCCACATTGTTAACTTATCTGATAACGGAGCAGGGAGGAGTGATGCATGTGTGCGTGCGTTAAAGTACCAAATGCTGCCCGCGGCCAATGACGGACTTCTACGTCACATTACCTTCCTCCTCTCCTGAAGCGACCAGGTTCGGGAGCCTTGATAGGTAGTCCGCTGTGGCGTCTTCTTTTCCTGCCTTGTGACGGACACAGGACCTAAAGGGCTGGAGCTCCAGATACCACCCGGTCACACCAGAATTCCGGTCCTTCATGGTCTGGATCCAGGTCAGTGCTCTGTGGTCCGTGTGCAGGTCAAATTCCCTCCCAAGAAGGTAGTAACAGAGGCTATCTAGGGCCCACTTTATAGCCAGGCACTCCTTCTCGATTGTAGAATACCTGGTTTCCCTGGGCAACAGCTTCCGACTCAGGTACAGCACGGGAAGCTCTTCTCCTGGCTCCCCTTGGGCCAGTACAGCTCCAATTCCCACAGCCGAAGCGTTCACCTGCACGAGAAACCTCTTCTGAAAATCAGGGGTCTGGAGAACCACGAATGAGCACAGTCGTTTTTTCAGTTTCATGAAGGCTTCCTCTCACTCCTCAGTCCACTTCACAGGGTTGCTGGCCACCTTTGAAGTGAGGTTGGTCAGAGGGACAGCGATGGTTGAAAACTGCGGAATGAATCTCCGGTACCACCCTGCCAGACCTAGGAAGGACTTCACCTGTGTCTTGGTTCTGGGTTGAGGGCTGTTCCTGATGGACTCCACTTTGTCCACCTGAGTCCGAACTTCACCCTTACCCAGCTGGTAACCCAGGTACTTTGTCTCCTGTTTCGCACACTCACACATCAGGAGGTTAAGCGTGAGGCCTGCATCATGGATCTTCCCCAGGACTCTGCTAAGATGCTATATGTGCTCCTCCCAGGAGTGTCTGTAGATCACCACGTCGTTCAAGTAAGCAGCACAGTAATCGTCACAGTCCTGGAGGACCTTGTCCATCAGCCTCTGGAAAGGCGCAGGGGCCCCATGAAGGCCAAACGGCATGACCTTGAACTGGAACAGGCCCATTGACGTCCTGGTGTTGGCAGACCCAATCTTGGGCTCTCACTGACGAGTTCCGCTTGGTAAGGAGCTGTGAGGATAGATTGGCGTAGGCCCCAGAACTCCTGCTTGAGGTCTTTGTCCCTCCTCTCAAGGCAGGTGAAAAGTTGCTGGAAAAGGGCTACCATGGTTGGGTGTGGTTCTGGTCCCCCAACTGCTCCTTCAGTCAGCTGGTCTTTTATAGCTATATCTGCTGGTTCAACCGGTAGCTCAAACGGTTCTGGTTGTGTTTGGCCCCTTGGTCTGGCTCCTAGTTAGTCATACTTGACCTCTTCTTCACCAGGCAATTCCATGGTATTCCACCCCGTTTCAACTTCAGGTACCTTTTCTGACAGTTGATGCTGCTGCTGAGAACGCAATCCTCTACGCATTCCTTTACCTCTCTTGATGGAACTCACTGATTTGCGGTGCGCCATCCCACCACTGCCACCATATGTCACGTAGAGTAGGCCAGAAGGCTCAACTGGAAAACCTAACCTCTATCAAAATAAAAAGATGGCGGAGCCGCAAAAGTTATTCTGTGCAAGGGTGTTTATTTACATAGTGATTCCGGAACAAAAACAACAGTACTGCCATTAAACGTATACCTTATGGGCCAGCTAAAAACAATGCTGCCCCATCCACAGCTCAATCCAAAATGCCTCCCCATGAATTGAAAGACAGGCTCCTTTTGTAGGGCTAGCCCCTCCCCTCAGAACAGCTCAACCTAATTAATTGAGCAATTACCTATACAAACCTACATTTCCCATTTAACTAAACATACTAAAGTATATACATTGCAACACGTTTATGAAACAATATTACAACATAACATTTACAAAATTACATCACTACTAACAGTGTCTTTCAATATCCTCATTTACATTAATGAGCCATTCGGGACAGGCACTACAAAGTCAGCCCATTCCCTTAGCTCGGGTCCTTATCCAGCATACCCGGAAGCTACAGAGATGGAGAGAGAGAGCAACAGAACAAACAAACAACATCGATAAGTATAATAAATATTGCTTATATTTAATATGAACACTGACATAAGTGTGAAATGTATGTACTAAGACAGAGAAGTTAACTTGTGTGTCGACCCACATTGTTAACTTATCTGATAACGGAGCAGGGAGGAGTGATGAATGTGTGCGTGCGTTAACCTATAATTCCTCCCAAACCCGGATCCGGGAGCACCCCCATCAGTAAAAAAGCTGACTAGCATAGCCTAGCATAGCGTCACAAGTAAATACTAGCATCTAAATATCATTAAATCACAAGTCCAAGACACCAGATGAAAGATACACATCTTGTGAATCCAGCCATCATTTCTGATTTTTAAAATGTTTTACAGGGAAGACACAATATGTAAATCTATTAGCTAACCACGTTAGCAAAAGACACCACTTTTTTTACTCCACCAGTTTTTTACTCCATCAGTAGCTATCACAAATTCGACCAAATAAAGATATAAATAGCCACTAACCAAGAAACAACTTAATCAAATGACAGTCTGATAACATATTTATTGTATAGCATATGTTTTGTTAGAAAAATTTGCATATTTCAGGTATAAATCACAGTTCTACATTGCAGCTGCAATCTGAAATAGCGTCGATGCAGCCAGAATAATTACAGAGACCAACGTCAAATACCTAATTACTCATCATAAATCATTTCTGAAAAATACACAGCGTACAGCAAATGAAAGCCCAACATCTTGCCAATATGTCAGATTTTTTAAGTGTTTTACAGCAAAAACACAATTTAGCATTATATTAGCTTACCACAATAGCCGGAAACACAAGCCGTTTACCAGTAGCAAAGGTTAGCGATCGTAACAATCCAGCAAAATATATATAATTTTTGACTAACCTTGATATACTTCATCAGATGACAGTCCTGTAACATCATATTACACAATGCATATAGGTTTTGTTCGAAAATGTGCATATTTAGCAGCACAAATCGTGGTTATACAATGTGATCAGTAGCAGCATTTCATGCATTCTGGCCGGCGCCATCTTGGAGAGGCACCTAATCTAATCGATAAATAATCGTAAACTTGACTAAAAAATACAGGTTGGACAGCAAATTAAAGATGCATTAGTTATTAATGCAACCGCTGTGTTAGATTTTTAAAATTAACGTTACTAGACATACGGTGTGCGTTACAGCCAGACCAGTGCCGCAATAATGGCGGACAAATCCTTTTTCATTTTCCCACATAAATACGGAATAACATCATAAATAGCTCTTACTTTTGGACGAGCTTCCATCAGAATCTTGGGCAAGTTGTCCTTTGTCCGAAATAATCGTTGCTCGGTTGTAAAACGTCCTCTTCAACTTTGGAACTAGCAGCTAACAATAGCTATGTGGCGCAGACATGCCCAAATGTTCAAAACGCAATACTAAGGAAATTCCGAAAATCACAATATACTCGTATAAACTGATATAACCCGGTTTAAAATAACTTCGTTATGATGTTTCTAACACCTATATCGAATTAAATTACAGACGGATATATCTAAGGCCGATAACTGAGCGTTTCAAAATGCCATCCTGAGGTCTTGCTTTGCATCATGACGAACGTCAAAAAGAGAGCTCCCTTCGTTCCTTGGGGCTTTATAAGGTCTGAGATCTGCGTAGAAACTCCATTCCAATTCTCATTGGTTACTGACATCCAGGGGAAGGCGGGTGCAGTTCATGTCGACCCATAGGATACATACAGAGCTTTAAACTGATCTGAGAACAGAGCCTCGTTTTCAGACCTTCGCAGTTCCTGTCATGAATTTCGCTGCAGAAAGAGTTCTGTTTCACCCACAGACATAATTCAAACGGTTTTAGAAACTAGAGATTGTTTTCTATCCAATAGTAATAATAATATGCATATTGTACGAGCAAGAATTGAGTACGAGGCAGTTTAATTTGGGAACGATAAATGTCCAAGTTGAAACAGCACCCCCTATAGTGACAAGAAAGTACCAAATGCTGCCCGCGGCCAGTGACGGACTTCTATGTCACATTGTCACACCCTGACCGTAGAGATCTTTTTATTTCTCTATTTGGTTAGGTCAGGGTGTGATTAGGATGGGCATTCTAGTTCTTCGTTTCTATGTTGGCCTGGTATGGTTCCCAATCAGAGGCAGCTGTCTATCGTTGTCTCTGATTGGGGATCATATTTAGGCAGCCTTTTCACACCTGTTGTTTGTGGGATCTTGTTTTTGTGTAGTGCCTGTGAGCACTCATTACTTCACTAATTTCTGTATTTGTTTTGGTGAGTTTCATTTATTAAAACATGTGGAACTCTACGCACGCTGCGCCTTGGTCCATTTATTCCAGCGATCGTGACACAAGGCGACCCTCTCTGTCTGCGCCATCTTGCTAGGTTATGCTAGGCCTAAATATATTTTTCCAAATCAAGGGGTATATATATATTTCAACCTAACAGATTATGGATTTAATGTTTTCTTATTTATTTGAATGTTTTTTGAAGATTATTCAGACATGAAAAAATGAATTCCAAGGAAAATCATCCAAAGAAAAAAGGATGTGACAAAGGCATTGTGAAGAAGTTTAAAATGAGACTTGACCTCATATTTGGTAAGCAATAAGTATGTTTCTGTCTCAAAATGTAGCCATTATAGGTCTACATGCTGACACACTGAAGTGGATCAGTTATGGTACTACAATAATTCATTATTCTTTCTTTATTTTAGACTACAAGGGCTTAGTTAAACCTGTTTGGGATAGGGGGCAGCATTTTCACTTTTGGATGAATTGGTGCCCATAGTGAACTCCCTCCTACTCTGTCCCAGATGATAATATATGCATATTATTATTACTATTGGATAGAAAATACTCTGAAGTTTCTAAAACTGTTTGAATTATGTCTGTGAGTATAACAGAACTCATATGGCAGGCAAACTTCCAAACAGGAAGTGAGAATTCTGAGAAGGGTCGATGTGAAAGTCATCGCCTATTCAATTCCCTGTAATATATGGATCTGTTTGCACTTCCTACGCCTTCCACTAGATGTCAACAGTCAGTAGAACGTGGAATGAAGCCTCTAGTGTGATGTGGGGCCGGATGGGAGCTATTTGAGTCAGTGGTCTGGCAGAATGCTAGTTCCTGGTCATGCGCGCTAGTCATGGAATGGCCATGTGTGCCATTACATATACAGACATGAAGAAATGCTCCGGTTGGAACGTTATTGGATATATATGATAACAACATCCTGAAGATTGATTCTCTACTTAATTATTGCATGGTGTGCTTTTTACTAAAGTTAAAAAAAAATCTGACACAGCGGTTGCATTAAGAACAAGTGTATCTTTAATTATATGTAAAACATGTATCTTTCATCAAAGTTTATGATGAGTATTTCTGTTATTTGACGTGGCTCTCTGTAATTACTCCAGATATTTTGGAGGCATTTCTGAACATGGCGCCAATGTAAACCGAGATTTGTGGATATAAATACGCATCATCAAATAAAACATAAATGTATTGTGTAACATGATGTCCTATGAGTGTCATCTGATGAAGATTATCAAAGGTTAGTGATACATTTTATCTCTATTTCTGCTTTTGTGTGACTATCTTTGGCTGGGAAAAATGGCTGTGTGTTTTTTGGATTTGGTGGTGATCTGACGTAAATATATGTTGTGTTTTCGCTGTAAAACATTTTAATCGGACACGATGGGTAGATTAACAAGATGTTTATCTTTCATTTGCTGTATTGGACTTGTTTAATGTGTGAAAGTTACAATTTCGCGCGCTGCCTTTTCAGCGGAATGTTGTGGGTGTTCCGCTAGCGGAACCCCTGGGCTAGAAAGGTTAATCAAGGAGCAACCTGTTATTTGAACAGTGTTCTGCAGGTCCTCTTCATGACTAAGGACTTCAGAGAGGCTGTGGAAAGGTTTGGCTATTTACATTTTCTAATTGAGTCCCACTTAACACAATGATTACAATCTAAAATCAATACATTAAACTATAATAATATGACGTAAGAGAATATATAGATATCACATCTATATCCACAGTCACTGTGTTGAAGATCAGAAGACTGCTGATTTTCACCTGAAAAACCTATTTAAGACGTTAAAGACAAGTGAAACTCACACAAAGGACATCTTATCGATACTGGGCATTGGAAATGGTGACTTTGATGTTGATATTCTGCTGAGAAAGAGTATATATTTTAACTAACTTTGATAAATATACAAGTGCTCTAATAGCATTATAAATTCAAAAAATTATAGTACACCTGTCCTGCAGTCAAATGACCTAGTGGCCTCATGGGTGGAATGTTATTCATATTTTTAATAATTTTGTAATTAATAAACATTTAAAAAAGAAAACACCCGCAAATCAGGTGTTTCTACAGTACCAGTCAAAAGTTTGAACGTTTTTTTTTAATGAAGCTGCCAGTTAAAAACTATTTCCATTTTCCACTGAAACTATGATTTTTTTTAAATAAAGTAGTTGTACAACATCATGGCTATGCTCAGAGCATCTTTTTACAGCTTGGGAAGTTGACATTTCACTACATGGGCCTTTAATAAGGAGGTTTACTGATTACAGAAGACAGATTCCAGTTGTTAGGTTTGTTGTTGACTCAAATTGTCTGCTTATTTTCTGATCTTGTATCTCACTTCACAGTTTCCTGGCTCTGCGGACCACTGGGAGATTGATCACAGCTCTATAAGACTACATTTCAATTGGACTGGTGTGTATTATATACCTGTAGGGAACGCACTATTCCCTTTGAGATGGACAGCTCCTGAGGCCATCACCAGCAGAAAGTTCACCATCAAGATGGACGTGTGGTCCTTCGGCACCTTGCTGTATGAGATCGTGACCTATGGGGAGATGCCCTATCCCAGTAAGATTTGTATAATTATGATATATTCATCTCCTTGGCATTAAAGCTCACTGTCGGAAAAATTGGACAAGATGGCGCAGACTGAGAAGGGCAAAATCTTACAAATTCCAACCCAACTTTGCTATTTAGTGCATTTCTTCGTGTTTATCGTTTGTACATAAAGTTCATACTAATATCATATATGACACCAAGCACTTCTGGATATCAGATCAACAGTTACTAACCCCAATTTCAACTTCAAATAAGACTTCAACTCCAACTCAGCTGTTGCCCTGTTCATACCGGACCCTATTCCTTTGTTCCATTGGCTACCAAAACACTGCAGGCGTAGACTCAGTAGACGAGCTGCAGTTCTGATGAAATTGAGGCAAGGAGAAAACCGAACGCCTTTCTGTTGGCATATGTCCAGTCACTTCAGAATAAGATGGATGAACTTCGTTCGAGAGTCACATGTCTTACAGATACGTGGCTAGATGATGACACTATACACATAATAATTTGTGGATTCTCCATTCAGTGGCAAGATCGGACAAAGGTTTGGGGCAAGTCTAAAGGAGGAGGGGTGTGTTTTTCATTTATAACAACAAGTGTGCTGCTTCCAGTGTGAAGGAAATCTATAACTTTTGCTCACCTGATATAGAATGCAGACCACCTGATATAGATGCAGACCCTTTCATCTACCAAGAGAGTTATCCGTAATTATCATGCCTGTCTACATAACCCCACAAGACAACACTACTCTGGCCCTCAACAACCTGTGTGGGGCCATAAACAAACAAGAAATTGCTCACCCAGTGGCAGTGTTTCTGGCGGGCGGAGACTGTAACGTGAGGAGATTAAAACTCTCACTTCTACCAACACATCTCCTGCTCCACTAGGGGACCTAAAACTCTAGACCCCTTTTCTTCTACCCACAGAAACTCATACAACGCCCTCCCTCATCCTCCCTTCTGCAATTCTGACAACAACTCCATTCTCCTGCTTCCTGTTTACAAAAAAAAGCTCAAAGAGGAAGTACCAGTGATGCGTTCAATACGGAAGTGGTCGGATGAAGCAGACACGAGGCTACAAGACTTTTGCTAATACAAATGGAATATGTTACAGGATTCATCCGATAGCATTGAGGAGTTTCCCACAACAGTCACAGGCTTCATCAATAAGTGCACAGACAATGTCATCCCCACAGTGACTATACAAACGTATCCAAACCAAAAACCATAGATTACAGGCAATATCCTCGCTGGGCTAAAAGGCTAGAGCTACCGCTTACAAGGACATGGACGTGGATGCATACAAGAAAGCCTGCTACGACCTCAGACTAGACTTCAAACATGCAAAAGGACAATATAGTAGGAAGGTGGATTCCTATTACACCGGCTCCGACGCTCATCGTATGTGGCAGGGCTTGCACTAACATCTGCTAACCATGTGTATCTGACCAAAAACATTTTATTTGATTGTTATTGAGTGAGCAATGCCATCAATGCATGATTGACACAACATGTAGAGTTCTGCTGCTTTACAGGGCCATTTTGAAAGTGTATGTGTGGAAGCGAGTAAGGATTTTGTAAATAACAGGCCCCCAGTTAAAAAGACAGTTTCTATCTACCGTTTCTCTACTCTTTTACGCTGCGCTACATGGCCCAGGTTTGATTGTTTTACTGTCTGAGATCAGTTGCATTACACTATAACTAGTTCATCTTATTGTTTCAGACATGACCAACTCCTAGGTGAAACAGATGGTTCCCAATGGGTACAGGATGCCTTGCCCTGTTGACCCCTACTGTTCCGAAGACATGTACAAGATCATGTTGGACTGCTGGAAGGAGAATAAATATGACAGGCCCACTTTCAAGGCTCTGAAAATGAGGCTGAGGAACGTTAGCGGTTGAAGGTTTATGTAATCATTCTTGAGTATCGATTAAATAACAGTAATTAAATGTTAGAGTCTTGTTTCTCAGCTTTTTGAGAGTCTGGAATGTTTCTTAGCCTTGAGTAACACACAACACTATCTTAAAGTGCTACCATGACCACATTGCTGATTTTACTGACTGCACTGTGAAGGGATAAAAGTGTCTTCAGACATAGTGTGTGCTTCCACATTAAACCGTTTCTTCTGTCTTTACACCATTTTCCGATGTCATCTCTGATTCTACACTTCACACCTGAATAAGAAAATTCCCAACACCAGTAGTACAGTATACTAACTAGCCTAAACTCTGTAGTCTTTCAATTTCACTATTACTTCACCTCAGTGTGGATTCCAGGTTAAGCTTGTATAAAGGCATCTGGTTATCTTCCCTGCTCCTTTATTGGTAACACTAGGGACCTTTATAAACTTCTTAGGGATCGGCATCCCGTCAACGGGACAGTTGTAAATCATGCAGCGCCTTGTGTCAAGATCGCAGATTTTAGAGAAACAACAAATGTCGGTACATATAAGTGTCTTATATCGACTGAAAGCTTAAATTCCTGTTAATATAACTGCAATGTCCAATTAACAGTAGTTATTAGTGCGAAAAAATGCCATGCTATTGTTTGAGGAGAGCTCCTAACAAGAAAACACTTTTTTCACCGCCATAGGTTTGACAAATTCACCTCTGAAGGTGAAATGTGTACTTACATTCTGAAATCTTGCTCTGATTTATCATCCAAAGGGTCCCAGAGATAACATGAAGTGTCGTTTTGTTCAATAAAATCCTTTTTCATATCCTAAAAAGGTCCATATAGCATGCACGATTGATTTTGTATTTCCACTCGTTCAATTTGCAAAGAAAAGAATCTGTGAAAATCTAACCCTAAATGTTGTTTCAACCAGTCAAATCACATTCGTATGTATTCCTCAGAGATCCTAGAACGTAACCAGACTCCACTATATCATTAGGGGTGTAGTATATCCTATAGGACACCATATTTGGTCAGAGAGCGACGCCTTCATGGCACGCCGATGACTTGGCCGGTCTTCATTTGATCGACTGTATTTTTGTCAAATAAGCACCAGTCAGGGTCAAACACAGCTAGCTAGATAGCCAATGAGCTGGGCTTTATGGGAGTATCCGGAAACCCTGTGTCTGTCACAAAATGTAGGTGCTATCCTTTTGCGACAGCATGCCTTTTCCTTTTGGACAAAAATGATAAGAATGTTCAGAGTTATGAAGTTATGAAAACTGGTTGTTTTGCTAATGTTGAACCTATAATATGGCTACTAATACTGGAAAAGCTAAATCAAAGTACAAGTATACAGATTTGACGATATTCTTGCAGAAAAATGTCATATAAAGTGGCTGTTCCACTGGATGTCATAAGGTGAATGCACCAATTTGTAAGTCGCTCTGGATAAGAGCGTCTGCTAAATGACTTAAATGTAAATGTAAATATAAATGCAAATGTCTACTTCACGATTTGCCCGAAATGTACCTGGGTGACTTCACACTAAATGTCATGGAGAACGCTCATGCTTCAAGTTATCCGCCTGAAACTTTGCACATACACTGCTGCCATCTTGTGGACACCATCAGGATTACAACTAGAGTGATGGCTAGAACTGGGACCTTTCTCTTGCAATACAAAGATGGTGGAAGAAAAAAAACGGTTGGTTGTTTCTTTGTATTTTCTTCTACCAGATATATTGTTTTATATTCTCCTACATTCAATTCACATTTCCACAAACTGCAAAGTGATTCCTTTCAAATGGTACCAAGAATATGCATATCCTTGCTTCAGGGCCTGAGCTACAGGCAATTAGATTTGGTATGTCATTTTAGGCGAAAATTAGAAAAAAGGGGGCCATCATAACATTATACAATACAGGAAAGTTACCGATTTAAAAATATTATTGACAATACTTTTTTTACAGATGAAGAGAGAAAGTAATGTAGCCTCTTGAACAAATAAACATCTTTCTCTTAGAAAGTTACAATTGGCTCATTCATCCCCCTCCTCTCCCCTGTAACTATTCCCCAGGTCGTTGCTGCAAATGAGAACGTGTTCTCAGTCAACTTACCTGGTAAAATAACAGTAAAATAAATAAAAAAAAACAATAACTTTTACTTATTTAAAGGGACAATCTGCAGTTGAAACAATAACAAAGTGGTCACATTCTTAATTTCATAGACAGAGCTCGTATGGACGCAAGGCCCGACCATCCATGATATCAAAATTATAGTTTTAACCACGTTTTGAGTCTATTACTTTGTTTTAAATATTGGAGTAAAACGGTGGATCGAAAAAGGATCGAACAGCTGAACAGACACCCCAAATTGGATACCCCAAATTGGGGTGGAATCTCCTCCTTCTCTCCAACCATCATATCTCTGTTATTAGGCAGGAAATTAAGTGACACGGGCAATAAACTGTCCCTTCTCCCTTAATGTGACCTGACCTCGACCCCCTTCCTCACTAATCCACAGCTCTCCACCCTTATCAGTGCCTGCCAACATGTCTTCCCTGCCCTGAAATGTTTACTTACAAGCCCTTAACCAAAAATGCAGTTTAAGAAAGTATTTTTCTCAAATAAACTGAAGTAAAAAATAAATAAAAAAATAAAAAGAGAAAGAATTTGAAAAATAACAAATTATTAAAGAGCAACAATAAAATAACAGTAGCAAGGCTATATACAGGGGGTTCCGGTGGAGAGCCAATGTGCGGGGGTACAGGTTAGTCGAGGTAATTTAGGTAATATGTACATGTAGGTAGAGATAAAGTGACTATGCATAGATAATAAACAGAGAGAAGGGGGGGGGGACAATGCAAATAGTCCGGATAGCCATTTGATTAGCGTTTCAGGAGTCTAATGGCTTGGGGGTAGAAGCTGATAAGAAGCCTTTTGGACCTAGACTTGGCGTTCCGGTACTGCTTGCTGTGCGGTAGCAGAGAGAACTGGGGTGTATGGAGTCTTTGGCAATTTTTAGGGCCTTCCTCTGACACCGCCTAGTTTAGAGGTCCTGGATGGCAGGAAGCTTGGCCCCAGTGATGTACTGGGCCGTACGCACTACCCTCTGTAGTCTCTTGCGGTCGGAGGCCGAGCAGTTCCCATACCAGGTGGTGATGCAACCAGTCAGGATGCTCTCGATGGTGCAGCTGTAGAATCTTTTGAGGATCTGCGGACCCATGCCAAATCTTTTCAGTCTCCTGAGGGGGAATAGGCGTTATCGTGCCCTCTTCACGACTGTCTTGGTGTGTTTGGACCATGATAGTTCATTGGTGATGTGGACACCAAGGAACCTGCTCCACTACAGCCACATCGATGAGAATGATCACGGTGTTGATGGAAATAAAGGACAGGAACTACATGTTGCAGTCAGAAGAAAGGAAAATGTAGGAAAGGCAGATACAGGAAGAGATGATGATGATTTGATAGAGAGAAGAAAGGAGGATGCTGCACACAGGAGAGAGGATGTGGATGAAACAAGACGATATGATGTGGTTTTGATAACAGAGAAACAGCAGAGTCCAGAGATATGTCGGAAATTAGGCAGAATCCGTGTGTTTCATCATGACTATATTTTGCCCATCAGGTGTTCATCGATAGACGAGGATAATGTAGTGAGAAGGGTAGATAAGGACAGAGAGGGTGTCATGGTAAAGGGAGAAACGCATCTCGTGAGACAAAGACAAGTCTGACCAAACAGGTGTGAGACCATCCCATCACATCCTCTCACATCCATCAAGAGTTCAATGAACTCAGAAGGAAAGCGACGTGAAGAAGAAAGGAAGAAAAGGATGGCAATTACAGCCAGGTCCTTGCTAACGGTCTAGACAACAAGCTGAGAGAGGTTCTTGAGAGGCAGAAGAAGAACAAGGCTCACTGTGGTTTCAGGCGCTTCTAGGAGGGGGTGGCAAGCACACCAAGATCATCGGTCGCACCGTTGGTATGTCTAAAAAGAAGTAAACTATCTCCCTGCTCCCTATGTGTCAATAAATGCCACAGTTCACACACACACACACACACACACAAAGAAAGTTGCAGGAAGAATGAAAAGAGAAGTGTAGAAGAGATGGAGCTTTTGGGTAAAGACAAGAAAAGAAGAAACAGAGGAACTTCAGGGAAGGAGAAGAAGGAATTGAAAAGAAGAAGTGAGATGGATACATATGAAGTTTCTGTTTGGTCCAAGTTGAAAACTGAAAAAAAAAACAGAATATAATCAGATGTTTTGGTACAATTCTGTCTTTAACCAAGAATTACATTGTTATATATGTTTAACAACAAACTTTAACTTAAGTCCTGTTATTAGCCTCTTTATGTTCAACATCGTTCATCATTTTACTCAGATTAATGTATATTAAAGATGCTTTGTATGTAGAGAAGAACTTAGTCCTCATCTTGATTCTTTAAATACTTCACAAAAGGTTTAGAGATCATCCTTGGTCTGACATTTTAAAAATGCTAAATATTATTCTTACATTTTAGTTGACACTTGTATTTTTCACCCCTTTTTTATTCCCAATTTCAATTATGATCTTGTCTCATCGCTGCAACGCCCCAATGGGCTCAGGAGAGGCGAAGGTCATGCATCCTCCAAAACATGACATGCCTAACCGCGCTCCTTAACACCTGCCAGCTTAATCTGGAAGCCAGCCGCACCAATGTGTGGGAGGAAACACCTTTCAACTGGCGACCGGGGCCAAGTAAAGCCCCCCCATCCAAACCCTCCCCTAACCTGAACGGGACTCCCGGCCACGGCCTGGCCCTTTAGTAGACACTGTTATCCAGATCAATTAGGGTTAAGTGCTTTGCTCAAGGGCACATCAACAGATTTTTCACCTAGTCGGCTCAGGTATTCAAACTAGCGACCTTTCAATTACTGGCCGAACGCTCTTAACCGCTAGGCTACCTGCCACCCTACATCTTTAAATATAGAAACTGTACTTCTGCATGTTGTCAAATCACATCCTCACAGCACAGGTTTAAAGGCTCTAAAACATATTCAGATTATTTTTAGGTATCATTAATAGTCTCCCTCGGCAGACGGGTTGCGTCCCACATTAACAATGCTCCGTCATAAACTAGTGCTGTTGCCTAGGTCTGTTTTTTTAGAGACTATATCATTGATAACAACTTTATTACTTTAGTACTGGGTGGAGTACTAAGTACAGAGACAAAGTACACTGACCCGGGATATCAGGTGAATTCCAGTAAATACAGTGCTTTGCAAAAGTATTCATCCCCTTGGCATTTTTCCTGTTTTGTTGCATTACAACCTGTAATTTAAATGGATTTTTATTTGGATTTTATGTAACGGACATACACAAAATAGTCCAAATTGGTAAAGGAAATGAAAGAAATTACTTATTTCAAAAAATTATTCAAAATAAAAAAGAGAAAAGTGGTGCATGCATATCTATTCACCCCCGCTGCTATGAAGCCCATAAATATGATTTGGTGCAACCAATTACTTTCAGAAGTCACATAATTAGTTAAATAAAGTCCACCTGTGTGCAATCTAAGTGTCACATGATCTGTCACATGATCTCAGGATATATACACCTGTTCTGAAAGGCCCCAGAGTCTGCAACACCACTAAGCATGGGGCACCACCAAGCAAGCGGCACCATAAAGACCAAGGAGATCTCCAAACAGGTCAGGGACAAAGTTGTGGAGACGTACAGATCAGGGTTGGGTTATAAAAAATATCCAAAACTTTGAACATCCCACAGAGTACCATTAAATCCATTATTAAAAAATTGAAAGAATATCACACCACAACAAACCTGCCAAGAGAGGGCCGCCCACCAAAACTCACAAACCAGGCAAGGAGGGCATTAATCAGAGAGGCAACAAAGAGATCAAAGATAACCCTGAAGAAGCTGCAAAGCTCCACAGCGGAGATTGGAGTATCTGTCCATAGGACCACTTTAAGCCGTACACTGCACAGGGCTGGGCTTTACGGAAGAGTGGCCAGAAAAAATACATTGCTTAAAGAAAACAATAAGTAAACACGTTTGGTGTTCGCCAAAAGGCATGTTGGAGACTCCCCAAACATATGGAAGAAGGTACTCTGGTCAGATGAGACTCAAAGGTAGCTTTTTGGCCATCAAGGAAAACCTTATGTCTGGCGCAAACCCAACACCTCTCATCACCCCGAGAACCCCATCCCCACAGTGAAGCATGGTGGTGGCAGCATCATGCTGTGGGATGTTTTTCATTGGCAGGGACTGGGAAACTGGTCAGAATTGAAGGAATGATGGATGGTGCTAAATACAGGGAAATTCTTGAGGGAAACCTGTTTCAGTCTTCCAGATATTTGAGACTGGGACGAAGGTTCATCTTCCAGCAGGACAATGACACTAAGCATACTGCTAAAATAACACTCGAGTGGTTTAAGGGGAAACATTTAAATGTCTTGGAATGGCCTAGACAAAGCCCAGACCTCAATCAATTTGAGAATCTGTGGTATGACTTACAGATTGCTGTACACCAGCAGAACCCATCCAACTTGAAGAAGCTGGAGCAGTTTTGCCTTGAAGAATGGGCAAAAATCCCAGTGGCTAGATGTGCCAAGCTTATAGAGACATACCCCAAGAGACTTGTAGCTGTAATTGCTGCAGTAGGTGGCTCTACAAAGTATTGACTTTGGGGGGGTGAATAGTTATGCACGCTCAAGTTTTCAGTTTTTTTGTCTTATTTCTTGTTTGTTTCACAATAAAAAATATTTTGCATCTTCAAAGTGGTAGGCATGTTGTGAAAATCAAATGATAAAACCCCCCAAAAATCTATTTTAATTCCAAGGGGGTGAATACTTTCGCAAGTCACTGTTTCGCTATGGAAATGGATCACAAAATGGAAATACAAACAAACAAATTAATCAAAAATATAGTTGTCATTTTGTCTGGCTGTAAAGATAAAATCTCAAAAGGAAAAGCCAGAGAGAAACGTAAAATGTATTTAAGTATCATAAATGGAAAGTAACACCTTAAAGGGGCAGTTCGCAGTTCCTACATCCATTTTCGGGCTTATAAAGGAATGATATGTACCCATTGATTCTTGAAGAATATAACTCATAAATGTCTCATGAGCTTAGTTCAACTGTTGTACCGCATCAGAACCATAAAAATATATGCTTGTTTTACTCCAATGTTTGTGAACAGTGTAAATGTAAACAAAAACTGCATAGCCTCAAAACATGGTTAAAGCTATCGTTTTGATATCATGGATGGTCAGACCTTGCATCCATAGCTCTATCTATGAAATTGAGAGTGATTACATTTCTCCAGCCCCTTTAATCAGCTTTTTGCAGAAACAGTGGCAGGGACAACACTTTGTTATTGTTTCAATTGCGGATTGTCCCTTTAACCACACATATACCTGCCCGTGTAAATACAATTGACACACCAATCTGATCTAATTAAAATGAGTTTGTCAATGACATGTTTGTGGTATATGTGGTCTAGATTTCAAAAAGAAGATAGAATTCTCTTTGAGATGCTCAGCTATATGCAATTAATAAATACTGATAACGTAGCAGGTAGTGGAAATGTGGTCATAATTCATGGTCAAGGGAAAATCCTACGGAATCCCATCTTTCAATGAGAAACTAAATTGAATTAGATAGGTGTGTTGTAACTGTTGCCAAGTTATGACATTAATATATATTGCTAACAACATGACAACGGGGTGACTCCCCTGGTGGGTCTCAAACCCAGGTCACCAGCATTGATGACAAACACCCTAACCATTGTCCCAATAAGGGATATTATTAATGCCTGTTCTTATTTGGCCAGTAAAGGTATCTGGCTCAGACTGGATGGACTGCCCAGTAGGAGGCACCATTGAAGTAAGTTTGATGCGTTTGGAGATGAGACAGTACTTTGACCATACACATTTAGCCATTTTTGCCATTAGATTCTGCCATGATCTGACATGATTTCTCATTCATTCATTAATTCAGGTGACAGGATAGTTGCATGTCTAGTTGCATATCTTGACAAGAGGTTGTGTTATTACCCTGACATTGGTCTCTCCATCGACAACCAGACAATATGAATTTAAATTACTGTCAATAACTCATTTCCACATTGTTAATGGGTAAGTCTTTTAGAAGTCTACCATAAGCGTGAAAGACAAACTTTAGCCAGCTTCCTGTTAGTTAGTACTACATTCCATACATACAGTACATTCCATTTGTTTGGCACCCTGATCTAAAATGGCTAAACACACAAACAGATCTGGTACCAGGCTAGTCTACCATTGGGTCAAATAGTAAACACTCTTTCTCCATCACAGAGCAATCACAGTTCTGTAATACCCAATTGGTAAATGTGATGGATAAAGAGGTCTACATACCAGGTCTCTCTTGTAAAAGAGGTATTCTGACCTTAATGGGAATTTTCCTGGATATTTAAAAGTTAAATAAAATAAAAAATAAATCATTGTGCATGAATTGCTAAATCCCTATTAGCATTTCTCTTCCTCAGTAATTCCGTTACATCAGAACTCAACCCTTGACCTGAGCCTGAACTTACTGACCCCTCTCCAGTACCAGGGGTCAGTACCGACCCCACTGTGGCTGCAGTCCTGGGGGTCACTTCTGCTGTCTGTCTCCTGGCTGCCTTGACGGTCGCCTACAGGAGGCACAGCTTCTCCAGAGTCAGGATGCATGCTGCCCCTAAGGTCCCCAGTGTCCTGCAGTTGCACTCGACCCAATGTAATTAGAATGACTGCTGATGGAAACTGGGAGTCTTATACCTCCAAAAGTTTATAGACAGAGCTTAAAAAACATTCATATTTAGTTGTTTGAGTGGAAAATGTTCATAAGATCAAACTCTAATTGTGTTGGGACAGGTGAAGAGAATAAACTAAATATACATTGTTGTTGTTGTTTTTCAGTTGCATTCCAAAAAATGTGGAACTTTTCCTGTTGAAAAACAATATCCTACTTGTAAATACAGTACTGCACATACACTTAAGGGTAAAAACGCATGTTTTGAGCAAAACAATGTTTTTTAGACACAAGTGCAAACTTCCTGGAGTAGGCCATATAAGTAGTTGGTCTGACAGTGTCCTCCGATGTCACCAGTCTTCCCCCTTGCTTGAGGAACAATAGAGGAGCAATAGAGAACAAAAAAAGAAAGGCCACCCCCCTCCACTTGTGCCATGTTAGAGGACACCTGGATCTCCTATTGAGATGTGCCTTTTGTTAAGTAAATCATGTGATAAATGATCTGAAAATGAGACTGGAGTAGACTTTACTTTATCTTTGAGAGATATGTTTATCAACAGCTGTTCCAGTTTGTGCTTTGACAGTGAGATTATAGTACATCTGTTTACAGTACAATAGTGAATACAGTGCATCTGTTAAATAAAAATACATCATAAATACAGACAGTAAAATGGTGGAGATTCTCTCTTCTGCCCATTCTTCATTCCCTCCATCTCCCAGGCACCTTCAGCACAATCTAAATGACAGACTGGCTATGGATCCCATAAGAGGAGAGCAGCCGTGATGATGCACAGACTGGTTTAGGTTTTTACTTTACCTTCTATAATGGTAGTGTAACGGCAAGCCTTCCTCCTCTTCACGAGAAGAGGAGGTGTAGCAGGGATCGGACCAACACGCAGCGTAGCCAGTGCTCAACATGTTTAATAGACGAAACCGTGAACACTTACAAAAATACAAAATAACAAACGTGGCAAACCGAAACAGTCCTATCTGGTGCAGAGAACACAAAGACAGAAGATAACCACCCACAAATCCCAACACAAAACAGGCTAGCTTAATATGGTTCCCAATCAGAGACAATGACAAATACCTGCCTCTGATTGAGAACCATATTAGGCCAAACAACAAACCCAACATAGAAACACAAAACATAGAATGCCCACCCAGCTCACGTCCTGACCAACACTAAAACAAGAAAACGCAAACGAACTATGGTCAGAACGTGACAGGTAGTTGAATGTTTGGTTTGTTAAAATGTAATATGCCGTGTGTAACATACATTTGTATAGTTTACTTTGCTACTTGAGTCATCGCTCTCTGCTCTCTTCCTCTCCATGCCACTTTCCACACAGACCGAGCCATGCCCTTCACTCAAGGAGCACATTTGTTGTTCCTTGAGCACGAGATACTTGGTCCAAAAAAATGTTTACCTTCATTTAACTAGGCAAGTCAGTTAAGAAAAAAATCTTATTTACAATGACGGCCTGGGAACAGTGGGCTAACCGCCTTGTTCAGGGGCAGAACAACAGATTTTTACCTTGTCAGCTCTGGGATTTGATCTAGCAACTTTTACAGTTACTGGCCCAACGCTCGAACCACTAGGCTACCTGCCACCCCAATGCAACACTGTTGATGACAACAATGCTGTTTTCACTTTGCTTCTCAAAATAAATCCACTCGCGTTCTATAATTACACTATTAGTTTGTGTTTCTTACATCTGCAAACAGCTAGTTTGTCTTAGTAAGTTGGGCCTGAATGTTGTTAGCCGTTAATGCTAATCACTAGCTAGCTAATAAATGTACCGAGTCAGAGCAAACATAACTAACTACACAGCCTGATAATACCAGTGATTAATTTCTTTTTTAAATAGCAGCGATGGTGTAGACCTACATCTGCATGGTTTTTTTGCAACAGTATATTCTAAATAAAAGAGAAATACGCAAAGCAAGAATGTTAGCGACAGGAAGTAGCTAAGAGGAAACATTAAATGTAGACAAAGATTGCAGGGTCCCCTAGGCAGTGGTTTAACGTACTTAAGTAGAACTTTAAAGTATTTTAACTAAGTAGTAGGTGTACTTTACTATTTATGTTTTTTACACAAAGAAAAATAATGTACTTTCTACTTCATACATTTTCCCTGACACCCAAAAGTACTAGTTACATTTTTAATGCTTAGACATGGACATTGACGCACTTAAAGACAAAATCACTGGTCATCCCTACTGCATCTGATCTGGCGGACTCACTAACACAAATGCTTTGTTTATAAATTATGTCTGAGTCTTGGAGTGTGCCCCTGGCTATCTAAACATTTTTAAAAAACAAGAAAATTGTGGCATCTGGTTTGCTTAATATAAGGAATTTGAAAGGATTTATACTTTTACTTTTGATACTTAAGTATATTTAAAACAAATACTTTTAGACTTTTACTAAAGTTGTATTTTACTGGGAGACTTTCACTTTTACTTGAGTCATTTTCTATTAAGTTATCTTGGGCACTTTTCCACCACTGCCCATAGGAAACATTTGACAACACTTTGGTTCCTACCCTGTCACAATAACTCCTCCCTGGCATTTTTATTTGTTGTGTATGTCAAACACTGTATTCAAAGTGCCCACTATTATATTCTAACTATAGAATTTGAATAATCATTATATTTCCATGATTCCAACAGTTCACCCAAGTGTTTTGCTAAATTCTTACAACCGATCTTGTCATGCTCCAATAGTATGCCACAGGTGGGACAGGCACTTATAGACTGGCAGTCAGTGACGGTTGGACATTTTGGCAGCAGCTGCAGCTCCTGTTTGGAGCAGCCAGTGTTGCCACAGCGGTCAGAGCCCAGCCTGGACTTTTCCACTGCCTCTGACATTGCCAGCAGAACTGGTAGGTCTGGCCTTTGTCTTCAGAGCATACTGAGCAATGGACTCTTAAACTGGATGGGTTCTGTCTCTGTAACAGTGACTTGCAGCCTGGGCACTTTTTTAAAAGATGGAGCAAGTGGGGGAAAAAAGGAAATACATGTTTTTGAAACCTTGTAAGCAGTGCTTTAAAAAATAATGCAATATTGTCAACGCACGTCAGTGACAGCTGCATGCAGTCCAATTAAAGAGTACTCACAGATTTAGTTTCACAGTACTTGGTGGAAGCCAAGGTTGCAATGATCTCTTCGAAATACTGTTTTTCCTTGGCAGTCAGCGCAGCCAGCCTACTCACTTCCTGATAAGACCCCTGGAAAACACAATAATGCCTGTGAAGATTTCAGTGGTGAGACGCAAAGTAATCTACTTTCGAGATTCTCTCAATACTGTTTTAATATCAGGAGCTTCATGTAAAAATATTAATGTCTGGCCACAACAGTTGACTATGTAGTTAATACATTTTTTTAAACCATTGTCTCATACCTGTTTTACTTTAAATCATAAGAGAGACATAAATCATTCTTACTAATATCATCCTGTCTGTTGACAAACTTGAGGATCCTGTCTCCGGGGTCAAAGCTCTTCTCGTCCTCCATTTTGTTGCTCTCTGTCTTCTCTCTGTCTTTCAGTTACTGTGTCAAACACACAGGGTGGACTGTGAGATATGGCTAAGGGAGGCAGGCATGCAGGTGTGCTCTCCCTGGAATTTTCCTTGGCCTCGTTTTTCAACATCAGTAAATGTTTCTCTCTTTCCACCTAGCATTTACAATAAGTCCCCTTTATATTTACAAGAAGTCCAACCTCTGTTTTGGTGACAGGGTGTTCTCGAAAGCTACACCCAGGCTCTGGAATTCCCTCCCTTCACCTGTCCCCTCCACATGTCAGAATGTCAATTTTTCAGTCCTATCTTGTTGACACCTGTTCTCATAGACTTGATGTAACATAGTAAATTGAAATCCGGGACACTCAAATAAGTATGATATGTTACATTTGTTATGGTTACATAAGACAGATGCTTACTTAAGGCAAAAACGAAAGTACCAGGTTGACACCTGGTCTCATAGACTAGACGTAACATAGTAGACATAAATCCAGGACACTCAAATTAATATGATGCAGTATGTTATGTTTGGTATGGTTTCATAAGACAGATGGTTACTTAAGGCATGAACACAAACATCTAGCAACTCAAAGGTTGCGAGTTTGATTCTCATCATAGACAACTTGCTACTACATGCTACTGTTTAGCTACTTTGCAACTACTTAGCATGTTAGCGAACCCTTCTCATAACCCTAACCTTAATCCTTTTAGCTAACCCTTCCCCTAACTTTGGTTGCCAACTGTCCCATATTAGCCGAGATGTCCCTTATATTGGTCTAAATTGGTTTGTCCCGTATATTCATCCAATCACAGTATAGCGTAAATGCGCCAATTCCTGCAAAGTAATTTCATTTGTTGTTCGGTCGTTTGGCATATCAAGGAAATATGGATGAACCTGCAAAAAAGAAAAGACTGGGCAGCTACAACAAACAATGGGAAGCAAAAAAGACGTGGGTTAAGCCTGTCAGTGGTGACTCGATGAAAGCTTTCTGTACTTTATGCCGTCGGGAATTCTCAATTGGCCAAGGAGGGGAGAATGACCTAACTCAGCATGCATCCACAGAAATACACAAGAAGGCCACGCTAGCTATAGGTGCTAGCAATATCGGTGCATTCTTTGTGACGTCTACTGCGGAAAATGACAAAATCGTGGCAAGTGAAGCCTCGCATGTGTACCATACGGTTAAACACGGACTCAGCTACAACAGCACCGGCTGTCTTGTTAAGCTCAACGGTGCTTTGTTTCATGACTCAAATGTTGTGAAGAAGATGCACTTGGGAAGAACGAAAGCTGAGATGATTACAATGAATGTTTTAGGACCAAAGACTGGGCGGGATATTTTGGATCGAAGGTGAGCCCGTGTATTTCTCAGTTGCCAGTGATGCCATAAACATGGGAAAAATAAAAATGTTTCCAGTGTGCGTGAGATATTTCTCTGTGTCTGATGGAGTGCAGTGCAAGTTACTTGACTTTGATGAAGACAGTGATGAAACTGCAAATGGCATACATCAAGCTCTGATGAACTGTCTGGAAAAGCGTGAACTGGATATTAGACACATCACAGCCTATGCAGCAGATAATGCCAGTGTCAACTTTGGAAAACACCACTCCGTTTACCAGTTATTGAGCAGTGCCAACAATCGCATTCTGAAAGATAAACGCCCAGCTCACATAGCTCATAACGCCTGCAAGCACGCCTGCGATCAGCTGTCAGTGGATATTGAGACAATTGTTTTAAAGATCTACAGCCACTTCTCAGTATCTGCTTCTCGAAGAGAGGAACTGCGTGCATTCTTTGCCTTTGTTGACATTGAGTGGCGTGAAATTCTGAGACATTTTTGCACACGATGGCTCGCTCTTCATCCAGCTGTCTATCGTCTCCTGCGAAGCTGGCCAGCTCTTACTTCATACTTCAGGTCCCTTGGGGAGACCTGTCCTGGTGCACTGAAGAGTATTTTTGAGTATGAAGAAAAAACGGAAGCTGCTGAGATTTATCTGTGCTTTTTCCACAACGTGGGGTGTGTTTTGGACCAACTCGTAAAAAAGCTGATGGAAACAACGCTCTGCATATTGACAAGTGGTTTGATTTCTCACCAGAAAATGTAATGGTAAAACTGAAACCGATCGGCCTCTATAAGGAGCTCTCCTTCACTGACCTGGAGCAGGTGGTGGTTGCCCTCAAAATGACAGAGACAGTCAGTATGGACCAACTCTATGAAGAGTTTTGTGATATAAATACCTAGGTGTCTGGTTAGACTGTAAACTCTCCTTCCAGACTCACATTAAGCATATCCAATCCAAAGTTAAATCTAGAATTGGCTTCCTATTTCGCAACAAAGCCTCCTTCACTCATGCTGCCAAACATACCCTCGTAAAACTGACTATCCTACCGATCCTTGACTTCGGCAATGTCATTTACAAAATAGCCTTCAACACTCTACTCAGCAAATTGGATGCAGTCTATCATAGTGCCATCCGTTTTGTCACCAAAGCCCTATATACTACCCACCACTGCAACCTGTATGCCCTCGTTGGCTGGTCCTCGCTACGTATTTGTCGCCAAACCCACTGGCTCCAGGTCATCTATAAGTCTTTGCTAGGTAAAGCTCCACCTTATCTCAGCTTACTGGTCACCATAGCAACACCCACCCATAGCACGCGCTCCAGCAGCCTTTCCTTCCAGTTCTCTGCTGCCAATGACTGGAACGAATTGCAAAAATCACTGAAGTTGGAGACTTATATCTCCCTCACTAACTTTAAGCTTCAGCTTACCGATCGCTGCAGCTGTACACAGCCCATCTGTAAATAGCCCATTCAACCAACTAACAACCTCATCCCCATATTTGTTTTTGTTATTCAGCTCTTTTGCACACCTGTATTTCTACTTGCACGTCCTCATCTACACATATATCACTCCAGTGTAAATTGCTAAATTGTAATTACTTCGCTACGATTGGCCTATTTATTGCCTTACCTTCTTACTACATTTGCACACACTGTATACAGATTTTTCTATTGTGTTATTGACTGTACGTTTGTTTATCCCATGTGTAACTCTGTGTTGTTGTTTTTGTCGCACTGCTTTGCTTTATCTTGGCCAGGTCGCAGTTGTAAATGAGAACTTGTTCTCAACTGGCCTATCTGGTTAAATAAAGTTAAAAAAAAAAAAAATGAAATACAGAAAAAGAGATTAACATTATTGACAGTGCTGCAGCTGAAACTCAAAACTACTGAGAAAGTACCCCAGAGCTCAGGTAGGCAGTTAAAACTACCACACAAACAAACACACACATCACACTCTGAGAATTGACCGTTGGCTAATTTAATGGTTACACACTGAACAAAGAAACTTGTATTGAGTATAATTTGATAAGAGTGAAACGTGCACAATGAATGTGAAATCAAGTCAAATGAACTTGATTATAATGCTGATATGTGAAGTTATCCTTTGATGTGTTCTACCCTCCTCACCTTTTTATTTAGGGAACAGTATGAGCACCATAAAGACAAGCAGCTGGAATACTCATGCCTGTTCTCCTTTTATGGGATCCAGAAGGAAGATTGGAAATGTCTACTCTACTCTTCTATCGTTTTATTTTTCATGATTTTTTAAAATCGACAATTCGCTACATGCTCTATAATCTCCCTTAGACATTTTATTTGACCTACACATTGTGCTTCATTAAATTATATATGTCTGTGTGTGAGAGAGAGGGGGATCATATAATTAGGAATTGGAATACTAATTTAATAGGATCTGTTTGGGGATATACATTATTAATAACAACTCTCAATATTTGTTAGATATTTTTCAGTTGCCCGTATACAATACGCCACATCTGGCCACATATGCGTATTACTGTAGATTTCAAGTGAGGTAAGGTGAATCGAAATCGAAACTGAAATTTTGAAAAACAAATATGTCGCACTTCTCTTTCTCGAAGCTGAAAAATCGGTAAGTTGTTGGTAGGCTACAGTTTTTTTTTAGTGTTATTACAGTGCTAAAATGTACATGAAACTAACGGAGTAATCAAATCATGAAATCATACCGGTATTTACAGTAGGTATGGTAAGACGCCTGCTGTCTGTTTCCAGGATTTATTTCAGCCCTGCTGAAGCTACTATTCATGTAGGTTATTCATGTATGCGTGCATATTGTTGTGGCGAATCTTCAAATATTTGGAATTTGAATCCATATGCGAGGTCTACGATTAGATTTTATTACAGACGACATTTTCCATATCGCTGTCCACAAATGAGTGTTGCTGCAGTAGTAACCTCAAAACGAAAATCCGCGCAAACGGATGTACAAAAATGAAACTATGGTGCGTCTTTACGGGTGACGGGCTGGGTTATCGAAAAAGGCCTGAACAATTATTGTAAATAAAATAAAAACTCCAAGTAGCCTAGTAGCCCAGATACGGTACGACATTCTCATTGTTATTTCATAAATTATTTAGCCTGATAATACTCATAATTATATTCATAATGTGGTTATTATTGTTATTGTTGTAGTTATATAATTGTTGTTACAATGTTATAATTGTTATAGTGTTGTTATAATAATACTCTTATTATTAGTCTATTATGTGTTTGCAATAAGGTAGGCCTAAATGTATTTTTTCCAAATCAAGGGGTATATACATTTAAATCTAACAGATTATGGCTTTAATGTTTTCTCTGTTAACATAACATTTTTTGATTATTCAGACATGAAAAAATGAATTCCAAGGAAAATCATCCAAAGAAAAAAGGATGTGACAAAGGCATCGTGAAGAAGTTTAAAATGAAACTTGACCTCATATTTTGTAAGCAATAAGTACGTTTCTGTCTCAAGATCGAACCATTATAGGTCTACATGTTGACACACTGAAGTGGATCAGTTATGGTACTACAATAATTCATTATTCCTTCTTTATTTTAGACTACAATGGCTTAATTAATCAAGGGGCAACGTGTTATTTGAACAGTGTTCTGCAGGTCCTCTTCATGACTAAGGACTTCAGAGAGGCTGTGGAAAGGTTTGGCTATTTACATTTACTGATTGAGTCCCACTTAACACAATGATTACAATCTAAAATCAATACATTAAACTATAATAATATGACGTAAGAGAATATATAGATATCACATCTATATCCACAGTCACTGTGGTCAAGATCAGAAGACTGCTGATTTTCACCTGAAAAACCTATTTAAGACGTTAAAGACAAGTGAAACTCACACAAAGGACATCTTATCGATACTGGGCATTGAAAATGGTGAGTTTGCTTTTGATATTCTGCTGAGAATTAGTATATATTTTACCTAACTTTGATAAATATACAAGTGCTCTAATAGCATTATAAATTCAAAAAAGTATAATACATTCCTTTCCTGCAGTCAAATGACCTAGTGGCCTCATGGGTGGAATGTTATTCATATTTTTAATAATTTCATAATTATCGAACATTTAAAAAATAAAAATCCTAAAATCCGGTGTTTCTATGACAAATATATATACAGTGACCTCCCGAGTGATGCAGTGATCTAAGGCACTGCATCGCAGTGCAAGCCGCGTTACTACAGTTCCTGGTTTGATACCATGCTGTGTCGCAGCCATCCACGACCGGGAGACCCATGAGGCGACAAACAATTGGCCCAGCATCGTCCGGGTTAGGGGAGGGTTTGGCCGCCCGGGATATCCTTGTCCCACTCCTGTGGCGGGCCCGGGCGCATGCAAGCTGACATGGTTGCCAGGTGTACAGTGTTTCCTCTGACACATTGGTGCGGCTGGTTTCCAGGTTAAGCGTGCATTTTGTCAAGAAGCAGTGTGGCTTGGCGGGGTTGTGTTTCCGAGGACGCACAGCACTCGACCTTCGCCTCTCCCGAATCCATAGGGGAGTTGCAGCGATGGGACAAGACTGTAACTACCAATTGGATATGATGAAAATGTGTAGAAAAGGGGGTAAAATAATTTTTTAAATAAGAAGTATTCAGACCCCTTCCCTTTTTCCACATTTTATTACATTACAGCCTTATTCTAAAATGGATTAAATAAAACATTTTCCTCCTCAATCTACACACAATAACCCATAATGACAAAGTGCTAATGTAATAAAAATTAAATCTGAAATCCCTTATTTACAAAAAAATTAAGACCCTTTGCTTTGAGACTCGAAATTGAGCTCAGGTGCATCCTGTTTCCATTTATCATCCTTGAGATGTTTCTACAGCTTGATTGGATCCACCTGTGGTAAATTAAATTGATTGGACATGATTTGGAAGGGCACACACCTGTCTATATAAGGTCCCACAGTTGACAGTGCATGTCAGAGTAAAAACCAAGCCACGATTGTCGAAAAAATTGTCCGTAGAGCTCAGAGACAGGATTGTCTAGAGGCACAGAACTGGGGAAGGGTACCAAAAATTTCTGCAGCATTGAAGTTCACCAAGAACACAGTGGCCTCCATCATTCTTAAATGGAAGAGGTTCGGAACCACCAAGACTCTTCCTAGAGCTGGCCACCCGGCCAAACTGAGCAATCGGGGGAGAAGGGCCTTGGTCAGGAAGGTGAACAAGAACCTGATGGTCACTCTGACAAAGCTCCAGAATTCCTTTGTGGAGATGGGAGAACCTTTCAGAAGGACAACCATCTCTGCAGCACTCCACCAATCAGGTCTTTATGGTAGAGTGGCCAGATGGAAGCCATCTCCTCAGTAAAAGGCACATTTGCCACAAGGTACCTTGTGGACATTAAGGACTCATACCATAAGAAACCAGATTCTCTGGTCTGATGAAACCAAGATTAAACTCTTTGGCCTGAATGCCAAGTGTCACGTCTTGAGGAAACCTGGCACCATCCCTACTGTGAGGCATGTTGGTGGCAGCATTATGCTGTGGGGATGTTTTTCAGCGGCAGGGACTGGGAGACTAGTCAGGATCGAGGGAAAGATGAACGGAGCAAAGTACAGAGAGATCTTTGATGAAAACCTGATCCAGAGCGCTCAGGACCTCAGACTGGGGCGAAGGTTCACCTTCCAACAGGACAACAACCCTAAACACACAGCCTAGACTACACAAGAGTGGCTTCGGGACAAGTCTGAATGTCCTTGAGTGGCCCAGACAGAGCCCGGACTTGAACCCGATCAAACATTTCTGGAGAGATCTGAAAATAGCTGGGACGCGGCGCTCCCCATCCAACCTGACAGAGCTTGAGAGAATCTGCAGAGAAAAATGGGAGAAACTCCCCAAATACAGGTGTGCCAAGCTTGTAGCGTCATACCCAAGAAGACTCAAGGCTGTAATAGCTGCCAAATGTTCTTCAACAAAGTACTGAGTAAAGAGTTTGAATACTAATGTAAATGTGATATTTCAGTTTGTTACCTTTAATACATTTGCAAAAATGTCTAAAAACCTATTTTTGCTTTGTCATAATTTTTTTGAATAAGGCTGTAATTTAACAAAATGTGAAAAAAGTCAAGGGGTCTCGAATACTTTCCAAATGCACTGTATATATTTTTTTCAGTCTTCTGTGATGTATGTAAAGTATAATATTAGGATGCAAACTAAACATTTTATACATTTGAATTCTATATCTGGCATGGTACAGGTGTATTCTTTTTTCAAGCTCATAACCATGTGTGTGAGGGGAATTCTTTTGTTTCAAAGTAGATTTGTTTAAGACTACCAAGAAACACTCTGTGTGACCCTGATTTAGCCCACTGCAGTAAAAGTTTAAAATACAGTATATACATACATTTGAATGAATGAAATTATAAATAATATTAGTAAAAAATATATATTAGGTAACACTTATAAATGATATTAGTTTATATAAATGAAAAAGTATATCCTTTGCATTATGACCTACCACAAGAGTGTTTTGACTTATTGTTTTTACCAATCAGTATACAAGCAACGGGATGCTGCTGAATATTTTGAGAATATTTTAAGCATGGTCAATCCCTATGTGTCGAAGGTACAGTATTATTTATTTTTTATACTGACATGTTATTAGAAAAAAAACTGCAACTGAACATGTTATAAATACAATATTTGCCATGACAAGACTTATATATTATTTTATGGCATATTTTTGCATTTAGATCTTCGAAGGACATTTGAGACACACAACGAGATGTTCAGAAGGTCACGTGACCAGTGATTTAACTGGTCCATTCTGGACTCTGCCACTCTCAATGGAAAATCCATCCGACTCTAACAAAACCTACAGTGTGGTAGGGAAAATATTCTTCAAGTATTTTAGTCATTTCCAAAGGTTTTGATTATGCAGGGAAGAATTGTTTGTAAACGGTGTGGTGTGTGTGTGTGTTTACAGAGGGAAGGTTTTAAGGAGTTTTTCAAGTCTTCAACTGTCAGTGGGATGTATTGTGACCAATGCAATGAGAAAACCGATTCAACCATTGTGAGTTGTGATGTTGAGAATATTCAATCATATCAAAATCCTTAATCCATAATGGTACCAAAAGCTTCTCAAAAAGATAACACGCTTTAGACTATGGAAGGTAATGGCTATACTGATAGACTGATAGTGTGTGTTTGTTTTGTGTCTCCAGGCATGTAAAATGGAACATCCCCCAGAGATTCTGACTCTGCTCCTCAAGAGGTTTGAGTTTGACCACAACAGGATGTCATATGTCAAAAATGACTGCTGTGTGGATGTTCCTCACACGTTACGGACAAAGGTATTTAGAGATACTTTCTTTATAAGACCGGGTGCTTTTGTAACATTTTTCTCATGTAGGCGACACATTTGTATATGTATTCAGGCAGTAGCACAATAAAAGGAAAACAGAGGGTTACGTGTCCTCTCATTCTCATTGGTCCTTCACCGGTCCCGACCGAAAACAGCTTCGTAAATTTAAATGGTGGCGTTATTTTTCATTTCGTGACAGACCTTTTGATTTTACTCCATGTCTCTGAACAGAACTGTGACTATGAACTCTATGCAGTTGTGGACCATGTGGGAAGTCTAAGAGGTGGACATTACACAGCTAAAATCAAGCCCTATGATGATCACAACTGGTATGTGTTCGATGACAGCTACGTCACACAGGTAAGGGATACTTTCCTTTTTTAAATCTAGTATAAACCACCCTGCTATTTCCTCAACATGCATCCCATCCCTAGTTATAGTTGAACACTGCTGCTCCTCTTTTACAGCTCAATTCAAAACCATTTGAACAAGTTGAGAGTTTTAGGTAAATATAGATGGGGGTGCGCTTTATTTGCAAACTTGTGTCCATTTAATGAAGTGTAATTGTCAAATTAGGAAGGCCTTGAAGTAACTCATTATTATTCCATTACTGTAGGTCCCAGAGTGCGTACCTGCTTATGTACAGGAAATGTAAGTTAACAAATGTGAATTATCTTTTCTATCTATGTGGTTCTATTTATCCATGTCATTCATGTGATTCTACTTCTCCATAAGGTCAAACATTCCTCTATTTGATTAATCACAGTGAACCTGTGTTACTTACATCTGTCACTCTGTCACATCTTCCCTCTGTTTCTAAGTGGATTCTCCAGATCGTCAGATGAACCATGGAACCGACCACAAAAGTTCACTCGGTGACTCAACTCCTCCCTGTTCCTTAGAGACAGGAGCCAGCAGAACAAGAGAAGAAGAAGAGAGAAAAGCTCCTGCTCCTCAAAAGAGGCAAAGACTGTAATTTTCTTGTTGTCAACTGCCTCCACATAGAACATCTCATAATGTCTCTAACTGGAACGAGAACATGAATGGTTCCTTGAGGAGAATATTTTGCTCTTCATCCAGGCCATCATACAACCGTAGTTCTTTAAGGGTTGTAATGCGGTCTTCCCCGTCCATCCCAATTACACTAGGGAGGGACACGGTGCCTTTAAATGGTTGGCGTTCGCACCATTGTGCTGCCTCTAGGGTGTCCCTTAGAAGAACATCTGCTTCCTTGAAGAAAAAGGAAGAATAAATATTGAGAGTAGTGCCTCATTGGGTGATCAAGACAAATTACACCCCACTTTCACAATACCACCATGCAAACAAAAGCCACTATTACTAAAGGGGGTTTCAGTGATATCTATAACTACTCAACAAGTCATCACAACTATTATATCTTGCCATGCATCAAGCCTTCAGCATTACACACAGTAGACTACATACCCAGTTCACAGCTCCCAGTTCGCCGTGCATTTTGTTTTCAGTATCGTCTAGAAAGAAAACAGATTGTGGTCATTAAGTCATGTAAGGGAACCTCTAGGGATGTGTACAAGAATGCACCTTACTTTAGCCAATAGCCTATACAGTACCTGATCCTGCAGAGCTGGATGCTGATGTGACATGCTGTGACTTCTTGGGGGGGGTCTTCTACATCATCCTGAAATATATTGGAGGGGGAGGGTTTAAGTCTTTAAACATTGGTGTAAGACTATACCACTCATCATATGACACCTCCTACCTGTAGTCTGTTTTGTTTTTGCCACCTTTTTCGATGTTTCAACCTCCCTTCTTCAGACCTTAGTGAGTGAATGACATACATTACATACATTCAATATGAAAATATATTCAGGTAAGTCTGACTATAGTGAAACAAGTGATTTTAAGGATGCAAATGAAACGTTTTTATAACGTTCAAGACTTACGGCAAGAGGAACTAGGCACCACCATCGCCTAATTTGCTACATGTTTTCCTTTGAAAAAGAAAATCACACAATTGGATGGGTATCCCAAAAAACCTAGGATGCTGATGGTATGTCAGGTGCTTCAGATTATTGTTGATTATTGTTGCCGTGCAATAGCAACAACGAAAGTGTCACATTTCTACAACTGAAGCCACACTTTATGATTGTGAACTCTGAAAGAGAGGAATAACAGTGAAGTAACAAGCTATCAAATGTAATTAAATACACTGATGTAACTGAAAAAATAGGGCAAATATTAAAAAACGTGCATGTCAAATATATTCAAGAAAGAAAGAAATAGTACCTCTGTGCCTCACTGAAGAATGACCTTCGATGTGGTTGTTGACCTTTGGTGTGGTTGTTGACCATACATTGTTCAGCCTTATATATGCAGAAGGGACAGTGATGAAGTTGACTGCTGCTGCATTGTTTCATTTTAGGAATCTCGACCTCCAGTAACACACTAACGTGTCTCTATACATCAAAGAAAAATAAGCATAGACATAAAAAGGCATGAAGGCATAGACATAGAATGTTATAAAATAAGCAATAGGCATTTCATTTCATTATTGTATACACTATGTGTAGGCTGTGTAGACTCGCTATGTGTATCTTAGGGAATGACCGTCGGCATCAACGATACACATTTAGAGCCAGCCAAACACAACAAGGCATGCATTAAAGAAACACAGAAAATCGATGATCAAATCGATTACATAACTGTACATGTAAACCTAGGCTTACCGCTCAAGTAGGCAAATTTGTCCAAATAAGATTCCCTCATTGTAAGCAATTGCCTAGCTCACGTGCAAAAGGGTGCTATTGCTAAAGTTAATTAACTAGCTCACGTGAAAATGGGTGCTATTGCTAACATTAATTAACTAGCTCATGTGAAAATGGGTGCTAATTAACACTATGCTAACATCGGTGTGGTATTTGGTTATATAAAAATATACCACTGCACTGGTATAACATGAATATTACAAAGTACATTATGCATAATGACAGTCTCACTTACTTCCATGGTTTATATTTTTATCCATGTAGGTTAGGTTCGATTAAGATTCACTTTCGTTGACGTTGATACTTTCAATGTGAACCGCAACTTAGGTGACCTTGTAGGAGACTGGAAGGGTTCGGGTTAAACGCATTTGACTCCACCCACATTGAGCCCGCCTGAACTGCACACTGCAGTCAGGGGATTCTTGCTCGTAGGCCTCACCCCCTTCCATAGACATACCTGGTAATTATGACCACTTCCGGAGGACATCCTCCAACCAATCAAAGCTTTTGCAGTATGAACTGACATGTTACGCATCCAATCACAGAATTAGGATCAGAGAACGAACCTAGTGAGTTGTATTGTGATTGTGCCACAGAGCATTATGGGGGTTATATATGTTGAGAGGCTTGGTGACATTGTAGGATAGAGGTTATGAGTAAAGAGTGATAGTTGAGCATTTTTGGGATATTATTCAATTCCAATTATAATTTTTTCCAAATTACAGGAGACAAGAGGAGGTGTATTATAAATTGTTCTCTTGGTTTTAGAACTTTATTTTTGTATGCAATTAGTGCCATTTATTTAAAATTGCCTTGCTAACTTCAGTAGCTAGCTAGCTAAGTTACCAGCACGAGTGTGCAGTTTTCTCCGCCAGAATGGTAGAAGGGCCAACGCTGCCGAAAATGTTGTGGGCGTTTGGTTGAAGAACCCCTTTTATTCTCTGGGGTACAGGAAAAGGTGCAAATAAGCGATGGTCGACCTCTGCCTGAGATGAGTTTCATGAAGAAGGATGAAAAGGTGAGGGCTTTCAATATCAACTGGTATCAAAAGTATAACGTTAGCTGGTTAACAGGGAGCCTTTCATCAGGCCGCCTGTATTTCTGGCCTTGCCTGCTTTTTGGAAAGTCTGAGCCTTGTTTGTAAGGTGGGTACGGTGCCCTGAAGAACAGCAATTGTTCAGCTAAACGAAAAAACAAAATCAGGGCGTGCAATAATTTGCTTTTAGAGGACACGACGAGAGGGAAAGTTCCATTAACAAGGGCAACTACAAGGAGCTTGCAGAGGTAATTACGCGTTATGATGCTTTACTTGCTGAACATATTGAAAGAGATTTGCGTCAGTTCAAATCTGGTATCAGGACAAAATGTGATTCAGAGTCACCGAATATACTTTAAGTATTTTAATTAAACTTGAGCGATAAATGGTAAATGCAATTTTCGTATATACGGGTTCACTGTATCACCGCGCAGGGTAGAACAGGGAACTCTGGAATGTGCTCAAACAACAGTTTTTATACTATGACAGCTTTAGTTCCAACCCGTCCGTTGGCCTATCACAGTAGAGGCTGAGCGCGGTTTAAACTTTGCTCAGCCTATCGCTGGCATTCAGACTTGTCCCAGTCTCTTGGTGCTCGCATCTGTCCGCATCTGGTCGTTGGGTAGATTAGATCCGTCTTGTGTCTCCCCCCAGATTCTACACTCAAACAGTTCCTTATTTGGTATTGTCCAGTGTCCTACCCTCCCTGGTTGGCCTAGAGATATGCACCCCTCCCCTCTCCAGATTGACCACAGCTTTTGCATCAAGGCACTCTATGTTGCACAATCTTTACACACATACACACACACATCTGCATTGTTTATGTGTGTGTAACAAAACAATATTCATCTTCAAACAATATGGTAGCGGGCTATAGTACATAAACATAAATCCTAACAATATCAAACTTTCAACAGTTTTTTCTGGGATGTCGAAAACAATTCAGAAAGATTTGATAGCTTCCATCGCATAATCCATTAAAAGTTAGATTAAAGAGAGCGCTTGGCGCAGCGCATTTTTTTCCGTGCGCTCAGGTAGGCTTTCCACTTTCCTACGGTATTTATTTAGCAAAGATGATAACACATAATCACTCCGGACAGACACAACAAAAAACTCATGACATAAATGTTGTCAGCAGGCTACACCTAAACATTAGAAATCTGACATGCTGTATCGGATGAAAACGAGACGATTGTTCAGTCTGATCAACTGTTAGAAATTGCCCCCCGCTCTGGGACCTATGGTGCCACCAGTCTGCTTGCAGTTGTCAGTTATCGTCAGATATGTGGATGATCAGGGCTTTATTCAGGAACCTTTCTTGGGATACTTTAATGTGTCAAGTGGGCGAGATGCGCAGTCTGTGTTTGACTTCATGAATTTTGAGATGTCTGAATTTAAGTTCGTAGAGAAACTCGTTGTCCAAACCTATGACGGCGCAGCTGTAATGGAATGTATCTGCTGTTTGTATTTACAGCTAAGTCCCCTCCTGTTCCCTGATTAATAGGTGATGACTACTCCACTCCACTACCATTGTCAACTTTCTCCTGACATGAACTGAAGCCACAATGTCTCATGTGCCCGCTCTTCCACTGGCATATTGAATGTTTGCCCTACAAGCACAGTGAGTACCCCTATCAATTTTCTCTCATTCCTGTATGTAGAGTCAATCACATACACAATCACATTATTACACATCAATGATTTTACTCCTTGCTTGGACTAACTCATTCTCAGCTCTTTTGTCTAACTGCGTAGTGTGTTGTGTTATTGTTTTTTGTCTTCCCAGTCAAATCCTGCCCTGCACTGAACTCAAGCCTCTGAACACCTCAACTCACCCTCACCCTCATTATTCCTTATACATGCTATTCCTTATACATGCTACATAAACTATAACCCCTAATATTTAGGTTTCAGGGTGGAATTATTTAATCATTATCTTTAAACATAAAAATTATTTTATCAAAGGTAGGCCTTGAAAAACATCCACAGGTACCTCCAATTGACTCAAACAATGTCAATTAGCCTATCAGAAGCTTCTAAAGCCATGGCATAAGCTGTTTATAGGCACAGTCAATTTAGTGTATGTAAACTCCTGACCCACTGGAATTGTGATATAGTGAAATAATCTGTCTGTAAACAATTGTTGGAAAAATTACTTGTGTCCTGCACAAAGTAGATGTCCTAACTGACTTGTCAAAACTATAGTTTGTTAACAAGAAATGTGTGGAGTGGTTGAAAAATGAGTTTTAATGACTCCAACCTAAGTGTATGTAAACTTCCAACTTAAATTATACAGTTGAGGAAATTGGTTGACTAATTAAAACTAGGATAGGACAATCTTGCCTAATTTCCATGTTTATTCAAATCAAATTGTATTGGTCACATACACATTTTTAGCAGGTGTTATTGCGGGTGTAGCGAAATGCTTGTGGTCCTAGCTCCAACAGTGCAGTTGTATCTAACATTTCACAACAATACACACATCTAAAAGTAAAAGATTGGAATTAAGAAATATACACTACCGTTCAAAAGTTTGGGGTCACTTAGAAAAGCACATTTTTTGTCCATTAAAATAACATCAAATTGATCAGAAATGCAGTGAAGACATTGTTAATGTTGTAAATGACTATTGTAGCTGGAAACGGCAGATCTTTCATGGAATATCTACATAGGCGTACAGAGGCCCATTATCAGCAACCATCACTCCTGTGTTCCAATGGCACGTTGTGTTAGCTAATCCAAGTTTATAATTTTAAAAGGCTAATTGATCATTAGAAAACCCTTCTGCAATTATATTAGCACAGCTCAAAACTGTTGTCCTGATTAAAGAAGCAATAAAACTGGCCTTCTTTAGACTAGTTGAGTATCTGGAGCATCAGCATTTATGGGTTCGATTACAGGCTCAAAATGGCCAGAAACAAAGGACTTTCTTCGGAAACTCGTCAGTCTATTCTTGTTCTGAGAAATGAAGGCAATTCCATGTGAGAAATTGCCAAGAAACTGAAGATCTCGTACAAGCTGTGTGCTACTCCCTTCGCAGAACAGCGCAAACTGTCTCTAACCAGAATAGAAAGAGGAGTGGGAGGCCCCAGTGCACAACTGAGCAAGAGGACAAGTACATTTGTGTCTAGTTTGAGAAACAGACACCTCACAAGTCCTCAACTGGCAGCTTCATTAAATAGTACCCGCAAAACACCAGTCTCAACGTCAACAGTGAAGAGGTGACTCCGGGATGCTGGCAGAGTTCTAGGCAGAGTTGCAAAGAAAAAGCCATATCTCAGACTGGCATACATTTTGGGCAGCAGGCATGTCGGTATTGCCTCTCCTCTTTCGTGGAAAAGCAGTGAGGAAATGAAACTTAGAGTAACGTTACCAAAGAGGAGGAGGCGATTCCAGAGGGGTAACTTGGCCCAAAATCTGTCTCCACCAGCAGGTGGCGTTTTTTGCCCACCAGACGAGGAGTTATGCGTGGAGGTCAATGAGAGTGTCGAATTTGGCCAACATCAAAAAATGATGGCTTCTTTGCTCCATTACGCTTATTTGATCGAATGTAAGTTTCGTGATGGTTAGGTTGTTTCGAATGTGCTGATATAAGCATACACACATGGCATACCGGCAACTTTGAAAAAAACGATTTAATATTCGAGTTGTGCCTGTTTGTCACACGATATCTGGCTAGAATGGCCCCACGTGATCTCGCCTCCTCTCGCTAAGGAAAGCAAATCCTAATACAACTGTTAGACCTGACCATCTCGTCATTATATACATTTCTCTGGCATAACTTTAGTATGACATGGGTCTGTTGGTTGGTCTGGTCAATATTCGTCAAAGGTAAGTGTAAGATGGAGCGATTGGTGAATCTTCAGGTAAATGTATTATTGGGAAACCCTGAATATCCAGTGATATTGTTTTGTATTTGTACCTGCTGTGTTCGACTGCAGCCTAAATATGTATCTTAATTTTTGATATTGGATGTATCCAATTTATAGCGATGGTTTACGACTCTGGGTCTGTGTTTGAAACTTGACTGGCTTGGAAACTGATCATAGAAGCGTTTTACATTGCCAATTAGCGCTTGAAACACAATTCGCAATGAAAACCTTGCGATTTTAAGATCGCTGGTATTCAATTTCCCTTTAGGCAAAAACGATGCAAATAACTTAAGACAGTGCTCATAGGAAAATGTGATTTCCTGATGAAATGTAAAATTAAGACTTCTTCGAATGTGGCATGAAGTAGTCTATTCCATTTAGAAGTAAACAATTATATTCCATTTGATAGAAAAAAAAAGAAACCGCAAACGTTATGAAATCTGTTCAAAAAATCTAGCCTAGGCCTACTCAAAAACAAATTAATTCGCCTGTGACCCACCCAAAACAACATAAGGCATATAGACGCAAGCTTTATTGCTCATATGTCTCACTGTCTTTACATCACTGAAAGATACAATCATCTAAAGTGTATAGGAGGCCCAAAGTGATGTGGTTCCTGTCATGTAAAAATTACTTTCCCGAAGTTTGGTTTACATCCGTGACTTTCTGTGTTGTAGCTTAAGATAAAATAATGGCTTTATTATCCCCGTGGGAACATTTGGGTTGCGGCACTGAGCATACATAACAAACACAATCAAGCATAGACAAGGACATATACTGACACGAATAGATAGAAAAGGTGCAATTAATGAGAGACCAATGATTCATCTGTACACTTTATACACTGTACACGCAGTCAACTATAATGTAACCTGTAGGCCAGCCCGCCATATTGCCACGAGACAAAGGATTGCCTGTCTTTATTTGTGATTCCTTTTGTACACTATAACGTCGCCCAGAGGGGAGGAGTAGGTTATGAGTAGGCTAGGGTACATTCACAGAATAATACGATTATTGTGAATAGTAAGATTAATATAATAGTTCGATTTAGTCGTTTACATCCTTTGCAAGAATAACGATTTCACTAATAATCCTGTTTACATGGACACATCTGAAATCAGGCTACCTGATGGGACTTTGATAAATGCAGAAAATCGCCATTAAAAACAAACGTTCTACCACAGCGACCATGTTATTTTTGGATTTAAAGTGTATATGTGAAAACGTTTTCTAACAGGCATACTTTAATTTTTTCGAACTCACTTCACTCGCGCAAAAGAAAGAAGGAAATTTACCAGCAACCGAAAAAATGCCTATTCGACACCTCCAAACACTCATGTCCCAAGGATCCCAGATAGCACCAACCTTACTGCAATACACAGGTCTGAAATCTACAAAAAAAAAACAGCTGAATACATTGAAGGTGCCAAGACGAAGTATTTTTTCAGTTGCATATATCTTTTTTTGCAGACTTTTTTTGGAAGTACATACTGGCCGTGACCGCAGTAAATGACAATAGTTGATAATCGAAACCATATCTACTATCGTGGTGGGGGTAGTGCAGTGTGCTGCTAGCTGTTCCCATTGAGCCACTTAAAAGCGTGTCCATTTAAAAGCGCTTCTCGGCAGAAATATACATATATACACTGCTCAAAAAAATAAAGGGAACACTTAAACAACACAATGTAACTCCAAGTCAATCACACTTCCGTGAAATCAAACTGTCCACTTAGGAAGCAACACCGATTGACAATAAATTTCACATGCTGTTGTGCAAATGGAATAGACAAAAGGTGGAAATTATAGACAATTAGCAAGACACCCCCAATAAAGGAGTGGTTCTGCAGGTGGTGACCACAGACCACTTCTCAGTTCCTATGCTTCCTGGCTGATGTTTTGGTCACTTTTGAATGCTGGCGGTGCTTTCACTCTAGTGGTAGCATGAGACGGAGTCTACAACCCACACAAGTGGCTCAGGTAGTGCAGCTCATCCAGGATGGCACATCAATGCGAGCTGTGGCAGAAGGTTTGCTGTGTCTGTCAGCGTAGTGTCCAGAGCATGGAGGCGCTACCAGGAGACAGGCCAGTACATCAGGAGACGTGGAGGAGGCCGTAGGAGGGCAACAACCCAGCAGCAGGACCGCTACATCCGCTTTGTGCAAGGAGGAGCACTGCCAGAGCCCTGCAAAATGACCTCTAGCAGGCCACAAATGTGCATGTGTCAGCATATGGTCTCACAAGGGGTCTGAGGATCTCATCTCGGTACCTAATGGCAGTCAGGCTACCTCTGGCGAGCACATGGAGGGCTGTGCGGCCCCACAAAGAAATGCCACCCCACACCATGACTGACCCACCGCCAAACCGGTCATGCTGGAGGATGTTGCAGGCAGCAGAACGTTCTCCACTGCGTCTCCAGACTCTGTCACGTCTGTCACATGTGCTCAGTGTGAACCTGCTTTCATCTGGGAAGAGCACAGGGCGCCAGTGGCGAATTTGCCAATCTTGGTATTCTCTGGCAAATGCCAAACGTCCTGCACGGTGTTGGGCTGTAAGTACAACCCCCACCTGTGGACGTCGGGCCCTCATACCACCCTCATGGAGTCTGTTTCTGACCGTTTGAGCAGACACATGCTCATTTGTGGCCTGCTGGAGGTCATTTTGCAGGGCTCTGGCAGTGCTCCTCCTTGCACAAAGGCGGAGGTAGCGGTCCTGCTGCTGGGTTGTTGCCCTCCTACGGCCTCCTCCACGTCTCCTGATGTACAGGCCTGTCTCCTGGTAGCACCTCCATGCTCTGGACACTACGCTGACAGACACAGCAAACCTTCTTGCCACAGCTCGCATTGATGTGCCATCCTGGATGAGCTGCACTACCTGAGTCACTTGTGTGGGTTGTAGACTCCGTCTCATGCTACCACTAGAGTGAAAGCACCGCCAGCATTCAAAAGTGACCAAAACATCAGCCAGGAAGCATAGGAACTGAGAAGTGGTCTGTGGTCACCACCTGCAGAACCACTCCTTTATTGGGGGTGTCTTGCTAATTGCCTATAATTTCCACCTTTTGTCTATTCCATTTGCACAACAGCATGTGAAATTTATTGTCAATCAGTGTTGCTTCCTAAGTGGACAGTTTGATTTCACAGAAGTGTGATTGACTTGGGAGTTACATTGTGTTGTTCAAGTGTTCCCTTTATTTTTTTGAGCAGTGTATATAGTGCCTAGTGAAAGTCTACACAAACCTTGCACAGGCTTCACATTATGCTGCCTTAAAATAAACGGATTACAACCTACTTTACAACCTACACATTTTCAAAGTGAAAGAAAAACATTAGAAACTTTTTGAATTAATTGTTAAAAAAATTAAATGAAGATGTGTTTATTGCTTATGTCTTCACACCCCAGAGTTAATACTTGGAAGTACCTTTGGCATCCATTACAGATGTGAAACATTATGAATAAGATTCTAACAACTTTGCACAACTCTTACGACAACATATAGTACCAGTCAAACGTTTGGACACACCTACTGATTCAAGGGTTTTTCTTTATTTTTACTATTTTATACATTGTAAAATAATAGTGAAGACATCAAAACTATAAAATAACACACATGTAATCATGTAGTAACTAAAAAAGTGTTAAACATATTTTATATTCTTCAAAGTATCCACCACTTGCCTTGATGACAGCTTTGCACATGCTTGGCATTCTCTCAACCAGCTTCACCTGGAATGCTTTTCCATCAGTCTTGAAGGAGTTCCCACATGCTGACCACTTGTTTGGTGCTTTTCCTTCACTCTGCGATCAAACTGATCCCAAACCATCTCAATTGTGTTGAGGTTGGGTGATTGTGGAGGCCAGGTCATTGGATGCAGCACTCCATCACTCTCTTTCTTGGTCAAATAGACCTTACACAGCCTGGAGGTGTGTTGGGTCATTGTCTTGTTGAAAAACAAATGATAGTCTGACTAAGCGCAAACCAGATTGGATGGCATATCGCTGCAGAATGCTGTGGTAGCGATGCTGGTTAAGTGTGCCTTGAATTCTAAATAAATCACAGACAGTGTCACCAGCAAAGCACCCCCACACCATCACACCTCCTCCTCCATGCTTCACGGTGGGAACCACACATGCAGAGATCATCTGTTCACCTACTCTGCTTCTCACAAAGACACGGTGGTTGGAACCAAACATCTCACATTTGGACTCATCAGACCAAAGGACAGATTTCCACCGGTCTAATGTCCATTGCTCGTGTTTCTTGGCCCAAGCAAGTCTCTCCTTCTTATAGGTGTCCTTTAGTAGTGGTTTATTTGCAGCCATTTGACCATGGGCCTGATTCACACAGTCTCCTCTGAACAGTTGATGTTAAGATGTATCTGTTACTTGAAATCTGTGAAGCATTTATTTGGGCTGCAATTTCTGAGGCAGGTAATTCTAATGAACTTATCCTCTGCAGCAGAGGTAACTCTGGGTCTTCCTTTCCTGTGGTGGTCCTCATGAGAGCCAGTTTCATCATAGCGCTTGATGGTTTTTGCAACTACACTTGAAGAAACTTTCAAAGTTCTTGACATTTTCCAAATTGACTGACCTTCATGTCTAAAAGTAATGATGGACTGCAGTTTCTCTTTGCTTATTTGAGCTGTTCTTGCCATAATATGGACTTGATCTTTTACCAAATAGGGCTATCTTCTATATACCACCCCTACCTTGTCACAACACAACTGATTGGCTAAAATGCATTAAGAACGAAAGCAATTCCACAAATTAACTTTAACTTTTAACAAGGCACACCTGTTAATTAAAATGCATTCCAGGTGACAACATCATGAAGCTGGTTGAGAGAATGCCAAGAGTGTGCAAAGCTGTCATCAAGGCAAAGAGTGGCATCAGATGACCTGGTCTCTACAATCCCCCGACCTCAACCAAATTGAGATGGTTTGGGATGAGTCGGACCGCAGAGTGAAGGATAAGCAGCCAACAAATGCTCAGCATATGTGGGAACTCCTTCAAGACTGTTGGAAAAGCATTCCAGGTGAAGCTGGTTTAGAGAATGCCAAGAATGTGCAAAGCTGTCATCAAGGCAAAGGGTGGCTACTTTGAAGAATCTCAAATATAAAATATATTTTGATTCGTTTAACACTTTTTTTGGTTACTACATGATTCCATATGTGTTATTTCATAGTTTTGATGTCTTCACTATTATTCTACAATGTAGAAAATAGTAAAAATAAAGAAAAACCCTTGAATGAGCAGGTGTGTCCAAACTTTTGACTGGTACTGTATATCTATACTTTTTGTCAAAATTGCTCAACCTCAATACATTTGATAAATAAAGGTTAATAAATAAAAACATTTCTAAAAAATATTCAAACCATGTCTCTGATTTTCAAGCAGATTTAAATCAGGGCTGAGACTGGACCTTTTCAGGAACACTCACCACCTATTGGAAAGCCATTCTGGTGTGTCTTTGGCATAAAATTGTGTGTTTCCCACAAAAAAATACAACTCTATCCCAGGGTTACGTTTTTATACTGAACAAAATATAAAAGCAACATGTAAAGTGTTGGTCCCATGTTTCATGAGCTGAAATAAAACAACCCAGAAATGTTCCATATGCACAAAAAGCTTATTTCTCTCAAATGTTGTGCTCAAATTTGTTTACATCCCTGTTAGTGAGCATTTCTCCTTTGCCAAGAGAATCCATCCACGTGACAGGTGTGGCATATCAAGAAGCAAATTAAACAGAATTATGATTACACACATTTCTGCAGGCCCACCCACCAACGAATTTGTTGTAAAGCTACTGATCTACATCAGCTGCCCGGATACATAATTTGCATTTGCTTTGTTGTCTTCAACCTTCAGGTTTGGAATCTATTTTGTAATTCCAGGCAGAGAGAAGAAAAGTGAATGATGCCAATGTCTGGAGAATTGTCCCTGGTCCTGACCTTGGGCGTGATGGCGGGGATGGCGATCCTGCTTGTTTTTCTGGTAAGAAGAGGCAGAGAGCAAACAGGAGAGAAAGGTAGACAAAGGAGAACAGGATGAAGTTAGAGTGCCTATAGAAAGTCTACACCCCCTTTGGATTTCTTCACATTTGAACGTTACAAAGTAGGATTAAAATGGATCTACACAAAATGCTCTGTCAAAGTGGAAGAAATACAATTTAAAAAATTATGAACCAAAAATAAAACACTGATAAACCTTGATTAGATAGTATACTGTACCTTAATTTAGGTAACAGTTCACCCCCCTGAGTCAATACATGTTAGAAACACCTTTGGCAGCGATTACAGCTGTGAGTTTTCTTGGGTAAGTCTCATAAGAGCATTGCACGTCTGTATTGTGCAATATTTGCCCATTATTCTTTTTAAAATTCTTCAAGCTCTGTCATGGTGTTGGGGAACATGGCTAGACAAGATTTTCAAGCAGATTTGTCAAAACTGTAACTTGACCATTCAGGAACATTCACTGACTACTTTATAAGCAACTCCAGTGTAGATCTGTCTGCTGAAAGGTGAATTCCTCTTCCAGTGTCTGGTGGAAAGCAGACTGAAGCAGGTTTTCCTGTAGGATTTTGCATATACTTTGCTCAATCCCGTTTCTTTTCATCCTGAAAAACACGCAGACTTTGCCGATGTCAAGCATACCAGTGCCATGATGCAGCCACCACCATGTTTGAAAATAAGGAGGCCGTTACTTAGTTATGTGTTGTGTTGGATTTGCCTCAAACATAACGCTTTGCATTTAGGCCAAAAAGTGTATTCCTTTGCCATGTTTTTTTTCAGTATTACTTTAGTGCCTTGTTATGGAATATTTATATTTTGTATATTTTTATTCTTCTTTTCACTCCTTCATTTAGGTCATTATTGTGGAGTCACTACAATGTTGTTGATCCATCCTCAGTTTTCTCCTATCACATCCATTGAACAATAGCAGTTTTAAAATCACGAATGGCCTCTTGTTGACATCCCTAAGCAGTTTCCTTCCTTTCCTGCTGCTCAGTTCAGAAGGACGACTGCATCTTTTATGTGTCTGGGTGGTTTAATACATCATCCACAGCAAAATTATTAGCTTGACCATGCTTAAATATATATTAAATGTCTGATTTGTTATTGTCAGTATTGGTGTGTGGTTAAAATGACCGGGGAATGCCCCCCGAGTGGTGCAGCAGTCTAAGGCACTGCATCGAAGTGCTTGAGGTGTCACTACAGACCCAGGTTCGATCCCAGGCTGTGTCACAGCCGGCCATGCCCGGGAGACTCATGAGGTGGCGCACAATTGGCCCAACGTTGTCCGGGTTAGGGGAGGGTTTGGCTGGCCCGGGATTTCCTTGTCCCATCATGCTCTAGTGACTCCTTGTGGCGGTCCGGGCTCCTGCAAGCTGACCACGGTTGCCAGCTGGACAGTGTCACCTCTGCTAACACCATGCTTCGCCTTAGGGATGGTGCCAGGTTTCCTCCAGACGTGACGCTTGGCATTCAGGCCAAAGAGTTCAATCTTGGTTTCATCAGACCAGATAATATTGTTTCTCATGGTCTGAGAGTCCTTTAGGTGCCTTTTGGAAAACTCCAAGTGGGCTGTCATGTACCTTTTTTACTGAGGAGTGGCTTCCTGATTGGCCTGATTGGTGGAGTGCTGCAGAGATGGTTGTCCTTCTGGAAGGTTCTCCTATCTCCACAGAGGAACTCTGTAGCTCTGTCACAGTGACCATCGGGTTATTGGGCACCTCCCTGACCAAGGCTCTTCTCCTCCGATTGCTCAGTTTGGCCAGGTGGCCAGCTCTAGGAAGAGTCTTGGTGGTTCCAAACTGATGGACTGTGTTCTTGGGGACCTTCAATGCTGCAGACATTTTTTGTTACCCTTCCCCAGATCTGTGCTTCAACACAATCCAGTCTCTTAGCTCTACGGACAATTCCTTCAACCTCATGGCCTGGTTTTTGCTCTGACATGCACTGTCAACTGTGGGACCTTGTATAGACAAGTGTGTGCCTTTTCTAAATCAATTGAATTGACCATAGGTGGACTCCAATCAAGTTGTAGAAACATCTCAAGGATGATCAGTCGAGTCTCATAGCAAATGGTCTGAATACTTATGTAAATGAGGTATTTCAGTTTTTTATTTGTAATATATTTGCCCAAAAAATTATACAAATCTGTTTTCGCTTTGTCGTTATGGGGTATTGTGTGTAGATGTATTTCATCCATTTTATAATAAGACTGTAATGTAAAAAAACAATGTGGGAAAATGGAAGGGATCTGAATACTTTCCAATGCTTTGGCAATAGTGGCAACCACCAACAAACCCTGCCAATAGTGCACCTATTGCATTTATTTAGACGTGATCAGTTTATCCGGCTCCGCAGCAGACGGACAACACAAAACCAAAGGGACACAAATAAAGCTGTTGTCTCTAAAACTTGATACTTTGGCAGTGACGACAGTAGCCTAGTTCCGTCATGAGGAAATCCCTTCTTTTTTTATCCCCAGCTCCCTCCCCGCTTCCACCAAACAGAAGCTGCCGGCTAGCTCGGCAATCGATATGTTGCAGGTGCGCCTCATTTAGCTACTTCTTCTTCTTTGGTTTCATGGCGTTCGCACATTTTGCTTGTGTATGCCGCCACGTGCTGTGCGGTAGTGTGTGGAAGATCAGAAGTTCACTCAGGCGCCCCTTCCAGCATTGGGGAACATCCCGTGCCCTCCCTCCCGACCCCTCGCTCCCCCCACAGTTTGGGAACCACTGTGGTATACAAAAATCAAAAGGAATGGGGAAAGGAAAAAACATTGTACCACAAACTAACCCTACACATATAATATACCACTATTTCAAAAATCTATATTAATGAAAACACCCCCCCATTCCACTACTTTGACCCTAACTGATTCTACACCAGGCCGACGTTCTGGAATGACGGGACTCTTTTGTTCAACACACCTTGTAACTCGTCTCCAGTAAGACCTTGTACACCCAAGTACTTCTCTGCAGCTGCCACCACAATACCTATCTTCTGTGACTTACTCTCCATTCCTGTGGTACAGTTGATAACCATGGCAATGAATGCTAAGAATCCAACCTTACTGAAGCACAAATTTGTATCACTCTGTATTGGCCTAGGCCAACTACTCACCCTTGACCCATCATCCTCTATCTTCACTGCCTCGTCATATAACACCTGTTCTACTTTGACCCTGACAACCTCAACCTGTCTCTCTCCCACTGGATACGTTTGATCCCCAGCAACATGGGCACCCCCACAATTGACACACACCGTTTTTCCCACCGATACTACACATTATTTTGTCCCATGCCCTGCTGCACACTTCTCACATCTTGGAATCTCCCTCCTACAAGCTGCTGCAACATGACCATACGCTTGGCATCTGAAACACCTTAATGGGTTCGGAATAAAATCTCTCAAGGGTTAACTGACATATCCTAACATGACTTTGTCAGGTAAAGACTCTGCTTCAAAACTCAAAAGGACAGACAGTGTATTCTGAGTTTCACCACACTCACAACCGGGCTGGCGTCACATACATTGGGAATCTTCCATTTCAATTCCTCCTCCTCAACACTTAACGCCACCCCAGTAATCACTCCTTTCAAAGGCATTCTGCTCCGGAGAGAAAATTAAGTCTCAGGTATTGTTCCGAAGCGCGTGACGCGAAGTACCCAATTTCTTTTATACACAGCCTGAGACTACATATGGGACAGCCAAAAGGTAGGGATCGACTTTCTCCAAAAATGTCACTCCCACTGGTCCAGAATCATCCTTTGCATGACCGTCGGGGCGAGGCTCGGACTCAGAGGTCTTCATCGTCACTCTCGTCAGGTTCAATTTATGAGACATTAGAGACAGCAGAGTACGGTTTGTGCTCGGCGCCATTATTCCTCAATACACATCTTCACTCGGCTCTTCTCCTTCTTCCTCGCTGTCCATTACCATGTCTATCCGTTCACAACGCTCATGCCACACCTTCATCCACGGTATTGCTTACAGAACGCACACTGATGGCCCTTCTCCAATACCCAACTTCTGTTCTTTAACCCAATTTATTAGTCTGGCTATCTCTGGCCTCTCGCTGCTCGCAAAATGTGGGCTACTCTGCCTCCTTCATTAGCTATACTTCCCTGTGTCTCCTGTCATCCTATGAAAAGACCATGGCTAGAAGGGATCCAGCTTTTGTCAAATTAACATCAGATTTGACTTTTCGTAGCAGGATAGGAGAATTTACATAGCAGGTAAGAATAATTAACATAGCAGGTTAGGAGAATTAGGTTAAGATTAGGGTTAGCGAAAATGCAATTTTTAAAAACTTTTGACGTTAATTTGGCAAAAGCTGGATCCGTTCTAGCCATGATCCTATGACACATATCTGTGCAATGTTCAAATCAAATTTTATTTGTCACATACACATGGTGAGCAGATGTTAATGCGAGTGTAGCGAAGTGCTTGTGCTTCTAGTTCCGACCATGCAGTAATATCTAACAAGTAATCTAACCTAACAATTTCACAACAACTACCTTATACACACAAGTGTAAAGGAATGAATAAGAATATGTACATAAAAATATATGAATGAGCGATGGCCGAACGGCATAGGCAAGATGCAGTAGATGGTATAGAGTACAGTATATACATATGAGATGAGTAATGTAGGGTATGTAAACATTATATAAAGTGCCATTGTTTAATCCATTTTATCATTATTAAAGTGGCTAGAGATGAGTCAGTATGTTGGCAGCAGCCACTCAATGTTAGTGATGGCTGTTTAACAGTCTGATAGCCTTGAGATAGAAGCTGTTTTTCAGTCTCTCGGTCCCCGCTTTGATGCACCTGTACTGACCTCGCCTTCTGGATGATAGCGGGGTGAACAGGCAGTGGCTCGGGTGGTTGTTGTCCTTGATGATCTTTTTGGCCTTCCTGTGACATCGGGTGGTGTAGGTGTCCTGGAGGGCAAGTAGTTTGCCCCCGGTGATGCGTTGTGCAGACCGCACTACCCTCTGGAGAGCCTTATGGTTGTGGGCGGAGCAGTTGCCGTACCAGGCGGTGACACAGCCCGACAGGATGCTCTCGATTGTGCATCTGAAAAAGTTTGAGTGTTTTTGGTGACAAACCGAATTTCTTCAGCCTCCTGAGGTTGAAGAGGCGCTGCTGTGGGTGGACCATTTCAGTTTGTCCGTGATGTGTACGCCGAGGAACTTAAAACTTTCCACCTTCTCCACTACTGTCCCGTCGATGTGGATAGGGGGCTGCTCCCTCTGCTGTTTCCTGAAGTCCACGATCATCTCCTTTGTTTTGTTGACATTGAGTGTGAGGTTATTTTCCTGACACCACACTCCGAGGGCCCTCACCCCCTCCCTGTAGGCCGTCTCGTCGTTGTTGGTAATCAAGCTTACCACTGTAGTGTCGTCTGCAAACTTGATGATTGAGTTGGAGGCGTGCATGGCCACGCAGTCATGGGTGAACAGGGAGTACAGGAGAGGGCTGAGAACACACTCTTGGAGGGAATAATTACCTTATTACTGTAGGGGATTCCTCTGAAAAGTTATTGTGGTCAACAGACAGGGGAAAATTACTATACCAAAAACAATAGTGTTTCAAACACACCTACAGTGCTTGGACCCGTAATGGCACTCGGCAGTTTTAGTTTAATTTCCTTTTTCTGTAAATAATCTGTGCAAAGGGCCTCGCGAGTGGCGTAGCGCAGTGTTGCGGCGTCACTACAGGCTGGGGTTCGATCCCAGTCCCATAGGGCGGCGCACAATTGGCCCAGCATCGTCCGGTTTAGAGGAGGGTTTGGCCGGGGGGGCTTTACTTGGCTCATCGTGCTCTAGCAGCTCCTTGTGGCGGGCCGGGCGCCTGCAGGCTGACCTCGGCCATCAGTTGAACTGTGTTTCCTCTGACACATTGGTTCAGCTGGCTTCTGGGTAAAGCAGGTGGGTGTTAAGAAGTGCGGCTTGGCGGGTCATGTTTTAGAGGACGCATGACTCGACCTTCGACCTCTCCGAGCCCGTTGGGGAGTTGCAGCAATGAGACAAGTAGTAATCCCGAAACTGGGGAGAAAAAATACACAATTTTTTTAATGTATTTTTTATGTGCAAGACCATGCCATGTTTTGGAATGTTTTATTTGTTTATATTTAGGGAGGAAGCAGCCTTGAGATTTTGAACTTAAACCCACATTAAACATATTTCCACTGAAACTATGATTTGAGAATCTTGAAGTTGATATTTCACTATATGGGCCTTTAATAATGAGGTTGGTATACTGATGGAACCTACAGAGGACAGGTTACATTTACATTTACATTTAAGTCATTTAGCAGACGCTCTTATCCAGAGCGACTTACAAATTGGTGCATTCACCTTATGATATCCAGTGGAACAACCACTTTACAATAGTGCATCTAACTCTTTTAAGGGGGGGGGGGGGTTAGAAGGATTACTTTATCCTATCCTAGGTATTCCTTAAAGAGGTGGGGTTTCAGGTGTCTCCGGAAGGTGGTGATTGACTCCGCTGACCTGGCGTCGTGAGGGAGTTTGTTCCACCATTGGGGTGCCAATTTTACATTTGTAAGGTATGTTAGGTGACTCAAATTGCAGTCTGATCTGCTGATAATCTGGTCTTGCATGTCTTTCTTGTCTCCCTTCACAGTTTAGGCCAACTGGCTCTGCGGACCCCTGGGAGATGAACCGCAGGGCTATAAAACTGGGGAAGAAGCTGGGCGAAGGTTCCTTTGGAGTGGTCTATCAAGGCCTCTATAACAACACTCCAGTTGCAGTGAAGACCCTTAGACGTGGTAAACACCTGGGACAAGTTTTTCCAAAAATCTGCATAAGACTGATCTGGATTCTGTAATTGTCCTCTATTTGTCAATCCAGGATCAGATCAATCAGATTTTTTTGCCAGATTTTCAGAAAAGGATGGGATAGGATCCTTCTGATCCAGATACCACAATATCATGTTGATACCACAATATCATCAATATCATGTACACTGTCATAGAGAAACAGAGATGAGTAAACTACATAAAAACACAACATTTAAAGACCCCTTCAGCTATTTTTGTACTTTTCTCATTGAAAAACAATATCCCAAGTATAAATACAGTAATTTACACACACTTGAGGGTAAAGAAAATATATGTTTGGAGAAAAATAGTGTTTTTTTTAGACACAACTGCCAAATTCAAGGAGTTGGCCTGATGGGTCCACTGTTGTGTCATCGACATCCCTCCCTGCTTCCAGGAACAGAGGCGTGCTAGAGGCGTCACTACAGACCCGAGTTTGATCCCGGGCTGTATCACAACCGGCCGGGATCGGGAGTCCTATAGGGCGACGCACAATTGGCCCAGCGTCTTCCGGTTTAGGGGAGGGTTTGGCCGAGGGGCCTTTACAATTAGGCCATCATTGTAAATAAGAATTTGCTCTTAACTGACTTGCCTAGTTAAATAAAAAAAACAATTCTAAGATTTAATCCAATCTGATTGCCAAAATACGATTAGAAAAGTTGTAAAAAACGGAGCCCAGGTATCTTTGCTGCAGCTTTTGCTATCTGACTTGTGGACGGGTAAAGCTTGCATGTCAAAATATCAATCCCTTGTTTGTACAATTGTCATTTTGCTAATATTTATCAGTAATACTCTCTAATTCTACTGTACATTAAGGTGGCATGGCTATATTGCATTTTGTTTGTATTTGCAGACATGCAGCTGTACACAGATTTTGCCATCGCTTAGGCAACGTTAATTTGCTATCCGAGTGACGCAAACATTAGTCAATGTGGAGCCCCTGCATAATCCGGCCATGATTACCACAATTTTGAGATAGCTGGTTAGCCTAATGTAACACCTACAGCAGTGATTCCCAAACATTTTCACTCAGGCCTGTCACACCTGCTCCCCCTCTCCCTCTCTGGCGCTCGAGGGCACCAGGCTGCCCTTTACGCACACCTGTCACCATCATAACGCACATCAGCGCTCATTGGACTCACCTGGACTCCTTCCCTTTGTTGATTGCCCCGTCTATAACTGTCTGCTTCCCCGTTTGTTTCCTGTGTCTGCATTAATGTCGTTATGTGTTCACGTCCATACGCTGTCCTGTTCCATGTCCGTCGATATTAAATGTGCACTCCCTGTACCTGCTTCTCGTCTCGTCTCTACCAGCGTCGACCCTTACACAGGCCCCCCTCTTCATCGCTGGGGAACATCCCCCGCGTTTCCATGTCTATTTCTACGGATACAAGCACTGTCCATGATGACAAAAAACTGGTCACACCCCTCTTGTTGGCAGAGAGAAGGTTTAAAGCTTATTTCCTGCAAATCTATACATTTTGCCATAAGGTAGAGAAATGTCTTTGCCGTTTTAAAGCTAATTTCCTGCAATTCTACACATTTTGCCATGTCTTATGTGTGTTCATGTGATATCTGAGTGACTCAAACATTACGACAAAGTCAATGGGCTAAGAATGGTTAGCTGTCATGGGCTAGTTGATCTGGACATTTCTGACAAGTTATAAATGGCTCTCTAAGGTCTGCAATGACTGACAAGAGAAACTGCTGATGCGCTACTAATTTGAAAATTGCACCTTGTGTTTTCGACTATTACAACTTTCAAGAGCAAGTTGAAAGCCCGAGTTCCTTAAAAAAAAATCCATTAAGAAAAATCAACAACCTTCCTTTCATAGGCACCATGGACCCTCGGGACTTCCTGAAAGAGGCCCAGATCATGAAGACTATGGAGCATCCCAACCTCATCCGGCTCTTGGCTGTCTACACTGAAGAACCCATCTACATCATCACTGAACTAATGAAGAACGGAAGTCTGCTGGATTACCTGAGTAAGAGTACACTGTCGTATGAACCAGCCAAGCCCTGCAGTACACGCCCAGGAGTTTTTCCTAATTATATGACATATTATCCCATCAGAAAAATCTAAGGGCTGTAGTCTATAACTTTCTATCAAATCAAATTTCATTTGCCGAATACAACAGGTGTAAACCTTACCGTTAAATGCTTACTTACAAGTCCTTAACCAACAATGCAGTTCAAGGAATAGAGTTAAGAAAATATTTACTAAATAAAGTAAAACATTTAATAAAAAGTAACACAATAAAATAACGATGCTATATTTTATTTAACAAGGCAAGTCAGTTAAGAACAAATTCTTATTTACAATGACGGCCTCTCCGGCCAAACCCAGACGACGCTGGGCCAATTGTGCGCTGCCCTATGGGACTCCCAATCACGGCCGAATGTGTTTGGGGGTAGAAGCTGTTAAGGAGCCTTTTGGACGTAGACTTGGCGCTCTGGTACCGCTTGCCGTGCGGTAGCAGAGAGAACAGTCTATGACTTGGGCGACTGGAGTCTTTGACAATTTTATGGACCTTCCTCTGACACCGCCTGGTATAGAGGTCCTGGGTGCTATGTTATAGTTATCAGGTCACATGGGCAGTAAAACTCCTGCCGTTACTTAAAACCTCTCTCAAATATGGTACACAAACTATAGGACATTTTCAACAAGTGTAGAACTTTTCAACCATTTTTGTGTACCAACAGTTAAAATATGAGCTTTCATACTTCCACCGGTTCCTTTCCAAATTTGAATGTGAAAATTCTACCCATCATGTCATTTTCTCATCATTGTGCTTTCCTTCCCTGTTCCACAGAGGTCAGGGTTGGAAGGCTAGGTTTATATGACCAGATTGAGATGGCAGCCCAAGTGGCTTCTGGGATGGCTTATCTGGAGATGAAGAATTACATCCACAGGGACCTGGCAGCCAGGAATGTGCTGGTTGGCGAGAACAACGTCTACAAGGTGGCTGACTTTGGCCTTGCCAGGGTCTTACAAGCCACACCAATGCTTTCCAATCAGACCAAAATGTATTATATATCTGTAGGGAAAGCGATATTCCCTTTGAGATGGACGGCTCCTGAGGCCATCGCCAACGAGAGGTTCACCATCAAGTGTGACGTGTGGTCCTTCGGAATCTTGCTGTATGAGATCATGACCTTTGGGGAGATTCCCTATCCAAGTAAGACTTTCATATTTACGATTTCAACTCCACATCTCTAGTTAAGAGTATACACTGAGAATACCAACCATTAGGAACACCTTCCTAATATTGAGTTTAACCTGTCTCCTCCCGTTCATCTATTGTAAAAACAATTTGTTGCTAAATCCGGAGAAATTACGGGCCATGTAAAAAAAAGTGTTGGTCACTAAATCTGTCTAGAAGGACCACGTAAAAATGGTTGGCTGGTATGCCCTCACCCATCCTCACCCGCTATGTACTTATAACGGATTGGTTTGGTTCCGCCCACTACAGTGCTGTCCGGTCAGAACATGATGTTGAGGCCCATACTGAACACTTGGTCACCACCACACTCACACAGCCACAGCTGTTTCCATTTGAAGATGTTATATGATCGTGGTAATCCGAATGACTTGGAATCTTATTGTTGTGGTTCTATAAGACAACGAGATGAACGCATGTAAACATATTAGTTAAAGGTTATAACTATGCAATATACATATATGTACATGAACATGTCTATAAAGGGCTATAAACACAGCATCAATATAAACTTAAACATTCACCTCTTGGAGAGAGAGAGAGAGAGAGAAACCAATTACTTGGATTGACAAAGGGTCAATATTTATAGCACGCTCTCTCTCCAGCCTTGTGTGAGAATTTGCCAGGCTGAGACCTTATCAGATCTGCCCTGGCGCCACAGGTTGGTAAATTACTCTGTGCATGAGCAAGCTCCAAGAACTGTCTGGGATGACTCTAGAAGCTCACCCATGGCAGCGCAATAAAACCCCTTAATATGGGAAGCCATCCCAGAAGCCACTTGGGCTGCCATCTCAATCTGGTCATATAGGCGTAGCCTTCTATGGAAAATGCTGTGGGAGCGTGTGCATGCGAAAGACTATGTTTACCAGTACAACAATTAAACCACTTCTGCAAAAGTACTTGTGCAACCAATGCAATAACACTTCTGGCAGTACGGAATACTACTACATACAGTAGTAGTATTCAGGCTCTGATCAGGCCCTACACCCAAACAAGGGCACTGCGTTCATCCACCTCTGGCCTGCTCGCCTCCCTACCTCTGAGGAAGTACAGTTCCCGCTCAGCCCAGTCAAAACTGTTCGCTGCTCTGGCACCCCAATGGTGGAACAAACTCCCTCACGACGCCAGGACAGCGGAGTCAATCACCACCTTCCGGAGACACCTGAAACCCCACCTCTTTAAGGAATACCTAGGATAGGATAAAGTAATCCTTCTAACCCCCCCCCCCCCCCCCTTAAAAGAGTTAGATGCACTATTGTAAAGTGGTTGTTCCACTGGATATCATAAGGTGAATGCACCAATTTGTAAGTCGCTCTGGATAAGAGCGTCCGCTAAATGACTTAAATGTAATGTAAATGTAAACAAGAGGCAAATCAGTATTGGCAACTCTAACATTAAAGAATAGGAACAGCCATAAAGTAGAACATGTCTGAAAGTTATCAAAGTAACAGTAAGTAATTAGTGGTAATTACCTATTATTACACTGCATGTAAAACCCCCAATAAACCCCCCATGCAACTTACATTTCGATACGCGCACAACATTCAGACATTCGTGGTACTGTCGACAATAAAAAGTTATCCAAAACATGCGTGTTCTCCCTTCGGACGACAATAAAACTCTGACCTGAGTGGGCGGGTGCAGTTTCTATCTACTCTTTTTACGCTGCGCTACATGCCCCAAGTTTGATTGTTTTACTGTCTGAGATCAGTTGCATTACACTATAACTAGTTCATCTTATTGTTTCAGACATGACCAACTCCCAGGTGAAACAGATGGTTCCCAATGGGTACAGGATGCCTTGCCCTGTTGACCCCTACTGTTCCGAAGACATGTACAAGATCATGTTGGACTGCTGGAAGGAGAATAAATATGACAGGCCCACTTTCAAGGCTCTGAAAATGAGGCTGAGGGACGTTAGCGGTTGAAGGTTTATGTAATCATTCTTGAGTATCGATTAAATAGCAGTAATTACATATTAGTCTTGTTTCTCAGCCCTGTCATCTCTTTTTGAGAGTCTGGAATGTTCCTTAGTCTCGAGTTACACGCAACACTATCTTAAAGTGCTACCATGACCACATTGCTGATTTTACTGACTGCACTGTGAAGGGATAAAAGTTGATGTCATCTCTGCTGTCTTCAGACATGGTGTGTGCTTCCACATTAAACCTTTTCTTATGCCTTTACACCATTGTCCGATTTCATCTTTGATTCTACACTTACATAAGAATAAGAAAATTCCCAACACTAGTAGTACAGTATATTTACTAACTAGCTTAAACTCTGTAGCCTAGAATCTGGCCACACTGAATATCTCTCAATTTCACTATTACTTCACCTCAGTGTAGATTCCAGGTTATGCTTGAAAAAAAATGTCAAAGTAGTAAATAATGGCATCTGGTTATCTTCCCTGGTCCTTTATTGGTAACACTACCCTTTATAAGGGTTTATAAGTAAGGGTCATAGATAGTTAATAACAATGAAAGACGTCCATCATAACCTTATACAACACAGGAAATTTACAGATTAAAAACAGTCTTGACAATAGTTTTTTTGACTGATAAGAGAAAACAAAGTAATGTAGCCTCTTGGGTTCTAATGGGCTACAAGAGTTGAAATAAGCTCATGCATTTATTAAGTTATATTCTCAAGAATCAATGGGTACATATCGTTAATGTACAAGTCCAAAAATAGATTTATCTACTGCTGATTGCCCCTTTAACAGTACGATTCATATCGGCCTTCATAGGTTTTGTGTGAATAAAATATAGGCCTACTAGCTAGTTTTAATTTATATTAAAATGCGTTTAAGGATAATACGAACTTGGTAAGACCATGTACGCTTTCCGTACCAACAATTTTTTTTTTTTTACTAACAATTCCAACATGGCTGCGATCAGGAGTGGGGTGACTCCGGGTTGTCTAACAAGATGTTTTTTAAGACAAAGTGGAATATCAAGTGCAGGCAACCCTTCATTTACAGAGAGATGGAACCAGGTTTGACTTGTGCTCTTGAATTCGTGTGTTTGTCTGGCATCAAGCAGTAACAGCGATTCTAAACAGCACGCCATGCGCATGCCAGTGACTTTGACAATGTCCAGCTAACGTTAGCTAGCAAGTGAATTCAAATTTGTATCAACATCTAGCTACATGCTACACACAGGAATCGGGGAATATGGTTGTTCGCATGTATGCATACAACATTGTTGATAGCTGATCGGGTCACCTGTCTACATACACAATTTGACACGTCCAGACAGTCAATTATGACATGCTAGCTAGTTAGCTGGTAGCTAACGTTAGCTTGTTACCGGCTGAAATGGGAACGCTAACGTTAGCTTTCTATGAATGATACAGCCTTGATAACACCTACCAGTGATATGTATACATGTATATGACAAGTAAGCAATAACGTTGTGTATGAGCCTTCATTAGCCCCCAAGTCAATATATTTCTTGAGATTTGTGATATGGTGATCATTCCGTCAGACTATTGAAAAAAAAACACAATACAGCTCTCTTAGCTAGAAATATGTAACGTTACGTCTATTGACTCTGTTGCAATTGCTGCTGCATTGTCAAAGTCAACCTATCCTGCAATAAGTCACACAGTGAAGTGGACCACGAAGTAGCAGTGTATCTTCATCTGAAGGTTGTAACATGCGGTTGTTGTTCGTGTACTGTAGCCATTCATGTTATTGTGCCCCCCTTCTAAACAGAGGTTTCTACAGAGATCCCATCTTCACACAGTAATAGAATGCAGGAGTCCTACAACTAGAGCTGTTCTCGGTCGACGTCACAATGGAAGGTTATTATTGGTCAGCGCGGTGTCCGTCAGGCACAACGGCTCACAGGTGAGTCGGTGTCAATGTACAATACAGTGTTGGCGTTCCTGCCTGACTACATTACAGACGTTGCATTACATCAACCAATGGCTGTGTGCAACGTCATTGACCGCAGTTGGGCATCATATCGCTATATCATATGATGTGGAAAGCTGATAGGTTAAAAACGTATTCAAGCATTGTGAGATCTGGCAGGCGTCTGCAGTGTAGTCAGACAGGAACAACCAAGTCAAGTATTTTAGAACATTACACCAGAGGATGCTCTGGTTATTACACCTTGATAAATTGCCTGGAAAGTTGATACATTTGGTCAAAATCTAAGACACTTCCTCTGGGATAATAGTTTGTCCTGTCCCTTTGGAAATCCTTCCACCTGGTGTGTGAAAGAGATGACCACCACTATATAAAATAAAAGCTATGTTATATTTTCAGGTGCCAAGTGAAAGTATTCCTACGGCAACTCCAGTGATGGAAGCATCCATTGACAGCCCTGTCGTCGTTGACCCCGCCTCTACTATCACACAGCCAATCGCCGAGCAGGTGTTAGAGGCTGCACCAACCGCAGTGGATATTCTGCAGGGGGTGGGAGCAGAGCTGAGCCTATCAGAGCTGGGCCTGGGAAGCGCCACTCCTGTTGGCCTGGTCCAGAACCTACTGGAGTTCATGCATGTGGACATTGGGATGCCGTGGTGGGGAGCCATTGTCGTAGGTGAGGCAGCCTCATCATCAGAACTCTCACTGTGGTTTGCCTCAGCCGGTCTAGCTTTTTAAAGTCACCAGACTTCAGTCAGCTATTCACAGAGAGATGTTTGGTCGTAAGAGGCTCTTGCTATCTATTCTGAGTTTTCTTATGTCCATTTCTGTTTCTATCCTACAAATTCACTAAAACACACACACACACCCCAGGCACAGTGCTGGCTCGCATCATGGTGTTCCCGGTCATCGTGAAGGGTCAGAGGGAGGCGGCCAAGCTGAACAACGTTATGCCAGAGATGACTAAACTCACCAACAAGATGAACGAGGCCAAACAGAGTGGAAACAAGTTCGACTGTTAGTATTCTCTCTTTCTTTCTTTACTGCTCAACTCATTTCCGTTTCATGACTCATCTGGATCATCCCTCTGCATTTATCCACTATGTAACTCCTCGTTCGTGTCACATTGCAACTCAGTTTTAGTGTGCGATGTCTCCCTCAGTTTCAAGGTAATATGTCTGTGTGTCTCCTAGTTGCTAAGGCGTACTCTGACCTGACCATGTTCCAGAAGAAACATGACGTCAACCCTCTCCGTGGCTTCCTTGTCCCTTTGGTGCAGGTAAATTACAGCGCTCTGTCTCTCTCGCTTGCTCTCTCTCCATCTCTCGCTCTCTCTCTCCGTCTCTCTCTCGCCGTCTCTCGCTCTCTCTCTCCGTCTCTCTCTCTCTCTGCTATCTATAGTATCTCCTCCTCAATGTTTTATGCTTTGTCAATGTTTTTACACCTCTGTCACTACCCCCCTCTCTCTATCTCCCTCTCCTCCTTTTCCAGACTCCAGTCTTCATCTCCTTCTTCATCGCTCTCAGAAAGATGTCCTACCTCCCTGTCCCCAGTATGCAGACAGGAGGTTGCTTGTGGTTCTTAGACCTCACAGCAGCAGACCCTTTCTACATCCTCCCCATTGCTGTGACCGGAACCATGTTCGCTATACTGGAGGTACGATAATGGTGTTGCCGCGTCTACTAAGAAAGTATCTTCTAGTAGTCAGCTGATGATTTTAGAGGCCAGATGTATTGATCCTGAAAAATAAGCTGTCTTGATTTTAATTAATAAAATGGACACTCAAATTGACAATTTTTTTTAAATAATGTTTTATTGAATCATGCAAGAATATGAATAATATTGTCACTGATTACATTGTATTTACATTGGAATAACAGTATTGAGCCTAAATAACACCTACCTGTTGTCTGTTTGCCTGTCTTCTCCTCAGCTGGGGGCAGAGTCTGGTGTGGACAACCCTAACCTGAAAGCCATGAAGACAGTGTTCAGAATCATGCCCTTCGTCATCCTCCCTCTCACCATTAACTTCCCCACGGTCAGTCTCTCGCACGCTCTCTCTACCTCCTCTCCCTCGCACTTTATCTGCTCCAGTTAATAAAGTAGCTTAAAAATAGCATTTTCTGCTGCTTCCCTCACTCGGACAGGGTCTGGATCCGACCAGGTCTTTACAGAACGGGTGTAGTTGTCCTTTGGACCGTTCGGAACGGGTCTCTATATTAATTATATATATACACTGCTCAAAAAAATAAAGGGAACACTTAAACAACACAATGTAACTCCAAGTCAATCACACTTCTGTGAAATCAAACTGTCCACTTAGGAAGCAACACTGATTGACAATAAATTTCACATGCTGTTGTGCAAATGGAATAGACAACAGGTGGAAATTATAGGCAATTAGCAAGACACCCCCAATAAAGGAGTGGTTCTGCAGGTGGTGACCACAGACCACTTCTCAGTTCCTATGCTTCCTGGCTGATGTTTTGGTCACTTTTGAATGCTGGCGGTGCTTTCACTCTAGTGGTAGCATGAGACGGAGTCTACAACCCACACAAGTGGCTCAGGTAGTGCAGCTCATCCAGGATGGCACATCAATGCGAGCTGTGGCAAGAAGGTTTGCTGTGTCTGTCAGCGTAGTGTCCAGAGCATGGAGGCGCTACCAGGAGACAGGCCAGTACATCAGGAGACGTGGAGGAGGCCGTAGGAGGGCAACAACCCAGCAGCAGGACCGCTACCTCCGCCTTTGTGCAAGGAGGAGCAGGAGGAGCACTGCCAGAGCCCTGCAAAATGACCTCCAGCAGGCCACAAATGTGCATGTGTCTGCTCAAACGGTCAGAAACAGACTCCATGAGGGTGGTATGAGGGCCCGACGTCCACAGGTGGGGGTTGTGCTTACAGCCCAACACCGTGCAGGACGTTTGGCATTTGCCAGAGAACACCAAGATTGGCAAATTCGCCACTGGCGCCCTGTGCTCTTCACAGTTGAAAGCAGGTTCACACTGAGCACATGTGACAGACGTGACAGAGTCTGGAGACGCCGTGGAGAACATTCTGCTGCCTGCAACATCCTCCAGCATGACCGGTTTGGCGGTGGGTCAGTCATGGTGTGGGGTGGCATTTCTTTTTGGGGCCGCACAGCCCTCCATGTGCTCGCCAGAGGTAGCCTGACTGCCATTAGGTACCGAGATGAGATCCCCAGACCCCTTGTGAGACCATATGCTGGTGCGGTTGGCCCTGGGTTCCTCCTAATGCAAGACAATGCTAGACCTCATGTGGCTGGAATGTGTCAGCAGTTCCTGCAAGAGGAAGGCATTGATGCTATGGACTGGCCTGCCCGTTCCCCAGACCTGAATCCAATTGAGCACATCTGGGACATCATGTCTCGCTCCATCCACCAACGCCACGTTGCACCACAGACTGCCTAGGAGTTGGCGGATGCTTTAGTCCAGGTCTGGGAGGAAATCCCTCAGGAGACCATCCGCCACCTCATCAGGAGCATGCCCAGGCGTTGTAGGGAGGTCATACAGGCATGTGGAGGCCACACACACTACTGAGCCTCATTTTGACTTGTTTTCTGGACATTACATCAAAGTTGGATCAGCCTGTAGTGTGGTTTTCCACTTTAATTTTGAGTGTGACTCCAAATCCAGACCTCCATGGGTTGATAAATTTGATTTCCATTGATAATTTTTGTGTAATTTTGTTGTCAGCACATTCAACTATGTAAAGAAAAAAGTATTTAATAAGAATATTTCATTCATTCAGATCTAGGATGTGTTATTTTAGTGTTCCCTTTATTTTTTTGAGCAGTGTATATATTTTAGATATACTGGGTCCAGGTGGGAAAGTCCCAGGTCTATTTCGAGGAAAGGGTTCAACATTTTGGACCCGTGAAGACCTGTACGCTCTCTCTCGCTCCCCCCTGTGGCAATATCATAATATTACATCACATCCTCTACTAACAATAACATGTATTTAGTAGCCCTGGATACGCTTGTTCATTTAATTGTTATTCAACCTTGATTTATCCAGGTTAGTCTCGTTGATGTAAAAAAGCAGTAGGGTCAATGTGTCTGTCTGACTGAGCATCATAGAACCTTTTATTTATCCAGGTTAGTCTCGTTGAGGTAAAACCCCAGCAGGTTCGCTGTGTTACAGATCTGTCTATTTGACTTAGCACCTCTGCTTGCTTTTTGTGGTCTAGGCCGGAGGATTACTATGAAAGCACTTTGTGACAACTGCAGATGTAAAAAGGGCTTTATAAATACATTTCATTGATTTGATTGGTTGATTGACATATATATTTCTCTCCTCTCTGCCCCTCCCCCCAGGCGGTGTTTACGTACTGGATGACGTCCAACTGCTTCTCCCTGGCCCAAGTGGCCCTGCTCAAACACCCCCTGGTCAGACAGAAGCTGAGGATCCCAGAGAGGGTCGAACACCCTACCTCCGCCCTGCCCCAGAACGACGGCTTCTTCGAGACCATCAAGAAGGGTGGGTGTGGTGGGGATGTGTCATGGAGTCACCTGTCAGAATATGATTCTCTTTCGTGGTTGGATTTGCTTTTTTCTCTTTCTCTGCCTCTATTTTCCTCTCTCTCTTTCTCCCCCTTCATTTCTTTTCACTCAGACACAGATTCTCCTCTTTCCCCCCTTTTTTTAAACATGGTTATCTGTCCCTCCTATAGGCTGGAAGAATGCTCAGCTTGCCCAGCAGTTGGAGGAGAGGGAGAGGAGGATCAAGAACCACCTGGATATTGCATCAAAAGGTTAGACACCGGTGCCTTTTTACCCCGCCACAACCCCTTTCTTAGATCAACAATTTTTACATTTACTGTATTTTACTTTCCTCCTAAATGGAATGTTTTAACATCCTCTTTGATACATTTAGAAATATGCTTTTGTTTCTCTGTAGTGGATTTTTATTTAGCCTAATATTTTTGCTCTCCAACCAGGTCCATTGAGACAGACCTTTACTCACAACCCTCTACAGCAGTCAACACCATCCATTGCAGCAACAACAGCAACCAAGTCAGCCAAAGCTAAACAAGCCTCCCCGGCAACCGGTGGTAAGAAGAGGCCATGGGAGGAGACTATTGGTTGAAGAAGAGTGACGGACAGTTTGAAGGCCCAATGAATAAGGTGTTCATATTTATTGAGAGAGAAGTGTGTGGAGGGATTGGTTCGACAGGACATGGGCGCGCAGGGTTTGTCATAAATGTATTCTAAATAAAGAGTAAACTTCTGTGTACATTATGACAACCTGAATTCTGATTTGAAAACAGGAAATCGTATAGTTGATTATATCCATTGGAATGACTGCAATGGAATTATTACAACCAGAGTCATAATATATACACACACACAATTGACTGTCCCCGCTGTGCTGTTTTATTTCTGATAGGTTTTGAAAACTAAGAAGGTAAAGCAGATCCAATTTGTTGACACCACAACACAGTTGACTTGGATACACATCCTGAATACTAATCAATAAAAATGTGTTAAATTCGCTGCTCTGTTTTGCTTGTTTACAGCGGGTCATTTCATAGGGATTTGTCGGCGGCGGTCTCGTATTGTTACGTAAAACATGGCAGCTGTTCTAAAACCCTGGCCGATTTCTATACATTGCTCTGGTTACAACTACTGTCTGTATTCTACTCATCCATGGTGGGAATTTAGAAGAAAAAATGTCAAGTCATTTAACATTTCTATCAGTAATTTATTATAAATACAGTGTAAATACAGTTTTACTATCCATCGACTCAACCAACCCCTTCCCCCCTTGCTTCACAAAGATCTTAAAAGCTTCAGGTGGGACAGACATTTACATAGAACACAAAAAAGTGTCTAGAGCTACCTACATTCTATATTCTACTGTTCTAGTCCTCACTACAGGTGATGCCAAAGACAACCTTTCTTGTCAGCAGTGCTGTTTCAATGATCTACCTACCCACATACAACAAATTAACCCTCTAATTATATTTCTTACCTACATGTATTCAGTATCTCGTTTTTTTGTTATTCAATAATGACATTTTATTAATAACACTTCACAGGTATTAGTAGACTTATACCTCTGTGTTTACAAAGGCAGCCCCGTTCTGATATTTTGCCCAATTATCGTCAAAAGAGCTCATCTGATTGGTCAAAAGACCAATTGGGCTGCCTGTGCAGACGCAGCCTACATCGAAAGATCATAAATATCAGTATTTGAGTAAAACGTGTAAGGCATAGGAATGGTTTAGTATTGATACTTCAGGAGTGTGTGTTTGTGGAACGTCCTCAGAGGCAGCTGGAGTGTCATCGTCCAATGAACATGAACATATCATGGCGATGATTGGTTGGCCAGAGATTTGGTCCAATGAATGGCTGCCGTTTGAATCAGCCATCTGATCGACAGCCTGTGGCTGAGGGAAATACTGGCCAGGAGGTGTTTTGTGTGTCTTCAGTGTGTTGGTTTTTATCTCGTCACTCCAACTTTTCTATGACATCCAACTCAGTCACAACAGCATAGCACACCTTCTGAATCAACAGACCAAAGTTGGCTAGAGGGAGAGAGAGAGAGAGGATGAGAGACCTACCCATCAAATACATCATCAATGTAGTGACGCTAGCAATAGCATGAGAAGTGCATTTTGGTTGAAGAATGTAGATTTAAAAAATGTAGGCATACAAAATAAAATACTTACATAACTCATGTCATACCAAACTAGGGTCGTAAAATTCCAGTAATTTCCCCAAAGTTCCCAGGTTTACCAGAAATCCTGGTTTGGTAGATTCCCTGGGAATTTCCAGAAACCCTGGGAATTTGGGTAAAGTCACCAGATTTTTGCAACCCTATACTAAATTCAAACATTCATCTGATTCTTACCAAAGAACCTGCGGAGCCACATGGGCCTTTTAGTGGCTGGAGTGTAGATACACAGGAAGTAAACGGGGACTCCTGATAGGGCGATGCCAATGCCAATCAGAGAGTTGATAGTGTCACTGTAGATGGGAACCACCACTAGGAACACGGTGCAGAAACAGAAGATGATCGGGAAGAACAGACTGAGCTGATAGAGGGAAAGAGAGAGAGAAAGACCGAGAGAGGGAAAGAGAGAGAAGAAGAGTTATGTCACAACTATCAAACAGGGTCTGATATTGACGTCAAACAGTGAAAGAGATTCAAAACTATCGTGAATTACAGTACAAACACTTCAGACGTTACAACACCAATGGAAGTTTGCATGTCAATGTGTCTATAGGCTGCAGTGGTTTGTGTTGAGTCTATTGGTGTTAAAAGTGAATGTGGGGACGATTGTGTTACCTTGAGGGGTCGGACTCTGTCTGGCTGTTTCCAGCGCAGGTACAGCTGTCCCAGGATAGACAGGCCCACAAAGAACCAGTAGCTGAAGCTGTAGTAGTTGATCAGTTTAAAGATGTCCTCCACACACAGATAGACCAGAGCCATGGCACCCTATAGTATAGAGCAACAGCACTACGTCAATATACTGTACATACAGACTCTATATTTCATAGACACTGTAGAAAGAGGGAGAGCTGAACACTACGGGACAGACAGACAAACAGTACGCTGAGAAGGCAGACAGACGCAACGCCGAGGCAGACAGAACAACGGGTTAAAATAAAGGACTGCTGAGACAGGTAGGCAGATTTCTGGGGCAGACGGAACCCGGAGGCAGACAAAACAATGGGTCCGCATTTTTGGTAGACGCAGAAACAGAGCGTTGACACAGAACTCGGACAAATACAAAACTGAACAATGAAAACAACCCATAAGACAATGGAAATTCACAGTTTTCAACACAGACAGTCAGACAGACGCACACACCCCCACCCACACACAAAAACACACAGAGACTGGTTTTGCGGGATGACTGACGTTGAAGAGCAGTGCGGGGATGGGAGTGTAGCGGGTGACGTGGATCATGCAGAGGTAGTCTGGGAGATGGCCCTCCCTGGAGCCCACGAAGAACAGCCTGCAGGGAACACACACACCTGTCACACCCACCTCACTGCACCAAGTACACACACAGAGTTATCGCGTGTTGGTCAAATAAGGAGGAGAGGATCAGTGATAACAGTAACGATGACGAAGAGGAGGACGATGATGTGATAATGATAGTTAAGACGCGTATCCGTCATGGCATTCTAATTCACCTGGAGGCAGCCAGGATAGAAGCGTTGAGTCCTCCAAAGCAGGAGAAAGCCACCGCTAGAGGGATGGTCCAGTTCATCACGCCAAACACCTGGTCTGCAAACGTCTGGGGGAATAAAAACAGAACCAATTCAAAACACTTACAGTACATCCTATGACAAAGTCATTTAGGGCTGATTCAATGGGATGATACTGCAGATGGAATTGTATACATCTGACGTACTGTATAGAACCGACTTTATGCTGTGTCATGTACAGGGAATCCTATTTCGATCCGAAGTGAACTTACCACAGCCACAGCGTCACTGTCCAGGATGGCGGGAATGGGCAGCACAGTGTAGTAGGCAACATTGGTCAGGATGTAGATCACCGTGACGATGGGCATGGAGATGGCGATGGCCAGGGGCAGGTTCCTGTAGATCACACAAACAAAACACCAGGGGGAGACAGAGACACTTAGATTTAGAAAACAACACAGCAAGTAGGAAAACATTTAAGTGGCTCGGATACATCCAGGGTTCTCCATGAGTGAACGGGTCAAGAGTTGAGTTGGAGGAGCAAGGGGAGGAGCAGAGGGAGGAGGCGGAGTGTGCTTGTCACATAATCTGCCTGAGAACTCCTGGAAGTAGCTTGTGATCCAGTCATGTCTGTCTTGCTCCATTTCATCAGCGTTTAAGTGTGTGAATCAGAGCCAAGGGGATCAGATAAATCCTTCCCTCAGGAGGAGGAGCTCCTCGCCTTCCCCTGCATAAAACATGACCACCCATTCAGTCAGTATGTATACCTTTCCATACCTCCCATCCTTGCCTCATCAATCACTACTACTTGACATTCTCTACCAATCACAACCACTCCATATATATTCCTACATACTCCTACCCCTCTCCTTATTACACTTGCATCCTCTCATGTCTTCCCTTCATTCTACACCTATGCCCTCTCATCCTTTTACTTAGTGGTGTAAAGTACTTAAGTAAAAATACTTTAAAGTACTCCTTAAGTATTTGGGGGGTTGATCTGCACTTTACTTTACTATACATATTTTATGACAACTTTGTCTTCACTACATTCCTAAAGAAAATAATGTACTTTTTACTCCATACATTTTCCCTGACAGCCAAAAGTATTAAATCAAATCAAACTTTATTTGTCACATGCGCCGTCTGCAAGTGTAGACCTTACTGTGAAATGCTTACTTACAAGCCCATAACCAACAGTGCAGTTCAATAAGAGTTAAGAAAATATTGACCAAATAAACTAAAGTAAAAAATAATAAAAAGTAACACAATAACGAGGCTATATATACAGGGGGTAATTTTAAGGGCTTTCCTCTGACACCACCTATTATATAGGTACTGGATTGCAGGAAGCTTGGCCCCAGTGATGCACTGGGCCATATGCACTACCCTCTGTAGTGCCTTACGGTCAGATGCCGAGCAGTTGCCATACAGGCAGTGATGCAACCGGTCAGGATGCTCTCGATGGTGCAGCTGTAGAACTTTTTGAGGATCTGAGGACCCATGCCAAATCTTTTCAGTCTCCTGTGGGGGAAAAGGTGTTGGCGTGCCCTCTTCACGACTGTCTTGGTGTGTTTGGACCATGATAGATTATTGTTGATGTGGACACCAAGGAACTTGGAAAACTCTCGACCCGCTCCACTACAGCCCCGTTGATGTTAATGGGGACCCGTTCAGCCCGCCTTTTCCTGTAGTCCACGATCAGCTTCTTTGTCTTGCTCACATTGAGAGAGAGGTTGTTGTCCTGGCACCACACTGCCAGTTCTCTGACCTCCTCCCTATAGGCTGTCTCATCGTTGTGGGTGATCAGGCCTATCGCTGTTGTGTCGTCAGCAAACTTAATGATGGTGTTGGAGTCGTGCTTGGCCACGCAGTCATGGGTGAACAGGGAGTACAGGAGAGGACTAAGTACAAATCCCTGAGGGGCCCCAGGGTTGAGGATCAGCGTGGCAGATGTGTTGTTGCCTACCCTTACCACCTGGGGGCGGCCTGTCAGGAAGTCCAGGATCCAGTTGCAGAGGGAGGTGTTTAGTTCCAAGGTCCTTAGCTTAGTGATGACCTTCGTGGGCACTATGGTGTTGAACGCTGAACTGTAGTCAATGAACAGCATTCCCACATAGGTGTTCCTTTTGTCCAGGTGGGAAAGGGCAGTGTGGAGTGCGATTGAGATTGCGTCATCTGTGGATCTGTTGGGGCGGTATGCGAATTGGATGCGAATAGGGTATCCGGGAGGATGCTGTTGATGCCTAAAAGCATAAAAGGCATTTAGCTCGTCTGGTAGGCTCACTGGGAAGCTCGCGTCTGGGTTTCCCTGTGTAGTCCATAATAGTTTTCAAGCCGTGCCACCTCAGACGAGCGTCAGAGCCGGTGTAGTAGTTACATTTTCAAAGCTTAACAGGTCAGGAAAATGGTCCAATTCACGCACTTATCAAGAGTACATCCCTGGTCATCCTACTGCCTCTGATCTTTGTAAATCATGTCTGCGTGTTGTAGTGTGCCCCTGGCTACCCATACATTAAAATAACAAGGAATTTGTGCCTTCTGGTTTGCTTAATATAAGCAATTTGAAATTATTTTTGATACTTAAGTATATTTTTTCAATAACATTTACTTTGATACTTAAGTATATTTAAAACCAAATACTTTTAGACTTTTACTCAAGTAGTATTTTACTGGGTGACTTTCACTTGAGTCATTTTCTATTAAGGTATCTTTACTCAGTTGTCTACTTTTTCCACCACTGCCTTTACTCCCTCCATATCTCTAAGCCTCCATTCACTATACTCTCATTGCTATGCATCCTCTACTCCTTCACTACTCCTCATTCCTTACAGAGGGTTAACCCTTTGCCCACTGGTACCTTTATCCTGCCCTCCCTCTCTCCCCCCTAACCTCTCTGGGTTCTTGATCTCCTCAGTGACGAAGTTCAGTGTGTCCCATCCGGAGTAAGAGAACAGAGCCGAGTAAAGGGCCAGAGCTATGTTTCCTGGATCCGTCGACGAGCCCTCAAACATGCCCTCAAAGTTCTGTGTCTGACCTGAGGAACACACACACACACACGCATTATAACACGTACATAAATAAATACATTCACTGGTGCAAATGAATGCATGTCAATATAAGATAGAAATATGTACGGTATGTCAAATAAATGTATGTGAAGGAACATGTCCGAGTGTTCACAGTGTGCATATCTGCCTGTGAATGTACCGTACAGTGGATGGATGGGTGAATATTTGTACGACATTAGTTATTTGTATTGAGCGCGAGACATCCTGGCATCGGTACCTTGGCTTATCTTGAACAGGCCGGTGATGATGACAGCGATGAGGGCGATGACCTTAGCATAGGTGAAGAAGTCCTGGACACGCGTCCCCCACTTCACATAGGCACAGTTCACAAAGGTCAGCAAACCTGTGGGAGAAACACAGACATTAAGATCTACATGCTACTGCGGAGTGAGAAAGAGAGACAGAGCGCACGCACACACACACACGCGCACACTGCATTGTGTGGCTGAGCTGCATGGGTCTGAGGTGCCTACTATAGCAACACCATTATGCCTCAGTGTAGGCTTATCGATCTACATAACGGGGTCCCTGAGAGTCAGAATTCCTTGTGGATGAGCAAGTCTGGACTCTGATTGGCCCCTCCGCTGACATGTATGTGTGTGCGTGTTCTAGTTTTAGAGTCTGCGTAGCTTGAGGAAATGAGGCTGCTGACTGCAGCAGTCCAGCCAGTTGTTTTCCACAGAAGGAAAGAGCAGAGAGCAGACAGATAAAGTGCAATCCTTGAAATTATTTAAAGACAAAACATCAGTCAAAGTACTAACATACTGACACACTGACTGACTGTCTAGCTTCCTGGCTGACAAATACACACTGACTGACTGTCTAGCTTCCTGGCTGACTGACTGAAAAATACACACTGACTGCCTGACTGGCTAGCTACTGACAAATACACACTGACTGCCTGACTGACTAGCTAACTGACAAATACACACTGACTGACTGCCTGGCTAGCTTACTGACAAATACAGACTGACTGCCTGACTGACTAGCTTACTGACAAATACAGACTGGCTGCCTGACTGACAAACTGACTGGCTTACTGACAGATACAGACTGGCTGACTGACTGTCCAATCGACTTACTGACAGATACAGACAGTTGCTAACTGTGTCCTTGTAGTACCCTGCTCCCCCAGTTAAGAAAACATGTTTTCCAGTTAACCTTATCTCTCTCTCTCTCTCTCTGTCCTTATCAGTGTTTGTTCCTTCAAGATAATAAAGTTACATGGAGATAGATTCATAGGATGGTCCAGTCTGAATCATTACTGTTCTCCCTTTCACTGAGATTGAATACGTATTCAATGTATCCCTCATTTCAAAATGGTGACATCCCAAACGTCACCCTATTCCCTATGTAGTAAACTACTTTTGATCAGTGTCGTTTTAGACACCCTATATATCTCACACATTGTGTCATGTACCATACAGTGTTTGCCTAAACGATTAACACTCAAGTTCATATCACAACTCAGCAAAAAAAGAAACGTCCTTTCACTTTCAACTGCGTTTATTTTCAGCAAACTTAACATGTGTTAATATTTGTATGAACATAAGATTCAACAACTGAGACATAAACTGAACAAGTTCCACAGACATGTGACTAACAGAAATGGAATAATGTGTCCCTGAACAAAGAGGGGGGTCAAAATCAAAAGTAACAGTCAGTATCTGGTGTGGCCACCAGCTGCATTAAGTACTGCAGTGCATCTCCTCATCATGGACTGCACCAGATTTGCCAGTCTTTGCTGTGAGATGTTACCCCACTCTTCCACCAAGGCACCTGCAAGTTCCCGGAAATTTCTGGGGGGGGGGGGTGGCCCTGGCCCCTCACCCTCCGATCCCAGACGTGCTCAATGGGATTGAGATCCGGGCTCTTCGCTGGCCATGGCAGAACACTGACATTCCTGTCTTGCAGGAAATCACGCACAGAACGAGCAGTGTGGCTGGTGGCATTGTCATGCTGGAGGGTCATGTCAGGATAAGCCTGCAGGAAGGGTAACACATGAGGGAGGAGGATGTCTTCCCTGTAACGCACAGTGTTGAAATTGCCTGCAATGACAACAAGCTCAGTCCGATGATGCTGTGACACACCGCCCCAGACCATGACGGACCCTCCACCTCCAAATCGTCCCGCTCCAGAGTACAGGCCTTGGTGTAACGCTCATTCCTTCGACAATGAACGCGAATCCGACCATCACCCTTGGTGAGACAAAACTCGTCAGTGAAGACCACTTTTTGCCAGACCTGTCTGGTCCAGCGACAGTGGATTTGTGCCCATAGGCGACGTTGTTGCCGGTGATGTCTGGTGAGGACCTGCCTTACGACAGGCCTACAAGCCCTCAGTCCAGCCTCTCTCAGCCTATTGCGGACAGTCTGAGCCCTGATGGAGGGATTGAGCGTTCCTGGTGTAACTCGGGCAGTTCTTGTTGCCATCCTGTACCTGTCCCGCAGGTGTGATGTTCGGATGTACCGATCCTGTGCAGGTGTTGTTATGTCTCTATAAGCTGTCTCTATAAGCTTGGCACATCTAGCCACTGGGATGTTTGCCCATTCTTCAAGGCAAAACTGCTTCAGCTCCTTCAATTTGGATGGGTTTTGATGGTGTACAGCAATCTTTAAGTCATACCACAGATTCTCAATTGGATTAAGGTCTGGGCTTTGACTAGGTCATTCCAAGACATTGAAATGTTTCCCCTTTAAACCACTTGAGTGTTGCTTTAGCAGTATGCTTAGGGTCATTGTCCTGCTGGAAGGTGAACCTCCGTCCCAGTCTCAAATCTCTGGAAGACTGAAACAGGTTTCCCTCAAGAAGTTCCCCGTATTTAGCGCCATCCATCATTCCTTCAATTCTGACCAGTTTCCCAGTCTCTGCCGATGAAAAACATCCCCACAGCATGATGCTGCCACCACCATGCTTCACTGTGGGGATGGTGTTCTCGGGGTGATGAGAGGTTTGCGCCAGACATAGTGTTTTCCTTGATGGCCAATTAGCTCTGACCAGAGTACCTTCTTCCATGTTTGGGGAGTCTCCCACATGCCTTTTGGAGAACACCAAACGTGTTCGCTTATTTTTTTCTTTGAGCAATGGCTTTTTTCTGGCCACTCTTCCGTAAAGCCCAGCTCTGTGGAGTGTACGGCTTAAAGTGGTCCTATGGACAGATACTCCAATCTCCGCTGTGGAGCTTTGCAGTTCCTTCAGGGTTATCTTTGGTCTCTTTTTTGCTTCTCTGATTAATATCCTCCTTGCCTGGTCTGTGAGTTTTGGTTTGGCAGCCCTCTCGTTGTTGTGGTGCCATATTTGTGGTGCCAGGTTTGTTGTGGTGCCATATTATTTCCATTTTTTAATAATGTATTTAATGGTGCTCCGTGGGATGTTCAATGTTTCTGATATTTTTTTTAGAACCCAACCCTGATCTGTTCTTCACAACTTTGTCTCTGACCTGTTTGGAGAGCTCCTTGGTCTTCATAGTGCCGCTTGCTTGGTGGTGCCCCTTGCTTAGCAGAGTTGCAGACTCTGGGGCCCTTTCAGAACAGGTGTATATATACTGAGATCATGTGAAAGATCATGTGACACTTAAATAAAGTCCACCTGTGTGCAATCTAACTAATTATATGACTTCTGAAGGTAATTGGTGGCACCAGATCTTATTTAGGGGCTTCATAGGAAGGGGGGTGAATACATATGCACCAACCACTTTTCAGTTATAAATATTTTTTAAACAAGTAATTTATTTCATTTCACTTCACCAATTTGAACTATTTTGTGTATGTCCATTACATGAAATCCAAATAAAAATCTATTTAAATTACAGGTTGTAATGCAACAAAATAAGTATAATAGTTTTGCAAGGCACTGTATATACAAAAGTATGTGGACACCCCTTAAAATTAATGGATTTGGCTATTTCAGCAACACCTGTTGCTGACAGGTGTATAAAATCGAGCACACAGATATGCAATCTCCATAGACAAACATCGGCAGTAGAATGGCCTTACTGAAGAGCTCAGTGACTTTCAATGTGGCACCGTCATAGGATGCCACCTTTCCAACAAGTCACTTCGGCAAATGTCTGCTCTGCTAGAGCTGCCCCATGCAACTGTAAGTGCTGTTATTGGGAAGCGAAGTGGTAGGCCACAGATGTTCACAGAACGGGACGACGAGTGCTGAAAAAGAATCGTCTGTCCTCGGTTGCAACACTCACTACCGAGTTCCAAACTGCCTCTGGAAGCAACGTCAGCACAATAAATGTTCGTCGGGAGCTTCATGAAATGGGTTTCCATGGCCGAGCAGCCGCACACAAGCCTAAGATCACCATGCGCAATGCTAAGAGTTGGCTGGAGTGGTGTAAAGCTTGCTGCCATTGGACTCTGGAGCAGTGGAAACGCGTTCTCTGGAATGACGAATCACGCTTTATTATGTGGCAGTCCGACGGACGAATCTGGATTTGACGGATGACAGGAGAACGCTACCTGCCCCAATGCATAGTGCCAACTGTAAAGTTTGGTGGAGGAGGAATAACGGTCTGGGGCTGTTTTTCATGGTTCGGGCTAGGCCCCTTAGTTCCAGTGAAGGGAAATCTTAATGATACAGCAGACAATGACATTGTAGATGATCCTGTGCATCCAACTTTGTGGCAACAGTTTGGGGAAGGCCCTTTCCTGTTTCAGCATGACAATGCCCCCGTGCACAAAACGAGTTCCATACAGAAATGGTTTGTCGAGATCGGTGTGGATGAACTTGACTGGCCTGCACAGAGCCCTATTATGCAGACTGCGAGCCAGGACTAACAACATCAGTGCCCGACCTCACTAATGCTCGTGGCTGAATGGAAGCAAGTCCCTGCTGCAATCTTCCAACATCAAGTGGACAGCCTTCCACGAAGAGTGGAGGCTGTTATAGCAGCAAAGGGGGGGACCAACTCCATATTAATGCCCATGATTTTGGAATGAGATGTTTGACAAGCAGGTGTCCACATTTTGGTCATGTAGTGTATTTCAGTCTTCTGTGATGTATATAAAGTGTAATATTGGGACGCAAACTCTATATCTGACATGGTACAGGTGTCTTCTTTAAGTCCATAACCATGTATGTGAGGTGTATACTTTTGTTTCAAAGTAGATTTGTTTTAGACAACCAAGAAGCACTGTATGTGACCCTGATTTAGCCCACTGCAGTAAAAGATCAAACATAACATATCACACCACCCAGACCGGTCCAGACAGAGACAGTGAGTGATCTGGACTAATAGATGACAGAGATGTCCAAGGCGTGGTTGTATTGACAGTGAAAGGCTAGAAGGGTGGGAGGGTGTAGATCAGGTTGGTCCTGTTGGATAGTCTAGATCTGGACCAGATGTGAGGGGAGATCAAAATAAGGGGAAGATTGACATCTGCCATGGTTCGCGCAGTCCTGTGGTGTACGGAGTACTCCTAACCACTGATACAGGATCAGGTATTTTTCAATCAGCCTGATGGTTAAGGTTGGGGTTGACAGTAGGGTAATCTGATCCTAGATCTGTGGTAATAGCTCATTTCTACCTGGGGGTGTTTCTGGTCTTTTCATAGGCTGTTGAAGTCCCCTAACGCCTGTAACCACTGATACAGGATCAGGTATTTTCCCATCCCATCCACTTGATGGTTAAGGTAAGGATGGGGTGCAGGGAAATCTGATCCTAGAACTGCGGTTATGGTTCACTTCTTTGCCATGCTTCAAGACTGGAGTCAGAGTCTTGAAGTAGAAAGGACTTTTACCTTTTTAACTAGCAGCTATCAGCACATTCACAGTCCTCAAAGCATTGTTTATCTAAGTGTGTGTGTTGTAATTAGAGGATTGAGTGTTAATTATTACTTTAGTGATTTTTTTAAACTTGAAGGAGAAGGCTTATCCCTTTTAGTAAATATTGTAAGTGTTCCACCTGGTTGCCGTAGTAGTGGTATACTGTATCTGTCCCAGACTTCCGTCTAGTTGACCCAGGGTTCCATCTTGTTGTTAATGTTTTGTTTGTTATTTTTATATATTTTTTTTATTTAACCTTTATTTAACTAGGCATGTCCATTAAGAACAAATTCTTATTTACAATGACAGCCAACCCTAGCCAAGCCCTAACCCGGACGACGTTGGGCCAATTGTGCGCAGCCCGATGGGACTCCCAATCCCTGCCGGTTGTGATACAGCCTGGAATCGAACCAGGGTCTGTAGTGACACCGCTAGCACTGAGATGCAGTGCCGTAGACCGCTGCGGCCACTCGGGAGCCCCTATCAATCTGTCCCAGTAGTCTGTCTTATACGTAACCTACTAATGTCCGTCAAACTCACAAGAATAATATGACTGTGTGGTCCAGTTAATCTGCTAGAACAATATCCATGTCTCAACACTCCCTCCACATTACCTTACTAATCTCTATTCGTCTTGTCTCCCTTGGTTTATAAATGATCAATTTACAGTACACTATTGTCATGAGTCACGGGCTATGCTTGCAGTTTTATCTTGGTCAGGTCATGTGATAAGACAAGTCACACAGACATTTTCACATAGTTGAGTGGATTCTCCTTTCCCCTATCTTCGGTCTTTTAGACAGGAAGCACGCGTTGTAGTCTGTTGTCTCTGTCCGCCCTTCGCTGTTCCTCTCTCAACCTCTCTAGTGTTCCCTTCGGTTGCTGAGGTGCTGACGTGGGTATGCCGTGATTTACTTTCTGTTCCCCTTTTCCACAAAGAGAAGCGCATAAACCCATATGTCCACGTTTAGCACAAACGGGACTGTGAACGCACACAGTCAGTATGCAAAGTCCTTGCCCATACTATGGTTGGGGCCCCGAGTTTTTCTTGATCAGTTCCAGTGGTTAGGAAAAACCCAGGGCCCAAGCTATAGTAGAGACAGTGGAACAGTACTGCACCAACAAGAACCCCCCCCCATACACAATGACTATAACATACTCACATATACAGGCCGCTGCCAGCATGCGGTTAGCCAGATAGGGGGCGATGCAGGTGGGGAAGACGGGCTGCACCATGTAGTTAGAGAAGGTGATGGCTATAACTGCCTGGCTGGTGGGCTCTATGATCAACAGGGAAGTCCACAGCCTGATGAAGGCCAGGAACCCTCCGAAGGCCTCCAGGATGTAAGCATAACTGGCCCCTGACTTGGTGATGGTGGTCCCCAGCTCGGCATAACACAAGGCCCCGAACACAGAGAAGATACCGCCGATGGTCCACACTACCAGCGACAGCCCATAGGAGGCGCTGTAGATTAAGACGCCTTTAGGCGAGACGAAGATGCCCGAGCCGATCATGTTGCCCACGATGAGACACACGCCGTTCAGGAGAGAGATCTCCTTCTTCAGCTTCATGGAATCGTTGTCGCCCCCCGAGTCGCCCGACTTGAGCGAGGGCGACCTGCCGTTGGTGGCGTGTGCTTGCGTGGGGGCGGGGCTGTAGGACGCCATTGTGGTGGAGTGGAGGTTGGAGATGGGATGTGGGGAAGTGAGCAACAGTGATTGGACCAGGTGGCCGTCAATCAGTCAGTTGGCGGAGAGGATTGGTTATAAGAGCTTAGGTAAAGTTGTTTTCCAGCTATGAGGGTCCCTCTGACATCTGTGGAAAAAAGAGACATACAAGAGAGTGTTTGGGTGTTGCCGTGGAAACCAAGCTGTCATCAAATGGAACCTTCAGTTCTTTTTCTTTTTTTTGTACATAAATGTTTGCTTGTATGATACCTTGGTAACTAACTGAATACAATTCACAAATACAAATGTTAACAGACACACACACACGCTGTTGGTTATCGGATAGGGTTTCACAGATGGCAATTTGAGAGCCATTAGGGGTTTTAGTAAATGACCTTTTAAGCTTAAGTGTATTGACAGAGTGAGAGAGAGAGAGGCACACAGGCCTGACAACACTATAACGTTCATTACCGGCCGTCACTGACTGCCGATGTGATATTTTTTAGCCTTAACTGTAACTATTCTACAGTGACATACACCAAGCTTTGTTAGGAGTCAACAGCATGCTGAACCGAAGCATCATGTTTTGCAAAGTTCATTACCTTCAGCAGCCTGCATGGAGCTTGAATGACTAGACACATGCTGTGTTAATGCATCTTAGCGCATCAGCTGCAGTATATCACACATGCTCAGTCACGACAGACAGCACATGAACAAAACAACACATCACACTGCTCTGTGTGAGAGAGGGGACAGGGCCGGGCAGGGGTCCTGGGCTAGCTACAGTTTTATCACATACACACACACATACTGCTCTGTGTGAGAGAGAGGACAGGGCAAGGGCCACCAGCTACTTAATGGCTATTTCTGGTACAAGATAAGTTGTTTTGGGGATGCCTGAAGGGTAGGGGAGGGAGTTGATTGAAAAACATATGAACAGACCACGGAACTGTGTCGTAGTGAACAATAATGCTGATTGGACTGGATGAACAGTACTTGGCCTGTAGAGCATGACAGGGGATGATAAAACAACACAGAATAAGACCAAAACACAATTAAGCCAGAAGCAAACCTTAACAGGAGACTGGTAGAGACAAAGAGAGCAATGAATTAGATAGACATATTGACCAATTGATAGAAAAAGAACACATACTATCAGAAGAGAAAAAATTATTGGAGAAAACAGGTGGGAGTGAATGAGTGCGTGAGAGAGAGAGAGAATCAGAGTCATAATCTATAGATCTGTGTGGCTCTGGAGAAAAACAATTACAATACAAAACAACAGGTCAATGATAGGCAGTCATATCATACCCCAGGGACAGAGTATCGTCCTCCTGACACAGGAAGTAAAAACAGGTCTGATCACATGAATCAATCTTACACCATAAAAACGCCAGGAAAAGAGAGCTCGAATGAATACAGTGGAGACGTAGGCTACACGGTCCGTGGTGGGGTTGAGACGGGGTGGGGGAGAAGGGGAGAGATGGTGCAGATAGATAGACAGCCCTGGCATGTGAGTTCAGTTCAAAAGAAAAAGTGATTGCGAGGGAGGACAGTAGATAGCCTAGTCTCGGCACGTGATTACAAAGGGCAGGGCAGAAGGGCAGGAGACGTTCACAAGTAGAGGCTCTGGAAGTGAGGTGCAAGGTCCAAGCAGGCACTGATAAGTAGTCTACTCAAAGAGATACCACTCAAGGTTGCTGTGTCCTACCTGAAATATATGCTCTCGCTCTCTCTCTGATCTCTATTCTTCTCTCTCGCTCACTCTCTCAAAACTAGAAATAAACTATTCAGTATGACAAGTTGGCAGAAATCATTTGGCCAACTCAGAGCTTATTCATTGCAGAGCTGGCAAAGCTGCAGAATTGACAGAGCGCATTTTATTGATGAGCATTAGCTACATAGGAATGCCTTTAGAAGTTCATATGTAATGTAATGATAGCTCCTGGGGGGGAAAAAACACATGTTGAACAGATAGTAAAATGTACAATTACAGCCAAACTACATTCTCTGTGTTTGAAATACATAATATAAATGTAAAACCCTGCATTGCTACTGTAGGTTAGTTAGGTTACATGCCAATTAATTCAGAGGTTTTACCTTTTCCAGGTGGCTATAGTTGAACTTGGCTTCCTTCCCTTGGGTGTCCTCTTGCTCTTCTTCTCGAAAGCTTATGTGGCAGCTTTTTATACCACGTTCATTTCATCCCTCATTGTTTTACTCACTATTGTAACAAAGTGATCAAACTATCTCTGTGCGCTCTCAACTGATGCCCTTCCCCATCTGTCCGTCACGCCGCGTCCTCTGCTCTGACTCGTTGGCTTCAGCCACCCTGCTCGCCCTCCTACCGGAGTCTGAAGGTACACAATTAATCAGCTGATGAACTTCTGTTTTCTGTCCCAGATGCTACCAAGGAGACGGGGAAAAGAAGAGGAGGGAGATGGAGGAGGGACTGAGTTTATAATGCCACTGTGCTCTGATAATGGGTTTCACTGCTAAATTAATTGTTTCCCATCAAATTGATGAATAATGCAGTAACAGGCCTGATCATGTTTACTCGGCTATTCAAAAGTGTACCCGGTGTGGCTGGCTGGTTTAGCGGTGCGCGCTAGTAGCATTTTAGAGGGACCCTGGTTGAAGCCCAGGTTGGGAGCGAGGAAAGGAACGGAAGCAATATTGTAACACAAGTTGACGCATACTTTCTGCTGTGGCAATTAAAGTCAACGTGACCCTTTAATTCTTGTTTTAGCCTACCTGTTGAATGGTGATGCTTGTTTTAGTTTTGGGCTATTATGTTAGGCAATGCTGTTGTTGTTGATGTTTCTTTGCTCGTCATCGTCAATAATCTGACACAGTAGGAAGCAGCGTGGGAATCAAATGAATGATGAATCACTCTAAGAAATGATTCAAGTATGATTCAAAGGATGTTGAGGACTCGAAGCCACTTGGAATTTTTCACCACTATCCTAACTTATTGTATGTGCCATGTGATCATATTTGAAACCACTGTATTATTGTTGAATCAAATAGTTAACAATCTTGATTTAACGACGAAGACACGTGAGGAGCTATCTGCATTGAATCATTGGAATTGATAAGGGAGCTCAAAATTGGTTACACAGCTCCGTCTTCTGGTCATAATTTGCTACACACCTCCAATTCCTCAATGTTGGCAAATGAACGGTTTGAATCATTTTGTTGTTCCACTTACTGAAATTTGACTTCTGCTTTTAACCCAACCCCTCTGAAAGACACACCTACATACACCTACAGGTTTGGCGCCCGACGATCTATTGTTGTGGGGGGTTGCGTGCCTTGCTCAAGGGCACACCGGCAGGTAATGGTATCTCCGATTTGACACCAGCAACACTCCAGTTGCCAGCTCACTTCCTGACAGATTTTTCCCGTCAGACCTGGGATTCAAACTGGCAATCTTCCAGTTGCTAGCTTGCCTCTAAAACATCATTAGGCTTATTGTGGTATCTCTGCTTTTGTGTTGAGTCAGTGTTCATGATTGGCAGAACTTTGAACTTTGTTCTGGATGTAGTTAGATATTTAAACAATTAACATTAGTTTTGGAACATGATTTTGAAACTTCATCTGAAGTGATTCATGATCATTGACAGTGGTGTAAAGTACATAAGTAAAAATACTTTAAAGCACTACTTATGTAGTTAATTTGGGTATCTGTACTTTACTATTTATATTTTTGACTACTTTTACTTTTACTTCACTACATTCCTAAAGAAAATAATGTACTTTTTACTCCATACATTTTCCTTGACACCCAAAAGTACTTGTTACATTTTGAATGTTTAGCAGGACAGGGAAATGGTCCAATTCACGCACTTATCAAGATAACATGTGGTCATCCCTACTGCCTCTGACCTGGCGGACTCACTAAACACAAATGCATCATTTGTAAAGCATTGGAGTGTGCCCCTGACTATCCGTACATTTTCAAAACAAGAAAATGGTGCTGTCTGCTTTGCTTAATATAAGGAATTTGAAATGATTTGTACTTTTAGTTTTGATACTTAAATATATTTGAGCAATTACATGTACTTTTACTACTTAAGTATATTTAGAACCAAGTACTTTTAGACTTTTACTCAAGTAGTATTTTACTGGGTGACTTTTACTTGAGTAACTTTCTATTAAGGTATCTATACTTTTACTCAAGTATGAAAATTGGGTACTTTTTCCACCACTGCTCATTGATGATAAATCGATTAAAAGCAGACATTAGCTGTCCATTAACATTAATAAAGCATTCTCAACTGATCAATATCTATAGGTAGCCTATGTCATCAAAAGTTTGTTGATCAAGTACCCCCTCCACACTTGTGTGACAACTCCACACGTTTCCTCTCAAACCCAACCACCATCCCTGCATCACTTTCGAACTCCGCTTGTTTGATTGAGACATGTCTCTGTCTCATTCCCAACGCATGTGGACAAACTTCTCACACATGGCTTCTTTTCAGCCCTTTGTCTCTTTCCCCTTTCTGCTCCCAAATTCCTCTCCTTGGTTACCGGTTGTCATGGTTTTAGGAGCCCCAGCTAGTGGGAAGGGTGGTTGGAGGATTAAGGCGGCCATTTTGGGGACAGCTGGTCCAGGTCTGTGTGTGTGCTGCCCCCTGTCCCGCTCACTGTCGCTTAGGGGAGGGGGGGCTATCATTGTGTAAGGATTAAAGCTTCCTATGTGTCAGACTATTACACTGGGAGGGGAGGACAGAGAGAGAGGGAAAATGAAAGAGAAAATGAAAGAGGGTGAGTATGAAAGAGAGTATGACAGAGAGAAAGAAGGGGGGTGAGGGGGGCCTCTACAGCTGCACTTTCAATCACACAAGCACTGATTATCCCTTTCACACACACACACACACACACACCCCAGAACCACCGAGGAACTAAAACATACAAAAAGAAAGTGAGGCCAAAAAAGGCAGAATAAGTAGAAGGCTATAGCGTCCAGTCAAAGGAACTGTGAGACAGCCAGACATACAGAGCCCTGAGACAGACAGCCAGACATACAGAGCGCTGAGACAGACAGCCAGACATACAGAGCGCTGAGACAGACAGTCAGACATACAGAGCCCTGAGACAGACAGCCAGACATACAGAGCACTGAGACAGACAGCCAGACATACAGAGCACTGAGACAGACAGCCAGACATACAGAGCACTGAGACAGACAGCCAGACATACAGAGCACTGAGACAGACAGCCAGACATACAGAGCACTGAGACAGACAGCCAGACATACAGAGCACTGAGACAGACAGCCAGACATACAGAGCGCTGAGACAGACAGTCAGACATACAGAGCGCTGAGACAGACAGCCAGACATACAGAGCGCTGAGACAGACAGCGAGACAGAGCACACTCCGACATACAAAACATGTTGACATGCAAACAGAATACTTAAACAGATAGATGAATAGTCTGCGACCAGCTATACTGAGACAGACAGAGTGATAAACAATATACACAGACAGACAACCAAAAAGCTATGTTTTCACCATCAGAAGTATTTTATTTTCTGTTTTTGACATAAAAAATATGGGAAGCACATGTTATCATAACTACAAAAAACAATGGTTGGGAAAAAACATACGAAGGCTAAATAAAGTACTAAAACTAAACCGATCTAATGTAGGATACAGAGCAGACAATTTCTGCAGGGCAGAAAACTTGAACTCTCAAGTTCTTTGAGAGAGAGAGGGAGAGAAGGAAGAGGAGGTAAGAGGGAACAGGAGGGAGGGTGAGAGGGAAGAGGAGAGAAAGGGAAGAGGAAAGAGACAACAGACATGGAGGGATGAGGTTATCCATCCGACATAGTTCATCCTGGTCCTCGGGAGGTTCAGTTGATTTATACACCAGTTTCTGCTATACTTCAACACTAGCCTGGTACCAAAACTTCACAACAGTGAAACATAACACAATCTATTTGGCTGTCAGGCTACTTCTGTATGTCCCTGTGCAGATATATCCAATAAATTATGGATAAATCAATTACAATCACTGATATAAGTCATCATTGTTCATTTCTCAGGTTCCTGCTGTATGGTCACTCACAACGGCAGGAACCAGGATTGCCAAAATACATTGTATATACGGACTGGTCAATGTAACGCAATCATCATCACCATCATAATCTCTGTTTCAATGGATGTATAGACAGTAGTGTAGACAGTCAGTGCAACTCCATTGAAACATCAGTACAGCAGCAAGACAGTTTAAAAAGTCAGTAAAAAAAGAACTACAAATAGTGACAGGGTTAATATATACAAGGAAACGGCCCCTACTACGCTGGCCTGTTTTGGTATGGAGATCGTACCATAGATCCTAAAGAGTGAAAACACATTTTTCTCCTTCACTTCATCCCCATTTTAAAATTCAAATGTGAATTTCATTCATATGTTTGACTAGAACTAGCTGCTCTCTAAAACATACATCCCTGCTCATCTATTCAATTGCGATCCAACACACATAACGACACGGGTTGCCGTTACACTACAAGACAATTCTGTGACATCATGTTGTCAATAAGGCCTCATTGTGTTCTTTGAGATAGTGATATCGTAACCATGCCGACTGAATTAAAACTTCACAACAATCTAACCTTCTATTATAGACAAAATAGACCCAACTGACTAGTACCAAAACTACACAGAATTAAAATCAATCGTTCTAGAATCAATTCTAATTACATGAAGAAAATACATTCCCTTGTCAGGGCCTTAAAAAAAACGGACTGATGCCAGTAAGCAGCCAATCATGTCTTTTTACTCAGTAGTGTCCACAGGTTTCTCTGCTTCCTTCCCAGATGCAGCAGTGATTGGCTGATTCTCTAAGGTAACACGTTTCTCAGGAGCTTTGGCCAATCGTTACTTTTCATCCTCCTTTCCATTTGCTGAGACCGAACTCGGATCCTCCGTAGTTTCATTGTCATTGGTCAGGGTGGCGGGAGGAGGAGTCCCGGTGGGAACGTTGGTCAACATAGGGTGTGTCTTCATGTGTCCCTGTTGATGGAAACAGAACATAACTTTAAATAGAATATATTTGCTAACATAACACAAACAAACACAGGTAAACATAAGAAATAGAGTGATTGCACCAAACTATTTTAATTTTCCAATCTCAAGAATCTAAATTTAGCTTCTGTCAAGTGTTCTGTAAGAACATATGGTACTAATATATTCTATCCTTATCTTATGCTTTTTAGACCTTTAATCCACTGCGACTGGCGTATGCCTTCCCACACAGGGTGCAGGAGTAGGGTTTGGAGGGCGTTGAGGCTGGGGTGGCTAGCTGGGAGGCCTCTGGTTCCTCTGGAGCCCTGTCACTCTCCTCCGTGGAGCTAGGGGTCTGCTTCTCTCTCTCAGGCCCCTCGACCGATGAGGTATCTCTGGATGCTGTGCTCTCACTCGCCCCTTCAAGTGGGTCTGTCTCCCGTTCAGGACTGGGCTCCGGTGGGGTGATACTGGGGGACTGGGCTGGCTCTGAAGCTGCTTTAGGGCTGGCAGGAGGGGTGAGCGTGGGTGAGGGGTTGAGGGTGGCAGGGGATTTCGGGGTGGAATCAGATTCAGGACTGGGGATGAGTCCATCTGGAAAGTTGGTCTGGTTCACTGTGGTTGAGCCAGAACCATTGATGAGCCCTCCTGACCTACTACCATCAGTATCCAATGCTGGTCTAGAGACACAGAGGGCAAGAGGGATGTTTTCCTCCTCTTCCTCACCATTCCCCACTGAGGCTGGCAAGGAGCTGGTCAAGGATGTCTTGGGTAGACTTATTGGGCTGGCGTTCGAAAGGTCAGCTGGGGAGTCTTGCAAGTCTTCCAGAGAGGCTGCAGACGGGCCGGAGTCTGACTCAGATCTTTCCCCCAGGAGCATGGGGTCTTCTGGGGAGGGATTATGGGTCAGAGGTGGGCTAATGCTGCCCGTGGAGGGCGAGGGTTCACACTCCCCCTCTATAGGGGGGCTCGGGTCAGCTGCCTGGGATTGCTTGGTTGCCGGACCTCCGAAGTCTAAGCTGCTGACCAGCGAGTCAGGGTTAGAGATGGAGCTGGTCAGTTTTAAAGCCAGGGGGTGCAGGCCTTGGAGGCTGGAGGGTTTGGATGGAGAGGCTGTGGTCATTTGGCCCAGATCTTCTTGGGTCATATCTGTACCTTCCTCCCCTTCTCCCCCTGGGGGTATCTGGCCCCCCAGGTGCATGCGGATGTGGTGCTGCAGCACCAGGGCATTGGTGAACTTGCGTGGGCACAGCGGGCAGGAGTTCTGGGTGCGGGCGTTGGGCGGGCGGGCACGGTGGGTGGCGAGGTGGGCCCTCAGGCTTCCTTTAGTGGAGAAGGATCGTCCACACAGCTTACAGGGGAAGGGGCGTTCGCCCAGGTGGGTGGCCTGGTGGAGACTCAGGGCCCTGGTGCAGGAGAGCACCCGCAGGCACACCCCACACTGGTTAGGGGCCAGGGCGGGATTGGTGGATACAGGGAGACCCTGTCCCCGGCTGCTCACCATGGCCTCAGTGTTGGGGTTGGGGCCAAGGCCCAGGGCTGCCATCATCTCCCTGCGGTAGGCGCTGGAGCTTGTGGTCAGGTCGTGGCCGTGGGTGTCCCCGTTTGAGGAGCCGTCTGCTGGGCCGCAGGAGGAAAACTGGCCCCCGCCCTGGGGCTGCTTCTCCAGCTTCTGGACCAGTCGCTGCAACTTGGAGGTGTCGGAGGTTTGGGTGAAGGAGGTGGTGGAGGAGGAGGAAGGGGAGGACGTGGGGAGTTTAGGATAGGGAGGGAAGGGAAGCTGGGTGTGGGGGGAGGTGAGATGGGAGGTAGAGGGGTGGGTCCCCGGGGGACGGAGGAGGGCGAGGTGGTGGGGCGAGGGTCCCCCGGGGAAGAGGATTTTGGGGAAGTGGGCCAGCTGGGAGTAGGGGGAGCCTGGGTGGAGGGCGGAGTGTGGAGGGGTGTTCTCATCAAACCTCTGCTGCTTCGCCACTTTGAACTGGCCACCCATGGAGGATGAGGATGATGGCGGTAACACACTACCTGAGGCGCTGCCTGCTGCAGCAGAGGCCCTGTTCAGCTGTAAAAGGGAGTGAGCCGTGGACAACAGTGCCATATCCATACTGGGTGGCATAGGTATAGAGGAAGGGGGGGGGCGTGGAGACGCCCCGGAAAGGAAACCGAGCGCCATTCCCTCCGTCATTCCTTTCACGCCTCCGAACGGCGGCTCCTCGTCTTCTGCCCGGCGCTTCCTACGTCTCTGGCCGGTGGTGGCGGCGACGGGGGCAGGGCTGGGCTGCTCCAGAGCCGGGGGGAGGAGCGAGAGCGACAGCTCAGGGTTCTGCTCGCGGTGACGCAGGAAGTGGGCTTTGAGGTTCCCGCGGGTGGTGAAGCGACTGAGGCAGACGGGACAATGGTAGGGCCTCTCACCCGTGTGGGAGCGCAGGTGGATTTGTAGTGAGGAATCACTGCTCAAGACCTTCCCACAAAACTTACAGGCATGCTGAGGACGTCCTGCTGAGGACAAGGACCCCAGGGAGGAGCTGGACTGCAGCAGGTGGTCCTGGGAGTGGCTGGAGGTGGGGAGGGGCAGGGTGGGGAAGCTGACCCCGTTGTTGTGGCCAAAGGGGGAGGTGTTGGAGGATTTCTCGTGGAGATAGTGCGGGGGGAGACCCAGGGACAGAGGATGCATGGAGGAGGCTATCGAGGAGCTCCAAGTGGTGGAGGACGAGGATGAGGGCGAGGTAGAGGAGTTTGGGACTCTGCTCCCATTAGTGTGAGAGGAGAGGCTGGGCTTGGACACAGTGAGCTGGGGGAGGAGGGAGGGGAGGCCGGCCAGGAGAGGGGAGGCCGAGGATGGGACAGGGGCAGAGCAGGGATGATGTGGTGGGGAGGGGGATCCTGCTGTAGGTATTTGGTTCTTCTCTCCACTACCAGCCTGGGAGGTGTCTTGGGTATAGATGGCCCCACCTAACCGGAGAACATGCCTACAGATCTCCTCAGTCATCTGCATCTGGTGGATCTGCCTCTGCTGCAGCACCCTCAGCTCCTCCAGGAGCACAGCCAGGGTCGGTGGCACCTGGATCTGGCCTAGCCCTGGCACCAGGGGGCTGGAGCCATTCTGATGCCCAGGACTGGTGCTCTCCCGGCGGGGGAGGCTAGACGAGGAGGAGGACAAGGAGGAGGTAGTGATGGTGGCAGAGCTGCCCATCTGTGGTGAGGTCATAGTGGCGTGGGAGTGGGCCTGATGGGAGAGGGGGTGGCCCGATGTCTGATTGAGGTTGAGTGGCAGGGATTGGGTCTGGGAGGATAAAGAGGAGTGAGGGAAGTCTGGAGAGAGGGATGAGTGGGTGTTGGGGAGAGAGGTGGTGTAGGGGGCGATGTGGCTGGGCCAGTGGGGGGGCGGAGAGCTTTCGCTGGGGAGGGAGGGCGCGTGGAGACCCCCGGGGGACGGCCGAGGGGCCAGGGGGGGCTGTCGGCCTTCGAGCGAGGTGGGGGAGGACGAGGAGGACCCAGATGAGGTCAGTTCTGAGCCCAGAGACATGGACGGTGACTTTGCTGACAGCTGGTCATCTATGGACAGAGAGAGAAACAGAAGGATTAGGACTGGTGCCTTTTCATCCCCCTATTCAACCAAATGAAAAGTTCAGTTTCATGATCAAATTGTTGATGTTAAGTCCTCATAAGAACCACGAAAGACAGGGTGCGAGCCTCATTCTTTATGGAATTGAAGTGGGAGCTCAAAGTAAGTCTATAAGTCCTAACTTTTAACTGTAATCATTGATTACAACAATTGCTAATGTTTCCATATTAAATTCAAGCTTAAAGTTTCAGTCTTCTCATGTAAAGCAATGCATTAGCAAATATTGATAGATAGTCTACAAACATGCCGAGTCACAGTCTTTCCCCTTACATTATCTTGTCTTCTGTCCACTCTACTTCTTTCCCGAGGAAAACTCTCCAAACATCTTCTGACAACACAAACCACATTGTTGCTATGGCAACACGTTTAAAAGGACAATGGCCATAGCCAAGAAAACCCATAACCCCTTCTAACCCGCCCCTCACTCCAGCAGTTCACGTCTTTCATCTCCCTATTCACCCTTCCCCCCTGACGTCACATCAGGGGTCAGAGGTCGGGACACGCTAAGAGTCCTGGGCACTGTCCAGAGGCTTGTGATTGGTCTGCTCCTCAGATCTTTAGAGCTCTGGGGTCAAATTCTTTCAGAATCTTGAGCACAGAGTGAGAAAGAGAGAAACAAAAGAAGAGGGGGGGGGGGTATGGACAATGGAAAGACAAACTAACTATTCCCTCCTAGAGGGATAGTGATGGAATTAATGACTGTACTACTGCTGCTAAATAGTCAGTCTTGGTTCTTTTCGCAGAATTCAAGGTGTTCAAAACCAGTTCCATTGAAACAAGGTCCTCTCTGTGGAAATTTACCTGCAGAAGTTCTAAGAAGTCATTCGTATTTTTAAGGTGTGTTTGTGCAGCAAATGCAATACGATTGAAGGTGCATGCATTCTGCATTCTGCATTCTCCCCCCTCTGCATTTTACACACTGAGACCCCCAACTGGGTAGGTGTATACAGTCAATAGAGTTGGGGGTAGAGAGGGAAGCATTCAGCAGTGAGCATTCAGGAGGGGGGGGGGGGGGCAAGGAGGAAATGAAACATGAGGGAGAAAAGCATGGAGAGAAGAAGAGAACAAGGAGAGAGATTAATCTTTACCAAAAAGACCCCTCCTCCACCTCTCCTTCCACCCACAGATCCAGCCTTATTGTTGGTGAATAGGGAGACTTTCCTCTAAGTAATGAAAGACCTCCAGTAGTCATTCTGAGCAGACTGCTAGTTTCCTAGAGGACTAAGCATCACAGGAAAATGGCCACAGATGGATGTTACCATCCAGATCACAGGGACAAGTTTACAGGGCTAGCCCTCATACCTGGAGCTCTCCCCTACTGGGGCCCATTGCAGAGCTACAGCAGACTGAGCAATCCACTGAACTCTAATTTATTGCAAGAGGCAATGACTTTTTGTAAATATAAAATGTGCAAACATAAAACACAGACATACACAGATCGAGTTATGATGATTGATCACCTGAGTAAAATGACTTTCTAGATGTGAAAATAAAGATGTGAGGAGGAATTGACATATATAAAGTGCATCTATATTCAAATAAACAACTTGTAACTTTAGTCCTACTCTCTAGCGGGATTTTAAATCATGTTTCTCCACCTTATCTAACGTTAACTTATTTAATTAACCCTATTGATCACCATTATAGTTGTAAATTCCAACCTGTAACTTTTCTTGTTGCTTCATTCATTCATAGAACTATAGGGAATATCCTTGGAATAAAAACAGACGCATGCCTTAGAATACCCATAATAAACTTTTCTCACCGTGCGATAGTAACCGCGTGCCCCCCGGGTCCGAGTTAACGAGCTGCTGGGGTCGTTTCTGCTTCCGGCGTGACATGATTCACGAGGAGACGGAAAGAAAGGGGGCATCAGCCGATTAAACAGCACTGGCCACTTTAAGCACTTGTAGGCTTCGAGTTCCAGAATCCGCCAAAACTCAAATTTCAGGAAAATGTGAATGTCCAGTCTGCATCTAGATGACGTTATCGAATGTTTATCCCTTGCACGTCGGAAAACAAAGAAGAAATAGAAATCCGTATAGACGCACCGTCTCATATGAGGCTGCCGTTAGTGCGTGTGGCTGTTTTTCTAAAATCGTCTCTCGCTCTCCAAACTTGCCCAATTTGTGGCGCCCCCACCCCCGCTCCCTTGCATACACATAGCCTACGCAGGCACACATAATAACATGCACACACACACATACAATCTCTTCGTGCTCCTCACTGCTATTTGCATTTCAATGGCGCGGAACACCGACTCCCTGGTTTTCCCTTTTCTCTCTGTATTTCCTTCACGCCATCACTAAACTCTCAATCAAATATCATCATAAGGGTGTTAAAATCCACATGAATAAATCAAATATATGACTTTACTTGTTGCATGCTGTTTGAACCCATTCAACTCCAATTTATTGACGAACTTTGAAATGTTGCCTAGTTCATGGACCATTATTTTTGGCACAACATTTGGGGGAATTAAGTGATAGCAAATGTTTGTACTAGGCTTTGTAGATAAGTTAATAAATAACAAAATCAGAATCCTTAACAAATACACGAAATCCTGATTCTATTTGTGGTAGCTAAATTATCCTAGTTTACTCTACAAGTGGTCAAGAGACTGGGAAATAATAATAGCCTTATCATTGCAATATATGTGATCATTATGTGCTAATTATTCACGGAGAGGGCAAGAGGGATCATATAGGCCAACCGTTGCAGAATGAATGGGCACATTTGCACACAGATTTACATATGGCTAATTGTCAACAAAGAGGTGGTGTGAGACTGTTGAAGCGGTGCCATCCATTCCGCATCAGAACATGCATGTGTTCCATTCCATGTCACTCTACACACTGACCCCCCCTTCTACCAGTGTCCTGGTGCGCAGGCAGAGCTTTATTTAAAAGGCAGAGAATAGATGGGAATCTACGACAATGGCGCACTGGACACAGTTGAGTGAGCACCTCTTCTCTCTCACTATGAACCCCCGGATCCAGTGCTGCTCCAGCACAATGCCCTCTTTCACCCCCCGCCTTTACTCCTGTACCACGTGGAGGAGGGATAAAAAGAGAGCGAGAGAGAGAGAAAAGGGACCCTTTTTAAGTAGGTGTCTCGCATACATGTCCCACTCAATACATGGTGGACAGGAATGAACAGCAAAAGGCTGGTTAAATGGAACCAAAATAATTAATAGCATGGTAAATACAATGATTGTACAAAGATGTGTGAGGATTAAACCAATGCCAAGTAAATAAAAAGCATAGCATCAACCTGTATAAAAAACGAATCAAGTATTCCAAACATGAATAGGCAAAATGTTACCAAAAATTCCACTAGTAAAAATGGATGCACTTTCAAATCACATTTTATTTGTCACATGCACCGAATACAACAGGTGTAAACGTTACAATACAATGCTTACTACAAGCCCTTTACAAACAATGCATAATTTTACCAACAACGCAGAACTCAAACTTGTAATTATCCTTCCTTATTATTATTAAGGAACATATTTAACTTTAGTTTTGACTACTAACGAGTAATACCTATTTTATTACGTCTATAATAAATGACTTATTTGATTGGTCCCTTGACATTTGTAGCAAGCCAATCAGAATTTTCATTCGAGCCCGCTTCAAAGACATGCACTGTAGCTAGCTAGTAAACCTTTAGCATCAAAACATTCCTCAAACGTCCTAGTTTTGCCCAATTAAACAGGTAAGTTTGTTGAACCCATTGAGTATCGTACACAGCTACATTTTTATAGAGTTGTAGCTAGCTACTAATTTCAGAGATAAATGTTAGAACTAACGTTACAGGTATTTGTAGTAGCAGTATGTGTGGCGAGACAGTTAGCTAGCATGCTAGTATGCTAAGGATGGCAGAGGTTGGATGTTGCATACCTTGTATCGCGACACGTTACATCATCAACGAAACTTTACGTCATCAAACTCTGTGTGTGAAGTGAGTGTCTGTGAAGTTTCACCAAGTTGTTCTTGTCCCCGACAGCCATGTCTATGTGCGATGACAATCTGCTCTGCAACTACCCAAAGTGTCGGGCGAAACTGTGTGGGTTCGCCTGGGTCACAGCTTGCTCTCACGCCTTCTGTGACCAACATGGATCCGGAGAGTTCAGCCGCTCCCCGGCAATATGCCCGGCCTGCTCCTCTGCACTCTCGGGGAAGCTGGACATCGTGCGCACTGAGCTGTCGCCATCTGAGGAGTACAAGGCCATGGTGTTGGCGGGACTGAGGCCAGAGACAGTGCTGGACATAAGCGCCCGTGCCCTGGCTTTCTGGACTTACCAGGTATGTCAGTGTGTTGCCTATGACATTCAGGGTATGTAATTACTCCATTGTTTATCTCAGGCCTGGTCTAGGAAACCCTCCGAGTGTGCAGGCTTTTGTTCCAGCCTGGTACTAACACACCTGATTCTACTGCTCAAACCAAGCCTGCACACCCTGTGGGTCCCCAGGACAAGGGATGAAGGACACAATTCAAGAAATGGGAGTGTCAAATCTATCTTATACCATCACCTTCTCACGGTGTGTGTGCTTGTGTCCGACATGCGTGTGCATGTGCATGTGTGTGTTGCAGGTGCACCAGGAGCGTATGTTCCAGGAGTACAGTCTGTCCCGGGCCGAGGGTCAGGTGAAACAGATGGAGAAGGTGCTGACCCAGCAGAACCAGAGCAGAGAGCTGGAGCTCAATGCCATGAGAGGGGAGATCACCTCACTGAAGAAGGTACCACCTTTACGTCACATCAGACCCTGGAGTGGGCAAGCTTAGTCTCCTATTGGGTGCAGGCTTTTGCTCCATTTGTACACTAACACCTGATTCAACTCATCACAATTAGTGCTGCTCGGCCGGAACAAATGCCCTTCACCACCCGAAATGAATGCTCAGCCCTAACCGTAACCCAATCACTTTTATTTAGCCTTCTTATATACTCTACCTCGTTTTCGCCCTCCATCTCCTTGGTATCCCTCTCTTGTCTCTTTCAGGTGATGGAGGAGTACAAGAGGAAGTACAGTGAAGTGTCAGAGCGTCTGATGGAGAGGAACAGACAGTACCAGAAGCTACAGGGGCTCTATGACTCGCTGAGGCTTCGCAACATGGTGGTGGGGGACAGAGAGGCACCACGCCAGCCAGGACCCCCGGAGTTCAACACAGGTTAGAGAGGGAGTAGAGTCTGAATCCTGATTAGAGACGCATCTTGGAGTTCTGTCTGTGTAAAATAATATGTGTATGTCGTTAGGAATTTGCCTGAAAGTTTGAGTTCAGCTTGCTTGTCTCAACTCAGGACTTGCCCCATAGGATTGGTTAAAAACAAGGATTGCAAGGATTGGTTAAAAACAAAATGTATAAAAGAGGCGTAGAGAATACCAGGTCTGAAGATTCAACCCCCTACCCATTTCCCAGGGGTGGTCAGGCAGCCCTCTCCCCGGGGGAGTCCTCACTTCCTGGGCATGGGCCCTGAGGGGGACAGCCGCCTTTTCTCCTCCCTGGAGCCCGATGCTGGAGCCAAGACCTTCTTCCAGTTCAGCTCTCCTGCCAGAGACAGGGGCCGGGCCTTACTCAAGAAATACTGAGACTAGAATTCAAATTCTAGAACTCGAGGATTAGAATTAATAGAATAATTGTATTTCTGACTGAGGCAACACTGGTTGGGTACCTGGTTGCTGGATCAATGACAGCATTAACATAGTGTAGACTGTCAGGTTATCTAAGGATGGTTTGATATTCATTTTGTAGTTGCCTTTTTCTTACCTGAAGTTACTGTATCTTGACGAAATGCTCTGATACAACATTTATGTTGGCATTGTACTTATTTTGTCAATTAAATTCAGCATGACCATTGTAAGAAAGGTGTATGTTATTCTACTAAAATGTTATTTTTCACTGAAAGGTTTGACTACCTTCCAGTGAAAGAGGATCAACTATATAAATAAAGCATGCATGTGAAATCATGTCCACATTGGAGAAAGACACAATATTTGGGGAATGGGGGGTGTTTGTTTTAATGTCTTGAACACATAAGCCTGACACCATTGTCATCGCAATGAATTATCATATTGTAGTCAGTCATTTACAAAATCCCCCAGCCTCCCTCCCACAAAATACAAAAAAAACGAAGAAATATTTATAAATATGTACAAACAGTGTATTCCTAAAGACTTTAACATAACAAGGATATACTATTTACAAAACTCACACATGAAAACATTTTGAAAAAACGCACTCGCTCATCATGCTTCTTCCCTCCGCCGCCCTCCTCTCATTCACTCTGGGGCTTGTAACTGACGGAGGCTGCAGTCTGAGCCTGGACATTCTGTCTCTTGCCATTGACGATGAGGAGTAGAGGAGAGTCCACTCGTATACTGCGGAAGTCAAACGTCTGCAGGAGGCACAGGGGAGAAGAGAGAATAGATCAGAGAATAAGAAATGTTGAGAGTATCAAGAATTACATTGTTAATGTAACATCATACCTAATACAGAGAGGATTTCCATCTTTGGACAGTGCAATCACAGTTTGTATTCTAGTCAGATGCTTTGTGTATGTTTATAGCACAAGTACTGCATGTTGTTGTAGACACCGACCTGTTTTCACAATGTTATAACATTCCTATCACAAGTTGTGTGCAGTGGTCCATGTTAGCTGGAGAGAGAGAGAGAGAGAGACTGACCTGGTTGTTGTGGGCTACACTGTGGCGTTTGACCTGGGGCTCTGGGATGACCACTGAGTCGCCAATCAGAACACCCCAACTGTCTGCTGTGTTATAAACCATGATCACGCAGCAGGTCTCCTCACTGTCCACCATGCCAAACGTACTGGGAGAGAGAGACAGTCACATTACCGTCTATCCACCATAGAGAATGTACAGTAAGAGGACAACTCATCATAAAACTTAATGTTCAACCAAGGGAATGCACTGTATGGTATGGAGAAAAACATTCATAATTAAGCAAAGGGACACAAAACGCTATCTATCATTCTTTAAATGCATAAAGAAACATGTATGCAAACACACACAAAGTGCACAGCAGGTCCCACATTACAGATAGAATTCTATCATTAGACGGTAGACTCACAAGGCCATGCGTCCCTCGGAGGCCAGGCTGAACACCACCTTGCCCAGGGCAGCCACCCCAGTGTTGTGGCCGTGTGTCAGGGCAGACAGGTTGCGGGGCTCCAGGCTCCCAACGCGGCCTGCGGGGGAGCGGAACTGAGGGGAGGAGCACGGCCCCAGGGCCGACGTGCTGAGGTTGGAGAGCATTGTCCGCAGGCGCCGGGCCTTCACCTTCCCCTATAGGGGTGAAAGAGTAGCAGACTAACCAGTGGGAAAGAATAGTACTCTGCCACCACCTACTGGTGATTTATAACACACTTTCCTTTGCATCGGTGAATGGTAATAAGAAATGCGTTTGTAGTTCTCCTGTCCTACCTTGTTCTCTGTGAGTGCTGTGAGTTTCTCCAAGTATTCCAGCAGCTGCCTCTCCCTCTCTGGAGGCTCTTTCCACGCGGGGTCCAGTGCCGCAGCCCGGCAGTACCCCCCCAGCGCAGACCCAAACATCTCCTCATACTGGAACAGCTGAAGGAGGGGACACAATCATGCATTTTTCTGATGTAATTCATTTATCACATGCCTATTGTAACAATCATATCAGAATATGTAAACGATGTGTTACCGTGGCTCTGTTGAAGTGTAGATCAGGGTTGGAGGTTTCTGTCCGGTCCACTTTCTCCTGAGCGAGAGAACAGAGAGGAAAGGAATTATGTAGTGTTGCTGAACAACGATTATTGCCTGAGAATTAAATTGACTTGCCCATACTGTCCAGTCAGGCTTTTGTAAAAACAACCCAGTTTGGTGTGCGTGTGTGGACATATTCACTCACGGCCTGTGCGTAGGCACTCAGAGCCTGTTGAGACATCTGTGGATTCTGTCCGCAGGTGAAGAACAGGGAGATGTAGGCGTTTCCTAGGATGTCTGTCAAAAAATACCAATAACTCAATGTTCCACTCATATTCAGCACTATAAGACATTCTCATACCATTCATTTACATAAACTGCTGTTCTTTTATCCTCTCTTTTGAGAACGTGAATTACAGCCAAAATCATTTCCCACCATGCTTAGACCCATCCACATCTCCAACGTATGTAACTGTACCCATACTCCACCCCAGTAACCCCATGTGAAATGTGAATATCTGTTATGAGACTACCCATCATACTCACACCAGGAGGTGCCGTCTGTGACGTCCAGCTGTACAGCCTGCCTGGCCATGTCCACACTCTCCAGGACCCTCTTCCCCTGCTCATCACTGCCCGGTAGCTGCCTCAGCACCATGGACAGACTGCGCAGAGACACCTTGTTCTTACTCTGGGAGGGAGAGAGAAAACATGGGATGAGGATAATCCAGATAAAACCATGAAAAGTAAAAAAATATATATATAATTATATTGTGGCCTGTGTGGTCCAGCACAATTATGCCAGATTTGGAATGGGTTGGTTGGTTTGGGAGTAGGTCAATGTAAATGATTTAGGAATAGAGGATAAAAAGAGACCTTTGTGAACAAAAGATGTGAAGTTAAAAAGAAAGAGATAGACAAAGAAAGGTGTAAACAATGGGAGAGGAAGAGCTATGGCTTGGAAGGCTGAGAGAAACAGCTGTTGTTTGTGTAGAACTAAGGCTATAACCAGTGTTGCACACTTTACATGGATTCTATTCATGTTATCCTCTCAGCAAGGCTCTACTGAATACTTTGTTCTCAACACAATAACAGTACCACGACACTGACATCGCTCTCTCCAGTTAACCTCAAGAGCTTTGTGATTCCTGCGGTCTATAAATTAAATAACGCGCAGCTATGCAAATAAAATGTATTACTACTGTATTGTTGCTAACCTGCTGCAGGGCTCCAGTGAAGCAGGTCTTGGCGGTGGTCAGGTCTCCTTTCTTCCAGTACTGCTCCCCCAGGATATTCCAGCCCTCCACCAGCCCAGGTTCCAGCTTCACGGCCCTGGACAGGCACTCCTCGGCGGTGGTGCTAAACTCTGGAGCCACCCCCAGGCAGCGGCCCCGCAGAAGCAGGAACTCAGCTCTGTGCTTATACGACTCTGGAGAAGACAGAGAGATTATTCTGTAGTCAATTGAATTATTTTGTGTTTGAAGATGTAACCCCACATATTAGATATCAAATGGAGGCAAAGCTGAACTCAGTTAGCACTGTGCTTATGTAACCTCGTCCCCAGGCTCAATTTGTACTGTATGAGAGAGCTGGCTGGTGGACGACAACAGTGCTTATAAGACTAGATGAGATGGGTGGACACAAATAGTCTTAGTTATGTAAGTCATTGATGAATAAATAATGCATAAAGACATCCCTCTCCAGTCAGGCAAGTGTGAGTACTGAATAGTGCAGTAAAATGTGTGTAGCTAAACATTAAAATGCCAAATGGATTCAAAGCTATCATGCAAAATGTCAGTATATTATTTTTTACATGTGTAGTTACTAAATCACAACACACCTTCCTTTTCTGTTCTGTCATCTCACCTTCTTTCTCCCTAAGCTTCGTTAGAGTCTTCTCCATCTCCTTTGCCACATCACTCTGTTTCCTCCCTGCATCCTCCACACTGTGAGTCTCAAAGTAATGATCCCGAAAATTATACAACTCATCCACTAGTTCCTGACCCAGAAACAGAGATGGAAACTGGTATTGATACCATGGTATTGATACCAGAGAAAGAAACTAGATGCATGATTAGAGGCAGATGATGATACAAGAATATGATTTTGCAATGTGTTGCTGAATAGGACTGGACTGCAAATTTACTTGATGAGGCTAGGATCCTTGCATGAGTGGGTGCAAAGTAACTTAGTAGCCAAGATGGAGAGAGATTGCAACTAAGAACGATGCACACCATCCAAAGCTAGCTAGCTAACTAGCTAACTGAGGAGCTTGATGCATAAACATATAGAGAAAATTGATGGCTCGGCAGATTTAGAGACAACCAACTCGGGTTGAAGATAGCTAAAAACCAACCACAAACAGATGTTGGTCGATTAATATGACAGTTGGTGTCAGTTGTTATAGTAACGAGTCTGGAGGAGAGCTAACTAGCTTTTATTTTATTTTTTATTTCACCTTTATTTAACCAGGTAGGCTAGTTGAGAACAAGTTCTCATTTGCAACTGCGACCTGGCCAAGATAAAGCATAGCAATTCGACACATACAACAACAGAGTTACACATGGAATAAACAAAAGCTACCATCAAAGGGAAGATGTAATCTGTCTAACTTTAAACAAAACCTTCATTAAAATAGTCAGGTTAAGAAACCTCATGACAATATATTACATGTAGGGATTATAGCATTATTTTTTGCAATACCTTTAAGATCTGTAAGTAATCTTTCTCAGCCGCAGGATCACCATCCTTATCCACTTCCGCCATCTTTCCCAATGGTTGTTGGAAGAAGAATTCGAGAAAACTACATTGAAAACACAGCCCCTGCTGGCCAAGAGGGGTCAGCAGTAGGAGAAAATTAACATATTCGTTTCTAAACAACTCTTATTTAGTGAATGTACTAAATCGAAGTTTGTATTATTATTATTATTATTTATTTTACCGCAGATTGCTAACTAATGAACTATCTAAGTTTGGATAGTTGTTGAACCATGAACCATAAACAAGCGTTTTGCCGGAAGTATCCCCTTTCGAACCGGAAATGTGTCCTTTTCCAAAACACATCCGCCTTCTGCTCATGTTAACAAATCTATTTATTTTATATAGCCACGACCTAACATAACCTAAACATATTATTTCAACTAGTTCTGCGAGGTGACAAATCATACTTGCAATAAAATAGTATGATTTTTTTTTAAAGTTACCTGTTAGATTTTCCAGCAAACAAGAGAACCATTCATTTATTGTTGTTGCCGTGTCCACACATAGCTATTGGTCCACATTAATCCCGCTAAACTAACCGAGCCTGTACACTTGATAGCGGTAAATCGCCGCGTACCGTTTAGGCCGCCCATTTCGCTTGTGGGCGTGCTGGCAGCATGTTCAATTGTGCGTCAAGAATTCAGCATTGCATGTTTGTATGAAGGTCTGGTTACCTAACTTCATATTAGCTAGCTATCTTCATGTATTTATCACTGTAAAAAAAAAAACTCCAAACGCATTTGTAGGTAGTTAGCTAACAGCCATGGAAGAGGGTGAAAGGATAGCAGCCCCAACTGTCAGTGAGAGAGTAGGCTATTCCTAGAAGTGAAGGTGGAGATAATACACTGCTCAAAAAAATAAAGGGAACACTAAAATAACACATCCTAGATCTGAATGAATGAAATATTCTTATTAAATACTTTTTTCTTTACATAGTTGAATGTGCTGACAACAAAATCACACAAAAATTATCAATGGAAATCAAATTTATCAACCCATGGAGGTCTGGATTTGGAGTCACACTCAAAATTAAAGTGGAAAACCACACTACAGGCTGATCCAACTTTGATGTAATGTCCTTAAAACAAGTCAAAATGAGGCTCAGTAGTGTGTGTGGCCTCCACGTGCCTGTATGACCTCCCTACAACGCCTGGGCATGCTCCTGATGAGGTGGCGGATGGTCTCCTGAGGGATCTCCTCCCAGACCTGGACTAAAGCATCCGCCAACTCCTGGACAGTCTGTGGTGCAACATGGCGTTGGTGGATGGAGCGAGACATGATGTCCCAGATGTGCTCAATTGGATTCAGGTCTGGGGAACGGGCAGGCCAGTCCATAGCATCAAAGCCTTCCTCTTGCAGGAACTGCTGACACACTCCAGCCACATGAGGTCTAGCATTGTCTTGCATTAGGAGGAACCCAGGGCCAACCGCACCAGCATATGGTCTCACAAGGGGTCTGAGGATCTCATCTCGGTACCTAATGGCAGTCAGGCTACCTCTGGCGAGCACATGGAGGGCTGTGCGGCCCCCCAAAGAAATGCCACCCCACACCATGACTGTCCCACCGCCAAACCGGTCATGCTGGAGGATGTTGCAGGCAGCAGAACGTTCTCCACGGCGTCTCCAGACTCTGTCACATCTGTCACATGTGCTCATGTGCTCAGTGTGAACCTGCTTTCATCTGTGAAGAGCACAGGGCGCCAGTGGCGAATTTGCCAATATTGGTGTTCTCTGGCAAATGCCAAACGTCCTGCACGGTGTTGGGCTGTAAGCCCAACCCCCACCTGTGGACGTCGGGCCCTCATACCACCCTCATGGAGTCTGTTTCTGACCGTTTGAGCAGACACATAAACATTTGTGGCCTGCTGGAGGTCATTTTGCAGGGCTCTGGCAGTGCTCCTCTGCTCCTTCTTGCACAAAGGCGGAGGTAGCGGTCCTGCTGCTGGGTTGTTGCCCTCCTACGGCCTCCTCCACGTCTCCTGATGTACTGGCCTGTCTCCTGGTAGCACCTCCATGCTCTGGACACTACGCTGACAGACACAGCAAACCTTCTTGCCACAGCTCGCATTGATGTGCCATCCTGGATGAGCTGCACTACCTGAGCCACTTGTGTGGGTTGTAGACTCCGTCTCATGCTACCACTAGAGTGAAAGCACCGCCAGCATTCAAAAGTGACCAAAACATCAGCCAGGAAGCATAGGAACTGAGAAGTGGTCTGTGGTCACCACCTGCAGAACCACTCCTTTATTGGGGGTGTCTTGCTAATTGCCTATAATTTCCACCTGTTGTCTATTCCATTTGCACAACAGCATGTGAAATTTATTGTCAATCAGTGTTGCTTCCTAAGTGGACAGTTTGATTTCACAGAAGTGTGATTGACTTGGAGTTACATTGTGTTGTTTAAGTGTTCCCTTTATTTTTTTGAGCAGTGTAGTAACATAATATTCAGTGCGGTGTAATTTGACTATAATTTAGTCTGTTTCTTGTGAGGTTTTCTGTCCTCACATAAAGAGGGCTATGAAAGTCTGTCTACATATGAAGAGGTCCCAATTAAGAGTAGTGGTTCTCAGTCCAGGTCCTGGGGACTCAAAGGGGTGCAAATATTTGTTTTTGCCTTAGCACTGCACAGCTGATTCAAGTGATCAACTCGTCATCAAGCTTCAAGTGATATTTATGTATTCATTTGTGATGCTATCCTTGATATGATCCTGTTATTGTCACATACTACACATGTGTGTGCCCATGCATCTATCAAGCCAATGTTATCATGATTTGTTATCAGGGATATTATTATAATCCACAATGACCTGGTGATGTAAAAGTCAAATAATTACATTGTCTTCCATATTCCTACAGATACCTTGTAACTGGAGATTCCTTAAACGATTGCCTACAGTTAACGTGTAGGGCACTGCAAGGTTGGGTGACCAGGGCCATCTAGGACTGCCTCCTGGAGGAATTCAGGTGTGTGAAGGCTACCTGCGTCCTGCATAACTACATGAGGATGGACACGAGGACCAGGAGTGAATCTGCAGCTCACCGCCGTGTGCCAGGGGAGAAGTCTGCTGCTCTACAGGATGTTTCAAGGATGGGGTCCATCAATGCAGCAAGAGAGGCAATCTGTGTGCGGGAGATCTTCACCTCCTACTTTTTCGAAAAGCTGTTCTCTAACACCATAGACTACACTATGCACAACCAAAGGCTCTTTTAAGAGCCATTCACATTGCAATAAGAGTATTCTTCCATTTACTTAGCTATGTCAACTGCAGTTATTCAGTTCCCAATTTCTCTCCCTTTGATTTCTACTTCTCAGGTGACGGTGCTGTTTAGGTAAGGGTGTGATGTCTGTACAAAAAGAAAACAGGCTATTTTAAATCACCCATATTGAAAAAATGTAGAACAAGTAGACACCCTATAACCCACACCGACACACTCATGTATCAATCTGATTGATGGATTGTGTTGCGCAGTAATGTGGCTCCTTCCACCTTCATAGAATAGGCAAGACGGCCAACCATGGAGAATAGTAAGACACTTCATTATTTCTATAACTACGCTATATTGTTTTTCCTCGTGTGTCCGTTCATGTTTTTCAGCATAAAGAACTCTGCAGCCACTTAGTGTGGTGTGGACACCAGGTGAGGCCACACATGGATTCCTGTTGAACACAGTCTCTTTTAACTTACTTTATTTTCTCAATAACAGTCTCTCTCCTTAACTTCATCCTTCTCTCTTCTCCCTAAATCCTCTAGGTTATATCAACTGTGTCGCTGAACCCCTCCTGCATTGGAACTGGCTACATAGAGGCCACAGCATGATCAGAGGTGAGAGGTCACTTGGTCAGGTCAACAGGAACTATTATTAAAGAAATACAGATAGAGATGCAGTAGTGCCAGAGTTAATGATCCAAGGTCAGTTTTGCATTTCACCTCCTGATTATTATGACTAACAATGTTAGAATAAAAAATAAAAACAAGGCTAAACATGTTCTCTCTCTTCATCTGTCTCTCGCCTGCAGATATGTTTTGATGTGAGAGGATGCCAACCCGCAGGCCTATCATCGCCACCTCACCCACTTTTAAGATAACCTCTGGGCTGACTAGAGACACTATTATGTAATTGTGATGAACTGAGAGAATATTTGGGTTGCACTGTGATTCATTAATCATATGCTGCCTTCCCTGCTCCTATGTTCTTACCTCTTTCCCTTTCTGTCTTTTACACCTCTTTCTTCATCTGTTTTTATAATGCACAACAGATGTGCATTGAAGTACAGATTGAACTTGTAATTATAATATTTATAATGCATGTATTTATAACACTTGGATAATGAACTTCTTTCAATAATGCGTTTCACATTCTCTACTGGTTTGAAATGAAGTCTCATTTGATGAAACACTACACCTATCCTGTTTATCAGATGCAGATGAAGGGCATTAGATATTGACATGATGCATAGGAAGTGTAGTGTACTGTTTTTTAAATTCTATTTCTGTATATATGAATTACAAAAAGCCTTTTAAGTAGTTAAATCCTGTTTCTAGTCCATTAGTTACAATGTGTAACCATTGATGTCCCAGGACCAAGATTGGTAAACACTGTTGAAGTGTATAATTGTAATACATACATACATGCATGCATATACAGCATCAGATACTCCTGGTAGTGGATATGACATTCATACCTGAGCTGCACCTTTATTTGCCTAGGTAGAGTACATGATCAGTGAATATATTAAATGTACAGGCTACAAAGTGAGGATCTCATGCATGGTAATAACTACATGTAAATACGACTTGCATCCTTGGCACAAAGTTATATTCTACTCAATCCATAGGCTTCATTAATGTCATTCAGACTGTTTTGAAGTTGATACAACTGTCTATGATAGCTGAGGTTTTTAGCTAGGTTCTGAACTAATATGTACACCAAACGTTTGGGCCCATACACAGATCGGCTAGATAGCTACACATCCATAGGCATACAGGTATTTTTATTCTTCACTCCACAATAAGCAAGAACATAACTAGCTACTTTATTTAATCTATCTGTATTGCATGGCAATTATAAGCAAGGCAAGCTTACAAAATAGTACATTCAATTTGCAGTAAATGTTTAGCTAGCTAGATTCTTCACATCCACTGTTTCACAAGATGACTGCCTGGTTTGCTGGTTGTTTCAGAATTACAATTTCATACTCATGTCACAACATCATAAAGCTGGCTAACGTTAGCTAGTCAGCTAACTTGCTAAATCACGATTTTCGTAAATTATCTTTATGATTAAAAAAAAATGCATAGTCGTTTGTCTCTACATCAACTAACATATTTCTATCAACAATACGTTTTTTGCATCGTTATGACGTTATAATCACTTACATTTGCTTCCAGCCATGTTTGCTGAAGAAAGTCTCCAGCTTTGGGTCGCATAGCGTCAAATTCGTCATGGGAGCCACTCGATATGATTGGTCATTGCCTAGCGGTCGCTGCTGGTGATTTGCATAAAGTTGGGAAAGGTTTGTATTTTTCACCGCCCTCTCAGCTTCTGACCTCTTTCCATTGAAATGAATGGGAAGCGGCGTTTCACCGCGCGGCAGCCTGTGCTAGTGTGTCATGCACGCAAGTGATATTGCTTGCTTAGTTTCCGATTTATTTTCGCGAAAGCTCCGACTCAAAATGTCGCATACATGGCACAACATCCAGGCACACAGGAAGCACCAGTATTCTCTGCGAGAGAGACTGAAGAGGCGGCGGAAAGACCCCACACAACTCAGTACAGGTCGCATTTCCAATGTAACGCTTGCAACAGTGCGTTGCAGAGGCAGTTGCAGTGCGTTCTGTGTGGTGCATACGTTGGATTTATCGAACGTATGTATCAAACTGTATGCGTCGACGGCTTGGCATGAAGTGAATGTTGAACTTTGTTTGCACACATATCCAAGTGATGCTGCAATTTAACGCAATGCCACAAGAGATATACAGCAGGACGTTAGCGGCCATGCAGCCTGAAGACCCTACGTTGAAGTGCGTCGAATTCTACATCATGCAGAAATTAAATCAGGAAAGTTTCTTCTCACGACCTCTACAAGTCAGATACTTTACCAGTTGTCCGTGTGTCTGGTCCTTTTGCAGATCGGAATGTGAGACACAATCTCCACAGAGTAGTGTTATCAACCCGACCATCAGTATGCTGGAATGTAACTTTATATATTTTTGTTGACAAACACTTGCACAATATGGACGAGCCTAACCGAACCACAAATGCTTCCAAATGATTGCAAGGAAAGTGCTTAGGTGGACTACATTGTTACATTTGGCTATTATTTACATATTGACAATACAAGCTAGAGAACCTACCGGCGCCGCAAAAGTCAGGTATTCAACACTTTCCTATGGATACCCTATTTACACTTCTTACCACCAAAAGCATGTACAACCTGTAAAGTGTAAATATAATTTTATTCATTCTGCCTTGTAAAGACTTGCGTCTTTTTTACAGCGACTTATTTGACTGATATAGCATTGAGTAACTATGGTAACAGTCTGAAGTTTAGGCAAGGGGCGATGAAACAACGGAAGCTCATTCATTTTCAAGGAAGGAAGCAGAGTGGGCGGTGGACCATTGGGCGACGCGAGCATGGGCGAGGGACGTAAACAGGGCGGGACAAAAGTTATTCAAAGGTGCATTTTATTCAAATAACGTTACTAGTTACGAGTTGCAACAGCCACAAAGTCATAAACTGCGTTTTTTTTCTACATTTCTATTAACATATTACTTTAAACTTAACCACACTGCTAGCTGTATACCCAACCTTAAATTAAGACCAAAAAGTACACAAATAATTTCATGAATTTTTATGATATAGGCAATTTTTTTATGTGGCTGTGCAAACTATTGGAAACCGTGCAGAGTTTTGCAAGATATGGCTCAGAAAATGTATCTCAATCCAGGGATGGATGGATGTCCTCTGAATTGTCCCATTATCCCAACTGTTACACTGAGATGATTGAATTACTCCCTTTTGTCCTCATGCTAGGTAGCATAAACCACAGCAGCCATTTTGGAAAACAAACAAAACAGCAGAATTTGTCAGGAGCCCGTAAACCATCTGCTATCCAATACAATGCATTTCTAATCCCTGGATTGGGGTACATTTTCCAAACTATATGTCACACCAGCTCCACTGTGTCTTAATCTACACAGGAAGCCTGTCTGACCCTAGTGCAGCTGTAAATCAGCGGGTTGCATCTGCTGGCTAGCTGCAGGTATATTTATGCTAATGTTAACTAGCTAGCAAAAGGTGGAAAGGAAGATGGACAATTAAAAAGTCATGTTAATGTTTGTGCATTGTCTGTGGACCCATCGCTATATGGTCCAGATACTAGTGATTGTGAGTGAGCAAAGCTCTTAGTCTGCATAAGCACTGTTGTTACTGCCAATGTGATTTACAACTTGGTGGTTATCTTTTCTCAGAGGTGGGAGGCAGCAATACTGAAGAGGCTGCTGCATGGAGTGAACGTCCCTCCAGAGCCCCCTAGGAAGAGGCTGAAGTAGAGGAGAGACTCCTGGGATATCTGTCTGACCTGAGCCTCTCACTGCCCACTGATTCATCTGACCATCACTGATGAGCTCAACAGTGATCCCTGTGACCAAGGTCTACTATATTTGCATAGACAAGTACAGAACAACAATAGAAAGTACACTGAGTGTATAAACATTAGGAACACCTTCCTAGTATTGCGTTGCACCCCACCTTTTGCACTCAGAACTCCCTCAATTTGTCAGGGCATGAACTCTACAAGGTGTTGAAAGTGTTCCACAGGGATGCTGGCCCATGTTGACTCTAATGCTTCCCACAGTTATGTCAAGTTGGCTGGATGTCCTTTGGGTGGTGGACCATTCTTGATACACACAGGAAACTGTGGAGCGTGAACAACCCAGCAACCCATGTCTCAAGGCTTAAAAATCCTTCTTTAACCTGTCTCTCCTTCATCTACACTGATTTAACAAGTGACATCAATAAGGGATCATAGCTTTCACCTGGTCAGTCTGTCATGGAGAAAGCAGGTGTTCCTAATGTTTTGTACACTCAATTTATGTGTTACATGCTGTTGCTAATTTTGAAAGAAGACTGGATAGGAGTAATTGCTATGACATTCATAAGCCACTTTGCCATCACTGACTGACTGCATCACATTGACATTCCATTTCCTATCCTTCCCTTTCTTTGCCTTCCTCTCTCTTATCCCTGTCTTTTATATTTCTCCTCCAGTCTTAAGCGCCCATCACCCATGGCTGCATCGAGTCTGCTGCTCAAGTTCTCTGTCCAGGAGCTCTTTGAAGTAAGCTAGCCGTCTATGGGCACCTCTTCCTCCACACTAGTCATCTCTGTGGACCACACACACAACTCTGGGCCATGATTGGGGGTGGGGGCCTTAGCTCAGAATGGGGCCCCAGTGGAAAGCAGAGGACCAAGCCCACCATAAATGTCCAAAAGGCTCATCCGCTCCTCTTCAGAACCCACCCTCCCCTCTGCCCACTTCTTCCACCACACTGGCACCGGCTTCCTCCTTCCAGCTAGTTGGCCCTCTGATTGGAAGGCTGTCCGAGAAATGGGCGGGGCAGATAAACAGGGCAGGACCAGGAAGGGGAAGACGCCTCACCTGGACATGGAGATTGAGAGCCTGCTGAACTAGAAATCCACCAAGAAGCAGCAGAGCAAGAAGGTACAGTATAAACCGGAAGAGGGAAGGGAAATAGATGGGGATAGCCTGGATGTAGTTTGAACCATAACAGTACAAACTGTATTATACTGCCCAACGTTGGGACACACAGTCAATGGCGAAATCAAAACCCAAGTGTGTGTGTGTGTGTGTTATAGATGAGCAGAGCGAATCTGGAGCTGCTGAACACCAGCACAGCTAAAGAACAGTCCATTGTTGAGAAGTTCCGGTCGCGTTCAGGTCCAAGAGTTCTGTGGCCACGGGACCAAAAAGTTGTGTCTGCGGTCTGGATTCACACCCCAGGCTTGCACCAAGCAGCATTTCCGGTCAGTGCAGCTACACAGTCTTAGAAATACTCTCCCAAAGATGTATTGTTCTTGATTTAATCAAGAAATCCCAATTTTCTGACTTCATCTTTCGTTCTATACTTCATTTAATCATCCCCTCCACAAAAGGATTGTTGTGCTGATCGAATCTCTAAGCGCTCTCTCCCTTCTCATTGGAGCTATCCATTCAATCACTTATGTGTCTTATGATTGGCTGATCTATCTTTTTTTTTGTCCTACCCTATTGACTAAGCCCAGTCTTCTCTCCCCTCTGACGCATCATCAACAAGCATACAGACGAGAGTCTTGAAGACTGCTCTTTCCTCAGCACCTGTTTCCACATGGACACCTGTAAAATATGTCCACTAGGGGATCGACAGCCTCCAGAGGCAGAGGGGGGTCTGATGGGTTCCCAAGCTTGGGACATGGAGGTGGGACTATACCAGGGGGAAGAAGACAGAAACGTGGGGAAACTGTTCACCTCTCAGGTGAGAGGGAGGAATAGAGGGAAGCAGGGAGATGAAAGGGGGAGGCTTATGGAAAGGAAGGAAGGGGGGAGAGACTGGAGGGAAGTGTGTGTGTGGGGGGGGGGGTCACCCATCAACCACTCAGGCTTTTATTTTGGTACTTGTCTCTACAGGTTTGGATATTCTAAATTCATCTACTTTCGGGAATCCCCAAAGGGAGACATTAGGAAAATGTCTGTCGACATAGTTATGTCAGCTACCTCCAAAAGTAGTCAGATGTGGTTCTTAGGCTGTCTGATGCTGCAGTTCGATCCAGCCTGACCCGGTTTGATCCGGTTTTGTCCCCCATCACAGTGGATCTGTTGTGGCATCCGCGTCCTGGGAAAGTTATCTGTGGTGATGGCCGACCCTCCCTGGGACATCCACATGGGGCTGCCCTATGGAACTCTGACGGACAACGAGATGAGGAAGCTCCACACCCCCTTCCTCCAGGACGACGGCTTCCTTTTCCTCTGGGTGACAGGCAGGTACCTCCACCAATCAGATGTGTGGAATAGTGTTACTAATCGACCAATCAGCTGCCAGGAGACCAGTACATGCTAATGAACATGCACTACAGCAGAAAGGGTCTGACAGAGCTGGTTAATGATAGAAGCCTTAAACTCCTGATTTTGGATTATGTTGATTGGTGTTTTTGATTGACATCTTTCACTTAGAATTTACAATAGACTGTTTTAATCTCCATGTCTCTCCCTAGCTCTTTCCTTTAGGGCTATGGAGTTGTGTGTAGAATGTGTGTCTTTTGGGGTAAGTCTCTTTATTCATCAAACTTTGTGACAGTTGATTTACTTACTGGCCCAATCTGACTGTGGGTCTTCCCCTTGCTTTCTCTCGTAGCTATGAGCGTGTTGACGAGATCATTTGGTTGAAGACCGACCAGTTACAGAGATTTTGGTATGTATTGTGATATGTTGTGCGGCATCATACCTCTTATCCGAGTCTGTGGGCTCTGCTCTGGGCAGTATGGTGCAGTCAGTTGTGTGTATTTATTGCTATTATGGTGTGTGTGTGTACAAAAGTGTATTGATGTGCGTTTCTCCTCAGGTAGGTGTGACGGAAAGCCCCCAGGGATTCAACAGAGGGCTGGGCTGTGATGTCATTGTGGCCAAGGTCAGGGGTCAAACACATTGAATCCATTTGATGTTACATTCCCATCCCAAGAGAGCCCTGAATGTTTTAACTCGACCCTCTCCTATATCTCCCTCTCTTTGTCTCTACCTCTCTCTTTCTCCTATCTTAGGTGCATTCCATCAACCACAAGCCAAATGAGATCTGTGGGAGGATTGATACTTTCACCTGGTACCAAGAAGATTGAGCTCTTTGGCAGACCTCACAATGTCCAACCCAACTTGTACGTGTCTCTGTATTTATTGTATTAGGTATCTGTCTGTATGTCGCTATTTTTCTAAGCCTAATTTTTTTAGCTCTCTCTCTCTCTCAGGGTAACTCTTGCTAATCAATTGGAGGGCATGCACCTAAGATACCTCTTGGACCCTGATCACCTCTTGGACCCTGACGTTTTGGCTCGCTTTAGGAAGTGCCACCCAGACGGAGTCATTTGCAAACCAAACAACATGTAGCAAGTCGTCTGTCTGATGGACTGTCTTCAGTTCGTCTTTTTGTACCAATTACGATATTTTGTAATAAATAAGGTTGAAAGAAAAATCTCTGCAAAATGAATCCACCAAAAAAACATTTAGTATGCCATTTTTTTGTATTATTACTTTGTTAGTACATTTTGGCCATTCCCATTACAACAAGAATAGAGTAAAATGTTGGGATCTTTGATTTCCATTCAAATGGTTGAACATTGGGCAAATCAATGTTTGTCACGGTTATTGGGGTTTGCATACAGTGCTATCAGAAAGTATTCTTGCCCCTTGACTTTTTCCACATTTTGTTGTTACAAAGTGGAATTACAATTGATTAAATTGTCATTTTTGTCAACAATATGCTAAATACTCTGTCAAAGTGGAAGAAAATTTAAACAATGTTTTTTATTAATGGAAAACAAAACATTAAAATATTCTGATTTAGATAAGTATTCAACCACCTAAGTCAATTCATGTTAGACTCACCTTTGGCAGCGATCACAGCTGTGAGACTTTTTCTGGGTAAATCTCTAAGAACTTTGAAACCTGGATCGTATAATATTTGTAAGGTTTTCCTGATTTCAGTCTGCTTTCCAACAGATACTGGGAGACAAATCCACCTTTCAGCAGGACAATAACCTAAAACGCAAGGCTAAATATACGCTGGAGATACTTACCAAGACCACATTGAATGTTCCCGAGTGGCCTAGTTACAGTTTTGACTTAAATCGTCTTGAAAGTGTACGGCATGACTTAAATGTATTGTGGAGTAAGTACAATGTTGATCCATCCTCAGTTTTCTATCACAGCCATTTAACTCCAACTGGTTTAAAATCACCATTGGCCTCATGGTGAAATCCCTGAGCGGTTTCCTTCCTCTCCGTCAACTGAGTTGGTGACTGGGTGTATTGATACACCATCCAAAGTGTTAATAACTTCCCCATGCTCAAAAGGATATTCATTTTTTCCCCCGCCATTTACCAATTGGTGACCTTCGTGAGGTATTGGAAAACCTCCCATGTCTTTGTGGTTGAAATTCACTGCTCGACTGAGGGACCTTACAGATAATTATATGTGTGGGGTACAGTGAGGTAGTCATAAAAAAAAGTTAAACTTATTGCACACAGGACGTCTGTGACTTGTTTGTATTCCTGAAGTTATTTCAAATGCTTTGAAGACAACTCAGGACAGTTCAGCTTTTCATTTATTAATTTGTAAAAATGTCAAAACAAATCCACTTTGACATTATGGGGTATTGTGTGTAGACCAGTGACACCAAATCTACATTTAATCAATTTAAAATTCAGGCTGTAACAACAAAATGTGGAAAAAGTCAAGGAGTGTGAATACTTTAATGCCCTGTACATTCTTCTCACCAAATCATCACTCATACAACTATTTCTCAATTTGTATCTAGAACATAGATTTCTACAAACATAACATAATTAGACGTGGGGGAAAATGTTGTTTTATTGTCCTTGAACTAGTATGTGAAGCATCTGTTGACTTTCTGGTCACTTCATTGATGTTCCCCAGAAGATTTCATTAGAAGTCAGTAAAGGTCAAAGCTGCATGTAAGATGGAGAGGGCGATGCTGCCAAATAAGGTGTAGACTCAGTCAGTTAGGCAGGGCACTACTAGAAGATAGCTGGCACCAAAATTAATTTCACTTTGGAAATGTTTCAAAAGGCACTCGCACATCTGAGCTATCTTTGTTGCAGGTGCATGGTAACCGCTGAATAAAATGAGGGAAAAATAAGAAACGTGCACACTGCTCTTTATTAAGCTTTACGTATCGGCCTCAAGGCCTTCGTCAGAGCTTTGGAAATGTTTAAATTAAGTTTAAAAAAGGCACAAACTCTGAAACTCATTACTGTCTTTATCAGCTAATCCGATCAAATCTAGTTACCATGTTTTTCTCAGCAAGTGAGGACACTGTCAGGATATTTAAAAAAAGACTATTTAAAGTTGGGAGTGCTTACATTCTTACGCACACGCGTACATTGTAATATAGTTGTATGGTGGTATTATACATTTTGTATTGTAGATATGTAGTGGTGTAATAATGTTATATGATGTACTGTTTTATCTTTTATGTGTGATTTAAGTGCCTTAATGTGTTTGGACTCCAGGAAGAGTAGCTGTTGCCTTGGTAGCAGCTAATGGGGATCCCTAATACATACAAATACAAATCATATTCACCAGCTAGTATTTTAAAGACACTATTGTTTTGCAGTTTGTGGTCTTTTACCTGGCCCTAGACCAAACCAACCCAGTAATTTACACCCCAACACACACATTGGAAAAAAGGAACGTAGAAATAAAAAGGGTGGGCAGAAAAAGCCCATCTCAAAAAATAAAAGGAAAATAATGCACTTAGTATGATAATGTTGTAAACATTTCTCCACCTCCACTAGCTACATTAGCAGTGCATTCAGTCTTTCTCTGTAGTGAAGAACTCAATCTGCTGTGATATATTCCTCCTTTCACAGTCACCTCTGAAGGGAGAGTTGAGAACGATGTATGTATGCACCACTGAGTAGGTGAAGTCTCAGTCCTTCACAGTCAACTTCTGCCCCGTTCTGTTGAGCTAGAATAATGGCTGCCATAGTGGAGGGGTGAGAGTTCATTTTTCGGGGTGGTGATGATGATGATTGGACAAGCCCATGTAGTCCTTCCCTGATTCAGTCTATATTCTTCCATTTGATGCCTAATGAACACTACCCAGGCTGTCGAGGCTGCTCTTACTCAGCAGGTTGCGTCCACTGCGTTGAAGTTGCTGTCCATCTGGTGTCTGAAGGAGAGGCGAGCCTTGGTGGAGAAGTAGATCTGGGATCCACTCAGGCTGCTAACGCCCTCGCCCTGGCTACCACACGACACCATAGACGACAGGCGAGGTTTCATCTCCTCTCTGGGGACTGGAGGGACGGAGCGAGGTGGCGTAAGATGAGGCGACGAAGAGAGAAGACAGCGGATTTATTGAACCGCTAGCACACAACGTTTTAGAATCTTTTCTTTGGCATGTCTCTACATGTCTACATTGTATGGGATGAATTGATAATGCTATTTACATAGCTAATGCTATGAATGATCCCTCAGGCATCTTTAATGTAATGCAAATATAACATGTCATGCACTGATTTGACATTCTAATAATATAAACATCTAATAGAGGAGAATATCCATTATGAAGTTATGGGTGGAATTAATGAACAAATGATTGATTGACAGTTATAGTACTGGGAGGTTGACATTATGAACTACTATTAGCAGAGCCCCAAGCATTTCTTTAACACGACCTAACTCTGACATTCCTGGTTATATCAGATCACTTGTTTCAACATGTATTCCAATATACGGTATGTGTTTGATAATCATGAGTGCAGCCTTGGGAAGTTATTCTGACATAATGATAATGTATGTAATAGCGTATGTAATGGAATGGATAACTGTTATATGCATAAAGTACTATGTAATGGGAGTGGAAGCCTGTAGTTCTCTCACCTGCAGGTGGGGGGCACTGTTTAGCCTTGCATCGTTCCTTACAGCGTCTGTACCAGGAGAAGCACTTGAGTACCTTCACACCCATGCCTGGAGCTGAGGAGCTCTGAGAGAGAGAGAGAATTAAATAAATATTTTACTATTTTTTAAATTGCTATCTTGTAGTTGCACAGCTTTTACACATCAGCTTTGTCTTAATTGCCTAGGCATTTGTTTGTTTGGAATTACTTCTTAGAATAAACTACTCATTTCAAATCACAAGATAACATATCAACCCACAACCACAAATAACTCTTAGCCAACTGATTAGCCCGGCCTTGATAACAAACAATTGTCCCCCCAAAAAAACATGGCCATCTGCTATCAATGAACCTTTATTGACCAGACATTATTGAGACGATGTGTCTTTATCTCATCATCACTCACAGGGTTGCCATAATGGTATTAGTCCGGTATAGTACACTAATCCAGTGGAATTAATAATGGAATTAGTCCAGTAATGTCACTATGAGGGGACAAAAAAATATTCAATGACCTGATGAGGCTTAGCTAATCTCTGTCTTGTCTCTTGTCAACAGTAGACGAGCATTCACACAAACACACACACACACACACACACAGTTGAAGTCAGAATTTTACATACACCTAAGCCAAATACATTTAAACTCAGTTGAACAATTCCTGACATTTAATCCCTGTAAAAATTTATTTTAAGAATGTGAAATGTCAGAAAAATATTTGAGAGAATTATTTATTTCAGCTTTAATTTCTTTCATCACATTCCAAGTGGGTCAGAAGTTTACATACACTCAATTAGTATTTGGTAGCATTGCCTTTAAATTGTTTAACTTGGGTCAAATGTTTCAGGTAGCCTCCCACAAGCTTCCCACAATAAGTTGGGTGAATTTTGGCCCATTCCTCCTGACAGAGCTGATGTAACTGAGTCAGGTTTGTAGGCCTCCTTGCTCACACACGCTCTTTCAGTTCTGCCCACACATTTTCTATAGGATTGAGGTCAGGGCTTTGTGATGGTCACTCCAATACCTTGACTTTGTCGTCCTTAAGCCCTTTTGCCACAACTTTGGAAGTATGCTTCCAGGATAAGGATAAGAGAGGGCAGGCAAATCATGCCATATAGTATTGTAGGTGCTTAGAGAGATTGTGTGCCTACAGAGAGATATACTGTTCTGTGGTGTTACCCAAGTCATGTCAAGTCTGTTACTTGTAGGTGTCAATCAGGTCATGTCATATAGCCTTGAATTAATTTACATACTAATGCTCTCGCCATTTAGCTAGGTAGTCAGTAGGACTCTCAAATGGATTTTGACATGTAATACACCTATTTGCATTGTAAATGTATACATTAATAAATGTATGCAGGCTAACTGAATACTTTGACTGTATGGATCCATTACAGCTATGCCCATGGCAGTCTATATGTCTTACTCAGCCCTTTTCCACACCATCTAAACAAAAATATAAACGCAACATGAAAGTGTTGGTTTCCATGATTCATGAGATGAAATACAAGATCCCAGAAATGTTCCATACGCACTAAAAGCTTATTTCTCTCAAATTCTGTGCACAAATTTGTTTACATCCCTGTTAGTGAGCATTTCTCCTTTGCCAAGATAATCCATCCACCTGACAGGTGTGGCATATCAAGAAGTTGATTAAACAGCATGCATATTACACAGGTGCACCTTGTGCTGAGGACAAAAGGCCACTCTAAAATGTGCAGTATTGTCACACAACACAATGCCACAGATGTCAAAAGTTTTGAGGGAGCGTGCAATTGGCATGCTAACTGCAGGAATGTCCACCAGAGCTGTTGCCAGAGAATAGAATGTTCCTTTCTCTACCATAAGCTGCCTCCAACGTCGTTTTAGAGAATTTAGCAGTACGTCCAACTGGCATCACAACCGCAGACCACGTGTAACCACGCCAACCCAGAACTTCCACATCCGGCTTCTTCAACTGCGGGATCATTTGAGACCAGCCACCCGGAAAACTGATGAGTATTTCTGTCTGTAGTAGCGTTTTTTTGTGTTGGAGAAAAACTCATTCTGATTGGCTGGGCCTTGCTCCCAAGTGTCTAGGTCTATGCCCTCCCAGGCCAACACATGGCTGCACCCCTGCTCAGTCATGTGAAATCAATAGATGAGGGCCTAATTCATTTATTTTAAATGGTTTAATTTCCTTATACGAACTGTAAATCAGTAAAATCGTTGAAATTGTTGGTGTTGCAAATTGCATGTTGCGTTTATATTTTTGTTCAGTATAGTTTACAATTTGCATGTTATTTTTCCCAAAGCGTTAACATGTAGAGACAGGCTTTGATGGCTTGGTGCACACTACCCACCCTACATACATACACCCTACATGCATGCACACAAACTACTGATTGGCAAGAAGAGTCATTTTGCATGTTTTCCCAGCCTGGGTGAAGTGTTACAGAAGGCACGATATAAATGTAAAGGTCATTTTCCGATTGAGCCGACATCCGCAGCGTGAACTCTAACGTGGAAGATTCAGAAGAAGTGCACTGGGCCTTTACTAGTCCTGTATTAGCAGACTGATTTGGCCGCCTGTAGCGGGCAACAACACAACATTTATGGGGTCCCTTTGTCCTCAGCAATGAACTAATTGATTACAATTGAAATAGAGTCGAAAGGTGGAACTAAATTGAGTCTGAAGTACTCTCTGGTAAAAACCTTTGAGCAGTCTTAGTTTTCAGTGTTGCCAGTATAGCTTTCTATTCCTTCAGTATATCTGAAAATATGTCCCCTATTTGACTGACACTTTGATACTGCCAGTTACCTTGTTCCACTGACCTCATGTTTGAAGGCACCGGAATAGAACAGAGAAATTGAACGACTCTCTATTGAAACAATCATATCGCTTTCTATTTTAAAACCTCTCATGGTCTTCCATCATCACAGATCTCCATTTAGCTCCTGCTCTGTGGTAACGTCAGGAGAGGGTGGCGGTGCTGCCAACAAATTGAGGCTTTCCTTGCAAACCCATGACCACACATAACAGGAGCCTTTCACTGGACTCTGCTGCAAGTGCAGACATGCAATCTGTAGCAAAAACCCTCTGACTGGCGTGGGTGTGTTTTGCTGGCTGTAACAGCTTTCCCTGCACTCACAGGGACGAGCTAATTTCATAAAGACGTGACAGCTCTCTCACACAGTCTTTGAGCGCCTTTGACTCCTAGGGGTCAGGGGGGGGGGGGGGGGACTCATATCAGTATTCCACTCTGTCGAGAGTTAGTCACGCTTAGTGAAAATAGCTTTAAAAAACAACTCTCTTTTCTCTCTCTCTCTCTCTCTCTCTCTCTCTCTCACCCTCTCTACCCTTTCCCCAACCCCTCTCTCTCGTTCTCTGGTATGGCTCTTATCCATATACAGAGACAATGAACCCGTTATACTAAGTTAAATGTTGCTCGGCCAAGCTGTAGGAAGATAGACAGACTGATCAATTTAGCCAATTTGGAATTCCTAAGAGGGAAATAAGGAAATGGTTGAGTTTGTGTTAGCACTGAGTTGGGTTAGGACATTGACTATAAAACATACCCTTGTTTTTTATTGTATGGTGTAGTGTACATAGGAGAGTGATGGAAAGAGAGCGGGGTGGGCAGGAAAAAATAACAAATCAGTAATGTAGAGCACACATTGGTCAGATTCCTTTTCCAGACCTTTCCATGGGCCAAAGCATAATTCCTTCTTATTTCTGTAAAAACAAGCCTAAACGCGTTGTTTCTACTCTTTGCAATAAATACGCTTTTTAAAATTTCATTCCATTTGTTCTACAAGTGTTGCTGAATCTCCTCTCTACTTCATGGGCCTAAATTTGCACAGAGATAATACATTCGTTGTGTATTAACCTCTAACGAGCCTCAACCCCGGATCCGGGATCACCCCCCACCCCCCCCCACACTGATTAGCATCGCTAGCATAGCGTCACAATTAAATAGTAGCATCTAAATATCATTAAATCACAAGTCCAAGACACCTAATGAAAGATACAGATCTTGTGAATAAAGCCACCATTTCAGATTTTTAAAATGTTTTACAGGGAAGACACAATATGTAAATCTATTAGCTAAACACGTTAGCAAAATACACAATTTCTTTGTCCACCATTTTTTCTCTCCACCAGTAGCTATCACCAATTCGGCTAAACTAAGATATTGATAGCCACTAACCAAGAAAAAACCTCATCAGATGACAGTCTGATAACATATTTATGGTATAGGATAGGTTTTGTTAGAGAAATGTGCATATTTCAGGTAGAAATCACAGTTTACAATTGCACCCACCATCACAACTCGACTAGAATTACTACAGAGAGCAACGTGTATGACCAATTTACTCATCATAAAACATTTCATAAAAATAGACAAAGCATAGCAATGGAAAGACACAGTTCTTGTGAATTCAGACAATATTTCAGATTTTCTAAGCGTTTTACAGCGAAAACACAATAAATCGTTATATTAGCATACCACATGTGCAAACGTTACCCGAGCATTGATACAAGCCAAAGAGAGGGATAACGTAATCATCGCCAAAATGTATTAATTTTTTCACTAACCTTCTCAGAATTCTTCCGATGACACTCCTGTAACATCATTTTACAACATACATATAGAGTTTGTTCGAAAATGTGCATATTTAGCCATAAAAAAACGTGGTTATACAATGAAAATAGTAGCAAAACAAGCCTGGAAATGTCGGTCGCCATCTTTTAGTGATCTAGTTTAATCAAAAGCTAATCATATACTTGACTAAAAAATACAGGGTTGACAGGAATCGAAAGACAAATTAGTTCTTAATGCAATCGCTGATTTACATTTTTTAAATTATCCTTACTTTTCAATACAGGTTGCGCCAAGCGAAGCTATACAAAACAAAATGGCGACATAAGCGTTTAACATTTTTCGACAGAAACACGATTTATCATCATAAATTGTTCTTACTGTGAGCTGTTCTTCCATCAGAATCTTGGGCAAAGAATCCTTTCTTGGGTCTAATCGTCTTTTGGTCGAAAGCTGTCCTCTTGCCATGTGGAAATGCCCACTAACGTTCGGCATGAACTGGAAACGTGCCCAGCTGTTCAAAGTGCCTCAGAAATAAATGGGTCAAAATCGCACTAAACGGATATAAATTGCTATAAAACGGTTTAAATTAACTACCTTATGATGTTTTTAACACCTCTAACGAGTAAAAACATGACCAGAGAAATATTACTGGCTAAACAAACGCTTGGAAGGAGGCGAGTCCGACGTCCTCCGTGCGCAACGCGCAGGCAGCAAAGGGATGCTACTTCCGGTATTTGCTCTTTTATGCAGCCCCTGATTGCGCAATCGACTCCATTCAAAGCGTCATCACCTACTGACATCCAGGAGAAGACGTAAGAAGTGTCTGTTTCTCCATAGCATTTACAGGGACCTTTAAACTGACTCCAGATCAGGGGCCAGGATGTCTGAAATCTGACTCCCTATCATGAAAAGTGCTGTAGATTGAGTTCTGTACCACTCAGAGACAAAATTCCAACGGCTATAGAAACTAGAGAGTGTTTTCTATCCAATAATAACAATAATATGCATATTGTACGAGCAAGAATTTATTAGGAAGCCGTTTAATCTGTTGAGCAAATTATGCTAATGCGAAACAGCACCCCCTATAGTGGCAAGAAGTTTTAATGACCCACTCAAACAGTCCTTTTCTCGATCTGGGTCAGGCACACAAAATAGACGGTCAGTGGTGAGGAATTTTGGGCCCCGGTCATTACAGCATCTAGTACAGCGAGTCTTTGGCAAAGAACAGCAGTCACAGAGCTTAGAGCAGAACAGCAAAACCAGTCCAGTGGAAAAGAGAGAGAGAGAGAGAGAAAGAGAGAGAAAGGGAGAAAAAGAGAGGGGGAAGAGAGAGACGGAGAGGTGATTGGAGAAGGAGAGAGCCTGAGAGAGTGGGAGAAAGTAGAACAGTGCCCACCTAAACAACAGAGAGAGGGGGAAGGCTGGAATTGGGCTTTGCCTGTTTTCTGTGCAGGATCCTGCCAGGGCAGAGCACAGTGGTGACGTGAAGGACGTGTAGCCCTGAACGATATGGTTTTACTAATACACACTGCCTGGTCATTGACTTATTCTGGCAGTTACTGATTGCTCAATATTGCTGAAATACTCATAGGTTGTCTTATCGCCCTATTATTTGTCATAGGGTGTGTGTGTATGTGTGTGGATTTATCAAATCAAAGTTTATTGGTCACGTACACACTTTGGCAGATGTTATAGCAGCTGCAGTGAAATGCTTATGTGTTAAATGCTTTTATACATATACCTATGTATACATATGACAGGTTACATACAGAACTATACACAGTAAACAACGTAAAACATACATTCTTCGTGTGTGTTCCTACCTGGAATGTAAAATGGTTTGCAGCATGTAACATAACCCGGACAGTCAGAGTATATGAGCAAACTCTACAGAAATCTGATTTTCTGTTTTTCAACCTTTCCTATGTCCATTCCAAGTCTTCAGCCTCTTGGGAGACTTTGTGTCTGTCCCAAATGGCAGCCTATTCCCTATATAGTGCGCTACTTTTGACCAGTGCCCATAGGGCTCAGGTCAAAAGTAGTGTACTATGTAGGGAAGAAGGTGCTATTTGGGACACACACTTAGAGAACTTGTGGCAGTAAGCCTGGGTCTGCAATAGAGCTCGCCAGCTTGTAGTCCTAAAAAATGGGAATGAGTTACGTTTGGTTGGTTCAACCATTCCTATGGGGAAAATTAATGGGGAAAGAATAGGGTTTTGGAATAAACGCCGAAAATAAGGTCTTAGGTTAACACAGGCTTATGTGATCTTATATATGTTTTGTTCTATGAGATAATATCAGTCAGTTAAAATGACCTTTATGAATTATAAAAGGCTTTATGTGCTTTTTAAAATTACATAAATGCCTCAAAACTCACAAAAAAATGACGTTAGCTGATGAAGATGATATCATAGAACAAAACGTATACGATCTCCTAAGCCTGTGTTTACCACAGACGCTATTTTCAGTGTTTTCCCAAAAACCCTACAAAACTCCATTAATTTTCCCGTAGACTTTGCCCAACAAATCATGGCGGAGTTAGTACCTACAAAAAGACGCCATTACTATTTCTCTATATGCCCCTGAAAGAAGCAGGGCCCCAGCTCCCTTGGCACTATGACGCACATAAAGGCCTATCGGTGCCCAGTCTGCCCACTAACATTAGAACCCTTCCCATCACCAAAACAGCTATGGAAATGGGAAGTAATACTCAAATACGACTTTTCTTGCAGTTGTGTCAGATCTTTTTGCATAATTTCCCTCTGGCCATTTTCCAATGTTGAATAAATGTAGGCCTATGGAATTTTACCATGGTTCCAGAAGAGGGGCCCCAATGAGTTGAATGAAGTGACAATTTCAATTAATCAGTGCGTCACCGCTCTCTCTCCCCCTTGTTCTCTCTAATATTTTCAAATACCCGGGTTAAATGCATGGGAGTGTATTTTAATCCCTGTATTTGATTATTTTCAAATACATGCCAATACTTTCCAACTGTATTTCCAAATACAATATTCAACTACTTGTATTTTCAAATAAAAACTATCTGAATACTTACTTTGAAATGTATGTGAAAGTAATTGAGAAATTTCAAATAGTATTTGATCCCAGGTCTGGCAGTAACATCATTTGTTTCTGTTCAAACTGTTTGTCTGAAAGAGGAGTTGTGGATGTAAATAATAAATAAAGGAGTGTTTTTACATTTTCGTGGAAGAGGGTGTGCTAACACTCTGACAGGAAGTCTATTAATTAATACATCCTTTTCTGTCTAAATAAAGTGTCTTGCATAATATAAGTTGTTTGGAATCATCTGGAGTTGAGTAGGAAGGATTAGTTTGAACTAAGATAGCATTTTCTCATATCCATGCAGGCTCCATGTATCTCAGAGTAGGAGTGCCGATCCAGGGTCAGTTTAGCCTTTTAGATTATAGCGAATGGACAGGGGGTGGCCTGATCCTAGATCAGCACTCTTACTCTGAGACGCTTGAATACTGGGCCCAGGTCTAAAATCATAAAAGCCAAATGAAGGCCCAATATCGAAGTCAACACTGAACAACAATATGACGCTTGCGTATTCTAGTCGTTACACTTTGAACACACCGACAGCGATATTGCGCAAAATAGTACGCAGCATCGTCTGGATGTGTATGCAACAAAAGTTCAACGTGCACCTTCTGTTACCATTTCTGTCAAGCCGTCTACGCATACGTTCATAACATCCAATGTATGCACCACACCAAACGCACTGCAACTGCCTCTGCAACGCTGCAAGGCTAACGCAGAGTTCCATTGGAAATGAATGTAATTCCGGTGTACCAAAATGCTTAGTACAGGCGCACTATACAGCAAGCCTACAACTCTCATGGGACACTCCCACCCAGACACACCTCCTACAGCCAAGTAAACAGCCACACAGCCCCCCTCCCTCTCTATCTCTGAGGCAAGTTACACTTTTCCATAGTTTAGGCTACTATTTGTCTGTATGTGTTGTGTCCAACCCTCTATTCTGCTTTAAATTCATTAATAGTCTCCTCAAAAGTGTACTGTAGTGAAATAACAATACTGTTCTTATTTATTGAAATTGTAGCTTATGATAAAAGTATGTCTGTCGTTTAAAAACCCACATTTTAACCGTAAAATAAGCACAATAACCTACCTGATCAGTTGCAACTTTGCAGATCTTGAAGAAAAATGTGCAATTTTCAAGTAGGATTCCTATACAGCCGAATCGAATTATTGGTTCCAATTCAATGGTGATTTCACCATTTGCAACTTTGCTTGTTCCACTTTCTGATGTCAGTTCTGCTAACTAAATGCGACCTCCACAAGACTCAGCGCGAGGCGGGCGTTTTATACCAAATGCGAGGTTGATCCTTGCACTGCACTAGATGGCAACATGGAAAGGTTTGTGGAGCTTGCATGGAGAGCCTGAACTTTAAATAGCTCATCCCTGTGGCCCGAGACACGCCTCCCTCACTACCTCCCTCCTTTTCTCAATGTGGTCTTTGACAGTCTGTAACAAGTCACAATTTAGTCACACACAGACAAATCAGTAGCAGTGTTTCGGTCAGTAGACCTACTGGACAATTGGGGTTTAGAGGGTGGATATAATTCATTTGGATTTGACACAATTAACAAATAAAGCTGAGAAGATTATAATGCACTAGAGGAGTAGAATCGGTGATCTGTGAATAAATGACTGGAGGGATGAATGAATGAACATGGGAATAAAATAGAAGAGTATATAGCATGAGAGAAAGCGAGATCACAAAAGGTCTCTCTATCTCTCTCTCTCCTTCTTTCCATGACGAATAAGATTTTCGACAAACGTCAGAGAGATTGTGTACGTATGTGCCTGCATTAACATACCCCTATACCCCCTATACCTAAACAGATGTAGGATCCTAATTTTAGACAGTTTGCTACAGCAGGAAAATAATCCTGCAGCAACCGGAATCATAAGGGAAAATCATGTCAAATTTCAAAGTGGAAATTACAAACTTCAGAAGCCTTTTGAAACCTCAAATACACTATAAGTTCAACATTTCCTGCATTGCATGAATGTTTTCCTGCAGCAGGGTGATCAGATTAAGATCCTATATCTGTAGCCACTCATCGGACCAAGTCATTTCCTTTCAGCTGATTCACAACTGTTCCAGTAAGCACAGACAGGTTGGTTGAGTTTGCTCTCCTTGTTTCCGCGAATTCTATGGTCTGTATACACCAGCCAGCCAGGCCGGTACCTATAGAGTCGTGGTGTGCTGTCGTGACATGACGTGAGGGTGTTTACTTGGAAACAAACTTGGAATCCATCTCTGCATCAAATCAAAACAAAAGCTATGTTAACTACACAAGTTGTATTAACACACCCCATCTTCTGGAACACGTGAGGAGAGAGGGAACGGAGGAGAGGAGGAATGGAGGAGGGTGTGTATCGTCACCATGGCCCTAACGCAGCTAAACAGTGACTTAAATGGCTCATAACATTTAATACATGCATGTGATGATGCGGTGTTACTAATCTTCCAAGAAGTCTCTCTCTCAACCAAACACACCTTAATAATATCCTTTTACTGCAGTGGGCAAAATCAGGGTCACAGACTGTTTCTTGGTAGTCTTAAACAAATCTACTTTGAAACCAAAGTAAACACCTGGTTATGGGCTGAAACGAAAGACACCTGTACCACGTCAGATATAGAGTTGCCATTTATTCCATTTTGAGTTTGCATCCCAATATTACACTTTATATACATCACAGAAGACCGAAATATAGCAAAACCGTTTCACATAGAAACACAAGATTTGTGGCTGTACTTTTTTTTAAAAACTATACATTTATGAATAAATTATTATAAATGATGAATTTGTGAGAAAAAAATTATAACATTCCATTCGTGAGGCCACTAGTAATTTGACTTCAAAAAAAGGACTACAAGAATGGCGTCACATCATCTCTGGTATAATGATGCATTATAATGATCTTGCTTCTGCTATGTGTGACCTGTTCAAATGTGTATTTTATTGCTTTTTTTATTAGGTCTTTGCATGCAAACCTTATTCAGGCTCATGGTTGATCCAGCCAGGGCTTCTGTATCGCTGTGTGAGGACATGGCCAAAGGACTGGTGGAAGGTTACTTGGACAAATGACAGAGGGAAACTGATTATAATTCGGAGTGACCAACAGTAACCCGAAGCAACAGGTAGTATACTCAGGTAGTATACACCCGTGGCATTGCTCATCTGTGTCTCTCTCTCTCTCTCCCCCCTCCCCCCTCACTCTTTCTCTCTAAATGTGGGTGAAGGCCAGCCTGCAGCGGGCCATTGTCTCCAGGTAGTAGAAGCTCCCAGTCAATCATTAGCTCACTTACGTATGTCAGACTTTGTTTGCTGACCATAGAATGGGGGTAAAAAGGCTCTTATTCGAAATGAAATGGATCCTTTCTGGTGTTTCATATTACTGTGGCTTGCATCCCAAATGGCACCATATTCCCTACCTAGTGCACTACGTTTGCCCGTTGCCCTATGGGCCCTGATCGAAAGTAGTGCACCATATAGGGTGCCATTTGGGATGCATATATAGTCAATGGAAGCAATATGGGGAGTGGCAGTTGGCAGATAAGCAGAAACTAAAGACTGTCCAATATTTGCACAGTAATACATTGTTCTGTGCAGTATTAAAACCATCACTGATTCTTTCTTTGTGTCCTTGTGAATGTGTCCTCAGCCCCTATATATACAGTAGTGCACTACTTTTGACTCAAGCTGTGCCAAAAGTAGTGCAGTCATGATTGTTAATGTATGACGACCTAATATAATTATCAATAATTGAGACCACACCGCTTCTGGCTCAGAGTCTCCTTGTGACATCAGATACATTCAGTGGGAGGACCAATCGGATGCCAAAAAAAATAAAAAAATTACAGATATAAAATACTGACTTCATCCTCTGTGAATCTTTGGCCCCTCAGCTAGTTAGTCCAGCGTTCTCAGCACTACCATCATGCTTCCACTACCCTCAGTCAGGATAATAGCACTGTTGTAATGTAAATATGTGTCACAAAAAGCAATAAGGGAGGGTAATGTGTTACAAGTCAATGCTACTTGTCACTTCCACCCAGGATTTTTTATTTTAACTTTATTTAACTAGGCAAGTCAGTTAAGAACAAATTCTTATTTACAATGACAGCCTACCAGGGAACAGTGGGTTAACTGCCTTGTTCAGGGGCAGAACACCAGATTTTTACCTTGCCAGCTCGGGGATTTAATCCAGCAACCTCTTGGTTACTGGCCCAACGCTCTAACCACTAGGCTACCTGCTGCCCCAACTCACTCACTGCATCCCAAATGGCACCCTATTCCCTACATAGTGCACTGCTTTAGGCCAGACCCCTATAGGCCATGGTCAAAGGTAGTGCACTGTAAAGGAAATAGGGGGCTATTTGGGACGCAATCACAGTCTGCTTTCACGGGAGTGATTTCCTTAGAGTGGTCACGACCCTGAGCTAGGGAGAGTTTATAATGGTTTACACAGTGGTTTTATGAGGTGAAGGTCTCTGTGTGGATGTGTTATTGTCACGTAGGCTGTCTCAGATGGCACCCTACAGATGTAGGATCTTAATTTGATCACCCTGTTGCAGGAGAACCTTCCTGCAAAGCAGGACATTTAAAACTTGTAGTGTATTTGAGGTTTAAAAAGGCTTCTCAAGTTTGTAATTTCCACACAGAAATTTTTTCTTGCGAAAAATGTATAAACTCCTACAAAAATGTCCATTAATTATAATCCACATAATAATTCAAATGTCCTGTTATTTCCCTGCTGTAGTAAACTGACTCAAATTAAAATTCTACATCTGTGTTACCAATATAGCGCACTACTTTTAACCAGGGCTTCGGTCAGACTTGAGCTGACGAAACCGGTTCGATCAAGTCTGGGCCTGTGTGTCTAACAAGTGTTTACTCTTTCACAACCCCTCTCCCTCTCCACTCCTCCGTCAGACCTCAAGATGTTCCCAACTTCCCACACATTCAGGCTCTTGTGGGTTCTGGCAAGGGGTCGGGATAAGGGGACAAGCCGGTTGACAACGCCCTCGGCTGGTTCTTGTGTACAGCAGCTTGAGAACATGTCCCCCTCCCTCCGCTCCGCTCCCTCTTTCCCCCCCATTTAAGAGTACCCATCTCTCTCCCCCTCTTCCTCCCTCTCCTCTCGCTGTCCCTTCGGCTCCTTTTACTCCACAACTCTCTCTCCCGACCTCTTCTATCCTTGACGGTTCCTTTGTGGCATTGGAACAAATAGAACAGAAAACACAGATTACAAAACCATCAAACCATATAGGATCCTCCGAGCCACCTGACCACAAATACATGATGATACAACCAACCAGTAAACCAAATAACTATTTACTAGAACAATGAACAAATTCATTGAACTATGTCCTAGAACTATGAGGTCAAATACCAATATCATACATGTGTTTTCTCTCTTGTCGCTTATTGACAACATAGGTCAAATCCCCTAGACCAGGTATTCCCAAACTGGGGTATGCGCAATGCCGTCGGGGGTACGCCACATAAAAATGTGATTTTTTTTTCTCTTTACATTTTCAAACAGTCCATTTATATTTTCCAAAGGGGCCATACATTTGGGTTAGTTTTTTTTCTCGTTTCTCGCCTGAGTAGCCTCGTTTCACTGCCAAAAATCAAATTAAAACATGTAGTGTTCAGCGAAATAACACAATGTCAAATACAGGTAGCCTAGTCAAATAATTAACATCCAATCACATTAACCGTTACTCTCTTGCGGGAATTCCACTATGTAGCTGCTGCTCATGGTGGTATCTGTACTGATGGCGCAAATGCCATGACAGGGAGACATAGTGGAGTGGTAACGCGTGTGCAAGCAGTTGCTCCCGACACCACTTGGGTACACTGCAGCATCCACCGAGAAGCTCTTGCTGCCAAGGGAATGCCTGACAGCTTGAAAGACATTTTGGTTAATTTTGTTAAAGCAAGGCCACTGAACTCTCGTGTATTTTCTGCACTATGCAATGATATGGGCAGCGACCATGTAACGCTTTTACAACATACAGAAGTGCGCTGGTTATCAAGGGGCAAAGTATTGACACGTTTTTTTTTTTAATTGAGAGACGAGCTTAAAGTTTTCTTCACTGACCATCATTTTCACTTGTCTGACAGCTTGCACGATGACAAGTTTCTCAAACGACTGGCCTACCTGAATGATCTGAATCTAGGATTACAGGGACTCTCCACAACTATAATCAATGTGCGGGATAAAATTGAGGCTATGATTAAGAAGTTGGAGCTCTTCTCTGTCTGCATTAACAAGGACAACACACAGGTCTTTCCATCATTGTAGGATTTTCTTTGTGCAAATAAACTCAAGCGTACGGACAGTGTCAAATGTGATATAGCGAAGCACCTGAGTGAGTTGGGTGCGCAATTACGCAGGTACTTTCTCAAAACGGATGACACAAACAACTGGATTCGTTATCCCTTTCATGCCTTGCCTCCAGTCCACTTACCAATATCTGAACAAGAGAGCCTCATTGAAATTGCAACAAGCGGTTCTGTGAAAATTGAATTTAATCAGAGGCCACTGTCATATTTCTGGATTGGTCTACACTCAAGAGTATCCTGCCTTGGCAAATTGCGCTGTTAAGGCACTGATGCCCTTTGCAACCACGTACCTATGTGAGAGTGGATTCTCGGCCCTCACTAGCGTGAAAACTAAATACAGGCAGACTGTGTGTGGAAAATTATTTAAGACAGACTCTCCAATACAACATTGCAGTTATGTGCATCCTTTCAAGCACACCCTTCTCATTAACCTGTGATGAGTTCTTCACAATTTTTCGATGAACAAATAACGTTTTATATGTAAGATGGTTAAATAAAAGAGCAAAATTATTGATTATTATTATTTGTACCCTGGTCCTATAAGAGCTCTTTGTCACTTCCCACAAGCCGGGTTGTGATAAAAACTCACTCATTCTTATGTTTAATAAATGTATTGTATAGTGTGTGTGTGACAGGCTTACATTGATGGCAAAAAAACTATTTGAGAGTGCGCTGACCCTGGTGCTAGAGGGGGTACGCAGCTGAAGATTGAATGTTTGAAGGGGTACGGAACAATAAAAAGTTTGGGAACCACTGCCCTAGAGAAAAGTAAAGTAGGAGGAAAGGAAGGAAGCAGAAAGAGAAAAAGTTGAAAGGACGATCTATATAGAGGCAAGGAAAGATAAACAAGGAGGGATAAAAAAAACAACAGAAAAGATGAAATTATGTTAAAAAAAAAAGAGAAAAGTCAAAAATAAGGATCAGAAGCAATCTTCTCCCTTTGTGTCTGCCATTTTGATCAAGGATATTTGATATGTGCAGCTAACTACATAGCTCAGTTATTATATGTTGTGTGTGTGTAGTAGGCGGTTGCTTGTGACCAGTTGAAACCAGTTCTGTTCTGCTCCTTTATGTCAGTCTGTGTTCTCGTCTGCTTCGAAGGGTCAATGGGGGAGTCTGTGTACTGTGAGGGGAGTGGGGGGGATGTTTTGGGGCAAGGGGTTCAGTAGACCTGCTAAATAATGGGTTCTGCTCTGTTCCTTCATGTCTCTATCCACTGGGCACAGACATCATTTAAAAAGTCTAGTTTTGATTTAATTCAACGTGAAATCAACAAACAATTTCACCATGTCATTGGATTTAGGTGAAAAGTTGGGCGAAGAAAATACATTTCCTTACGTTGATGACTTTTTGAAAACCCCCCCCCAAAAAAATGGTTGATATGAAGTGGAAACATTAATTCAATCAGTTTTTGCCCAGTGGGTGTCTACTTCCTAGGGCCAGTGGGGGAGTCAGCATACTGTGGAGGGAGTGGGAAGGGGGGAGGGGGGGGGAGGGTTTCGGGAAAGAAGGGGTTCAATGCAAAATAATGAGTTCACAGCAAGAGGTCTCGTCTTCACAATCCACTTACCACACTGGCCAATGTCTAATTGTTTATCCATTTCTCTATGTCTCTCTCATTCTGTTTGTGTGTGTGTCGCATGAGCAGTGGCAGTCAAAGAATGCCCCTTTCCTTCCATCTCGTTCTTTTCCACTCTGTACCCCCTCCCTCTCTGTTTTTCCATTTCCTTCCATCACTTTCTCCCCCAGATTGTCGTACATCTTATTAAATAATCCAGCTACCTGACATAGGACACCCATTGATTTATGTCTTCAGTAAGAGACCTGTGACCTCAGCCACCCAAATCAAATCAAATTTTACTGGTCACATACACATGGTTAGCATATGTTAATGCGAGTGTAGCGAAATGCTTGTGCTTCTAGTTCTGACAATGCAGTAATATCTAACAAATTAACAACGACTACCTTATACACACAAATGTAAAAAGATGAATAAGAATATGTACATATAAATAGATGGCCGTGCGGCGTAGGCAGGATGCAGTAGATGGTACAGAATACAGTATATACATATGAGATGAGTAATGTAGGATATGTAAACATTATTCAAAAGTGGCATTATTTAAAGTGACTAGATACCTTTATTAAATCCATTGATTAAAGTGGCCAGAGATTTGAGTCTGTATATTGGCAGCAGCCTCTATGTTAGTGATGGCTGTTTAACAGTCTGATGGCCTTGAGATAGAAGCTGTTTTTCAGTCTCAGCTTTGATGTCAGTACAGGTGCCTCGCCTTCTGGATGATAGCGGGTGTGACTCGGGTGGTCAGGCAGTGACTCGGGTGGTTGTTGTCCTTGAGGATCTTTTTGGCCTTCCTGTGACATCGGGTTCTGTAAGTGTCCTGGAGGGCAGGTAGTTTCCCCCCCCCGGTGATGTGTTGTGCAGACCGCACTACCCTCTGGAGAGCCTTGCCATTGAGGGCGGTGCAGTTTCCGTACCAAGCGGTAATACAGCCCGACAGGATGCTCTCGATTGCGCATCTGTAAAAGTTTGTGAGTGTTTTTGGTGAAATTTCTTCAGCCTCTTGATGTTGAAGAGGCGCTGTTGCGCCTTCATCACCACACTGTCTGTGTGGGTGGACCATTTCAGTTTGTCCGTGATGTGTACGCCGAGGAACTTAAAACTTTCCACCTTCTCCACTACTGTCCTGTCGATGTGGATAGGGGGGGGGTGCTCCCTCTGCTGTTTCCTGAAGTCCACAATCATCTCCTTTGTTTTATTGACGTTGAGTGAGGTTCTTTTCCTGACACCACACTCTGAGGTCCCTCACCTCCTCCCTGTAGGCGGCTCTCATGGGTGAACAAGGAGTACAAGAGAGGGCTGAGAATGCACCCTTGTGGGGCCCCAGCGTTGAGGATCAGCGGGGTGGAGATGTTGTTTCCTACCTTCACTACCTGGGGGTGACCCGTCAGGAAGTCCAGGACCGAGTTGCACAGGGCGGGGTCGAGACCCAGGGATTCAAGCTTAATAACGAGTTTGGAGGGTACTATGGTGTTAAATGCTGGGGCTGTAGTCAATGAACAGCATTCATACATAAGTATTCCTCTTGTCCAGATGGGATAGGGCAGTGTGCAGTGTGATGGCGATTGCGTTGTCTGTGGACCTATTGGGGAGGTAAGCAAATTGGAGTGGGTCTAGGGTACCAGGTAAGGTGGCCATCTTGAAGCATGTGCGGACAGCAGACTGGGATAGGGATTGATTGAATATGTCCGTAAACACACCAGCCAGCTGGTCTGCACATGCTCTGACGTCGCGGCTAGGGATGCCGTCTGTGCCGGCAGCCTTGCGAGGGTTAACACGTTTAAATGTTTTACTCACATTGTCCATGGAGAAGGAGAGCCCACAGGCTTTGGTAGCGGGCCGTGTCAGTGGCACTGTATTGTCATCAAAGCGAGCAAAGAAGTTGTTTAATTTGTCTGGGAGCAAGACAATCCGTGATTGACTGTAGACCCTGCCACATACGTCTCGTGTTTGAGCCGTTGAATTGCGACTATACTTTGTCTCTATACTGACGCTTTGCTTGTTTGATTGCTTTGCGGAGGGAATAACTACACTGTTTGTATTCGGTCATTTTTCCAGTCGCCTTGCCATGATTAAGAGCGGTGGTTCGCGCTTTCAGTTTTGCGCGAATGCTGCCATCAATCCACGGTTTCTGGTTAGGGGAAGTTTTAATAGTCGCAGTGGGTACAACATCACCGATGCACTTGCTAATAAACTCGCTCACCGAGTCAGAGTATAAGTCAATGTTGTTGTCTGAGGTTACCCGGAACATATCCCTGTCCACGTGATCGAAGCAATCTTGAAGCGTGGAATCCGATTGGTCAGACCAGCGTTGAATAGAACTGAGCACGGGCGTTTCCTGTTTTAGTTTCTGCCTATAGGATGGGAGCAACAAAATGGAGTCATGGTCAGATTTGCCGAAGGGAGGGCAAGGGAGCGCTTTGTATGCATTGCGGAAGTTAGAGTAGCAATGGTCCAGAATGCTACCAGCTCGTGTCGCGCATTCGATATGCTGATAGAATTTGGGAAGCCTTGTTCTCAAATTAGCTTTGTTAAAATCCCCAGCTACAATAAATGCAGCCTCAGGATATATGGTTTCCAGTTTACATAGAGTCCAGTGAAACTCTTTCAGGGACGTTGAGATACCTGCTTGGGGGGAGGATATATATGGCTGTGACTATAATCGAAGAGAATTCTCCTGGGAGATAATGCGGTCGGCATTTGATTGTAAGGAATTCTAGGTCAGGTGAACAAAAGGACTTGAGTACCTGTATGTTGTTATGATCACACCACGACTCGTTAATCATAAGGCATACACCCCCGCCCTTCTTCTTACCAGAGAGATGTTTGTTTGTCGGCGCGATGCGTGAAGAAACCGGGTGGCTGTACCGACTCTGACAACATATCCCGAGTGAGCCATATTTACGTGAAACAGGGAATGTTACAATCGCTGATGTCTCTCTGGAAGGCAACTCGTGCCCTAATTTCGTCCATCTTGTTGTCTAGAGATTGGAGATTGGCGAGTAATATGCTCGGAAGCGGTGGATGGTGTGCTCGCCTTCTAAGTCTGATCATGAGGCCGCTCCATCTGCCTCTCCTGCGGCGACCGCGTTGTTTTGGGTCGGCCTCTGGGATTAGATCCCATGTCCAGGGTGGAGGTCCGAACAAAGGATCTGCTTCGGGAAAGTCGTATTCCTGGTCGTAATGTTGGTAAGTTGACGTTGCTTTTATATCCAATAGTTCTTCCCGGCTGTATGTAGTAACACTTGAGATTTTCTGGGGTAACAAAGTAAGAAATAATACATAAAAATAAAATAAAAATTACTGCATAGTTTCCTAAGGACCTGAAGCGAGGCGACCATCTCTGTCGGCACCAGGAGTGTTTCGCTGTGTTCCAGTTCCATACCACTACAATGGACATATCGCATGGGTTCACCTAGTAAGTGGACATTGGAACGTAGCCTTGCTCACAGGCTTTTCCAGGGGTCGTTTTGGGTTTCAGCACCCCTAGTGAGCCCATCTCTCTCTCTGGTTACAGCTGAAGAATGTGCAGTATTCCCCCCTATCAGTCTGTCATGCACACAGTGGTCTCTCTGTCTGCTTGTTTTTGTCTTGAGAACAATCTATATTTATCCCCTTATAGTGCTACTAAGGGTGTTTATCTGGAAAGTTAGGTAACAATTACAACAAAGCCACTCGATGGCAAAAAATAATATTGCTTAACCGGATCTTGCTCGATTACTACATGAAAGCAACTCACTCCTGCCCCAGACAGTCAGTTTTTCCCGCTGTAGTTCTTACCGTCACCACAGGGTTCACTGTGACCTCTGACCTACCCCTGACACACAATCCTGGTAGTTCTGGGTGTCTGTATCTAAGTAACCTAATGTAGCAGGCGTCAAATAAATGCCTGAGCGGTTTCGGCAAAATCCGGAAGCATCCGGTTCAGACTTCACCTCTTCTCAACTGAAAACCGGATGCTTCCAGTTTCCTCCGGCCCCGCTGAGGGTGGTGTCTAACGGAACTAATGAAAAGTTCTCTCTTGCTCTCCTATCTTTCGCTCTACCTCCTCTCTCTATAGCCCTCCTTTCCCTCTCAGACTGTCATCAGATAAGACCTCGTGTTACTTTGCTACTCGATCATAGCCCCTCGCACATGTACATGTCAATGTACCTCTTCAGTGTCATGGTCTACTTTCTTAATCCCTTGCCGGTGCTCAAATGGACTGCTTTCCTTCTCTCAATTCATTGGCTGCTCTCAAGAATCTCAAGGGGGGGAAGACCCCTGCTTGTTTTATGTTTGTATACATGAGGCATGATGAGGTCTGCTCTGTAGCAATAGAAATGCACTATCTGAAGTTCACATGCACCACACACTGCAAAAATACTATGCATTAAATTGACCAAACGTAATCATTTGTATGGGGGTATGGAGGCCATTGGCTCAACTTACCTCAAAGCACCTTAGCTCACAGAGCTACAAGGATTCACTTTCAGGAAACCTATAACACAAATTCATTTAACTTTGTGAAAATCCAGTAGTTTTTTTTGCCTAACTTACCACTTTTCCCCCCCATGTGGTTTCTTCCTTTACAGACTCCATGAAATTATTACCTCTTCCTAAATATTTGGTCATTATTAATATGTGTAGGGTTTCCTAGAAACAAGGGGTGGCTCAACATACCCCACTCTCCCCTACAGTTTTGGTGCTTTACCAAGGGATCGTTCTTATAGTTCATTTGTTGTTTTCCACGATGTAACTCTGGGTTAAATTGGGTTAAGATTTTGGTACTGGAGGAGAACCGTTCAGTTGTCTGCCTTCTTCATGAACTGTTGGCCAGTATTGAATTACCAATACCCAGATCATGAAAACTTCATGACAAAAAGATTTAATAAACAATAATAGGGTTTATTGCTTATTTTTACTATTCTGACTTATTGGATTAAACTAAAGACACAAAAGATAAATGTGAAAGAAATGTTTGCTAAAAGGAAATAAAGAATGGAAAATAACTTAACCAACTCCGAGGAATCCTCAGATGACGTACTGTATGATGTTTCCATGGAAAGTCTCGATACAGAAGTTCCCTCTCTCATTGTTGTCAATAATTCATATAAAAGTCAAATAATAATTGAACAAACTGGCAGTGGGCAGCCAACACATGAAACGACGCAGGAGGTACAACTATGACAAGAGTATTGAATTATTTAAGAATTACATCGACTATGATTCATATGGCATATTGTGCCTTGATTTGAACACAGTATCAAAAGGTAAACAATATGCTTTAATCCCAAAAGGGACTGTTCCTGGCAGATAGGCAGTTGTGTGAAGCTGTATTAGGTACTTTAGTCCAGGTATGTCATCTGGAACAGGCTGTGGCATGTTTGAGAGTCCCGCTGGCGTCACACTGAAAATATAAAAACAGAAAGAAAAGAATGATACATCCAAAAATCACTTTTTGACAAGGCTACCTCAGATTCTTGTGATGTAGGAAGAGCTATTATTAATATATTGCAACCATTGTTAATGTTTGATATTTTATGCATTACTGACCAAATACAATAACTCCCCAGGAGTTAATGTAAAGGAATGTACGTCACGAGTCGACAATAGGAAGCGTGCCGTGTGAATGAAGGCACACAACGTGATCATGTACGGGACCCGTGTGTGTGTGTAAACCTCTTCCTGTATGTTCAACCAGGAGCTAATCTCAGCATGATCTTCAACCAACCACTGATTTACCCATTGATTTAATAATTGTACCCTGAATTTCACTAAGTTGGCCTTTATGTCTAAGAAACGTTCTTTACAACTTCAATCTATTAGGCCTATGCATCGTGTCTGGTCATCAGACGATACTCCGGTAATAATACCTTGTGTGTGGCTTGTTTTCACATTACCCTGAAAATATTCGTATATTATTCTAATTGTGACCCTAACATTATTACTTTTGTGCAGAAACGAGTCAGTCAACCATAGAATTAGAATGTTGTCTAATTAATAAATAAATCTACTTTATTCTAATTATATGGAGTCAACATTTGTTTACATCTCGGCACACAGATCCAAATCTTGCATGCTGGTTGACATGACCTGGATGCCACAGAGGATGAGTTGCAAACTTGAATGTTGTGAAAATTCTGTGCAACTTCCAGAGGCGCTTTAAGTTACAGTTTTAACAGTGGCTACGTAGGCTACTGTTGCTATCATAATGTAGGCCTACAAGAGAGGCCTTCCATTGAAAACAACGGAGAAAATGCATCCTATAACGTTTTAACATGGAAATAGCTGGTCTATCGTTCCGCCTACAGTGGCAGCCAGTGTGTGGTGTTGAATGTAGGCCTACATTCCATGAGAATGAAAACAAAACATGCGGGGCTTGACATTAACCTGTTTATCCACTTATCCTTCAGAAAAGTAGGTGACTAAAAATGTGTTGTTTGATGCAAGAAACCACTTCACAAAATACATGATTATTCCCATACTATTATTGCAGAGAATCAGACACATTATGCTACCCTCTGCCTATTGGCTATTTAGCTCATTCAAGCCTCTCAAAATACAACCCGACCCCTTTAGGACAAAAGAAAAGCTCTTTAACCGACTAGCTTTTGAAATATGTCTAGAAACGTACATGTTTCGTGCTCTTGTAGGAAGCAATCACTCCCCTGTTGCTGACTACAAATGATCTGTAACTAGGCTAATAACTAACTAACTAGCAAAGGATATTAACAAAAATGTGCACACGTATACATGCAGCTCTCGCTTTGATCTCAAAACAAGCGCATCGACACACAATCGCTCATGCTGTAAACAGTCCAGTTCAAAGTAAATGTCACAGATTCATATGGCAATGGTCTAGTTGCATATAGGTCTACTGCAGCTCTGTTTATGCCGCACCGGTCTGTGTTGAGTACGTGCTGAGCCGTGCGTGTCAACGCAACAGAACCCTACTCTAATGCGTTCTGCCTACAACAAAATAGTTTGTTTTGTTCAGGTATGTTGCATTGTGTTAAATTTGAGGTAAGCTATGTGATCACACTGGTAACAGATCCGTTGTATTACTTGTGAGGCACAGCCGAGTGAGCATACATTTAAATAATTTGCTTTTTAATTGTATTTTACTGGGCTGAAGGTGCCTGCATCTGATGGTCAGTCTCAGCGGGGAGAGAGAGTAGCAGACGGAGTGTCCGCCTCAACTTCCCTCTGCCAAATAGCTACCTGGACTATCCGCATTGACCATTATTGCACTAACTTTTGTGACTCATCACATACGCTGCTGCTACTGTTTATTGTCTATCCTGTTGCCTAGACACTTTATTCCTAGTTATATGTACATATCTACCTCAATTACCTGGTATCCCTGCACATGGCCTCGGTACTGGTACCCCGTGTACAGTTGTGGCCAAAAGTTGAGTGACACAAATATTAATTTTCACAAAGTCTGCTGCCTCAGTTTGTATGATGGCAATTTGCATATACTCCAGAATGTTATGAAAAGTGATCAGATGAATTGCAATTAATTGCAAAGTCCCTCTTTGCCATGCAAATGAACTGAATTCCCCCCAAAAAGTTCCACTGCATTTCAGCCCTGCCACAAAAGGACCAGCTGACATCATGTCAGTGATTCTCTCGTTAACACAGGTGTGAGTATTCTGCCCTTGAGTTGCGTTCCCATGCAAAACTAGACAGATAGCTAACAACTAAGTCTTCAATAAAACTCCCAAGGCGTGACTTTTCTTGAATGAATATATTGAAAACGTTTATGTTGTAAAACTGCAAAACACAGAAAAGAATATACTTTAGTATTCAATTCACACCAACATACTGTAGCTGTACATTATACATTTGAAGTTGCATGAATACAAAGCACGTGCTACGGTACCATGCATCTGGCATGATGCCAAACCATATAGCTAATTGCTTTCTCATATGGTAATTGACTAACTCCTTTCATTACTCTAATAATGTACAACCATCTATGTAGAATAACAAGGCATATTACACTAGAAACAGTAACAAAAATACAGTATTGTATATTTTACAATTCGTTTGCATGACGCACGAGCAAAGTAATACAGCTAACATCATACATGAAAGGCATTGCAATTTGTGAGTAAATGCAACCAACCAACATTGATATGTAAGAAACTCTATCAATAACAAGATTATCATCATTAGCTAAATGCTTGAATCGAACTTACAAACAAATATTTTCCAAGGCTGAAGCGTGACAAGAAATAACTACACTGAAAGACCTGCACCGTAGCGTTGTTTTTAGCTGTTTCTAAGCGTGCAGAACGAATTCTCTACTTCCTGATTGCGTACAGTCTAAGTACCAGAAAACTCCACTAGGGGGCAAATAACACCATGGAACACAATGAAAATCCATTTTAACTATTGTAATAAAATAATCTGTTACCTTCTAACAGGATGGCAGCACAGTGAGTGTTGACGAGGACAAGGCTGGAGATTACTCTGTCATGCTGATTGAGTTCGAATAACAGACTGGAAGCTTCAAAAGGAGGGTGGTGCTCGGAATCATTGTTCTTCCTCTGTTAATAATGGTTACCTGCAAGGAAACACGTGCCGTCATCATTGCTTTGCACAAAAAGGGCTTCACAGGCAAGGATATTGCTGCCAGTAAGATTGCACCTAAATCAACCATTTATCGGATCATCAAGAACTTCAAGGAGAGCGGTTCAATTGTTGTGAAGGCTTCAGGGCGCCCAAGAAAGTCCAGCAAGCGCCTGGACCGTCTCCTAACGTTGATTCAGCTGCGGGATCGGGGCACCACCAGTACAGAGCTTGCTCAGGAATGGCAGCAGGCAGGTGTGAGTGCATCTGCACGCACAGTGAGGCGAAGACTTTGAGGGTGGCCTGGTGTCAAGAAGGGCAGCAAAGAAGCCACTTCTCGAGGAAAAACATCAGGGACAGACTGATATTCTGGAAAAGGTACAGGGATTGGACTGCTGAGGACTGGGGTAAAGTCATTTTCTCGGATGAATCCCCTTTCCGATTGTTTGGGGCATCTGGAAAACAACTTGTCCGGAGAAGACAAGGTGAGCGCTACCATCAGTCCTGTGTCATGCCAACAGTAAAGCATCCTGAGGCCATTCATGTGTGGGGTTGCTTCTCAGCCAAGGGAGTGGGCTCACTCACAATTTTGCCTAAGAACACAGCCATGAATAAAGAATGGTACCAACACATCCTCCGAGAGCAACTTCTCCCAACCATCCAGGAACAGTTTGGTGATGAACAATGCCTTTTCCAGCATGATGGAGCACCTTGCCATACGGCAAAAGTGATAACTAAGTGGCTCGGGGAACAAAACATCAATATTTTGGGTCCATGGCCGGGAAACTCCCCAGACCTTAATCCCATTGAGAATTTGTGGTCAATCCTCAAGAGGAGGGTGGACAAACAAAAACCCACAAACTCCAAGCATTGATTATGCAAGAATGGGCTGCCATCAGTCAGGATGTGGTTAATTGACAGCATGCCAGGGCGGATTGCAGAGGTCTTGAAAAAGAAGGGTCAACACTGCAAATATTGACTCTTTGCATCAACTTCATATAATTGTCAATAAAAGCCTTTGACACGTAAGAAATGCTTGTAATTATACTTCAGTATTCCATAATAACATCTGACAAATATCTAAAGACACTGAGGCAGCAGACTGTGGAAATTAATATTTGTGTCATTCTCAAAACTTTTGGCCACGACTGTATATAGCCATGTTATCGTCCCTCATTGCATTTATTATTACCTTTATATTAATTCTCTTTCTCTGTAAGTACGCCTTTCACTGTTAGTCATCACCTGCTGTTTACGAAGCATGTGACGAATAAAATGTGTTTGATTTGTTGTATTTCCTTACCAAACTGGTGCCAGTTTAGCCTGGGTACCAGTCTTTTAAGCTAACATTCCAGTCATTGTAGCCTACTCCGTGTCGAGTACAGGTAGTGGAACGTTAGTTAAAAAATAAACTAATAAAACACTGGTACACGGACTAGTACAAACGCGGCTCTGTTCGATTTAATCTTTGAGAGATACGTTTTTGAAATCACAATGCATCCTGGGAGTGGAAGACAAATAAAGTGGAGGGAGGAAGTACAAGTGGTTCCCCAGTAATAAAAATGGTCAACCATTAAATCCTTACTTTAAGCTGCAATAATATCATAACTGCTTCTTCCAAAATTATTGCCACCTTTGATTTTTTTTTTTTTTACTCTTTATAAAATAAATACTACAAATACTGAGCTATATTGTATACTAAAAGAACCCAATTTTGTACAAATACAATTGCGCCGAGATAAAACATTTTTTTTACAAATAATTTACAAAAAAATCTAAAGAGGAAAACGGCACTTAGTCTTTTTCTATGTTTTATGAGATTGAAGTACACGTTGGAGGGATCTTAGCCTTATGGGACTGCCCTTTTCAATTCAAACCACAGATTCTCAATGTTAAATGTTTTATTTGGGTCCTCTACCAGGCAAGTTTACCACTGTTTCAGAGTTTTTAAAACTTCAATTGTTGCCCTAAAAGTGGTATGTTTATTTGTATTTTTTATATATTTGTTGTACCTGATTTATGAAAGGTAACAACCATTTCGCCTCTTCATTTGGGAGTTTTGTCTTTCCCAATGGTGATGAATAATAAAATGTTACCTCATTTTATACCCCAGTGAAACAGGAAGCCATGAAAGTCCAAAATACAGTTCCTAAAACTGAGATTAATTAAAAGTAGAATGTTAATGCAGGTTAAATGTTGTTTGATTTTACTTATAAGAATCATTAGGGGTGCCAATAATTTGACACCCATTTTTTTTTGTCAAAGAAAATGTCTTTGAGCAATTATTTTTGTATAAAATAATAATTTTGCATAGCCAATTATCCAAATGGTTCTACCTAGATAGGTAGGTAGAACTGCACAATTGAACTTGAGTCATCTAGGAATGTCCACTTGGTGGCGACAGAGTTCCATCTCCTTGGTTGAGTCTGTCTGAACGTTGACTGCTGGCGTGTCATGATCATTGTGATATTCAAGCGATACTATCATCTCCACAAATCAGACTGTATAGCTTGTTTTTCCCAACACGTAGGTAATTTGTTTTCCAAATGGAACTGTGTCGCCACCAAGTGGACATTCATAGATGACCCCAGTTCAATTGTGCAGTTCTACCTACCTATCTCCGTAGAAGCATTTGGATATGCATCTCACGTGTTTCTAATTCAGAGGCAATGACGAAAATCAGTTAACACATTGCAAGGTACCCTTAGTTCTAGCATGGTGCTTTCTCGAAGTTGCTCTCCTAAACTTACTGCAGGCCAAACTGTAAAGATGGTGCATTTGGCTGTACAGTTCGACTAGGGGAGGAGTATTGAGTCCTGGCTTTACAAATGATAAACATTACCAAACATTGTATTTCAGAATGTAGGCCAACTCATACCATACTCAGTCACGACGTAAAGTTCAGTAAAGTTCATCTTCAGTCTCGTGCACTTTAAATACCAAAGGCTAGGCCCTACTTACTTGGTTTGTGTGTTGTGGTGGAATCTGTGATGCAGACCCCGGTCAATGGCCACGAACTTTCAAGGTTCTCATTTGAAACCCTTCAACAAACAAAACAACTCCACGGCATAATCTTCTGTCGTATCTTATACGCATATTCATCAAAATATTCCATGTAAATAGTTCCGTAATTGTTGGAGAGGGTCAACAGCACTGCATGCGACGAAAAAACAATATATCCAGCGAGGAAAGATACTTTTGTAACAAGCTGATTGCTGCGCCTGATTCCAGGCTTGCGAAATTAACACCCTGGGGTATGCAAACAAGAGATGAAAACCTGTGTGTGGTGGTAGGTAATTAGAGACCCTCTAAATTCCCAAGTGAACTAAAGACTATTTTGTGATCTCAACTCAGTGGGAAATTAATATGTATTATTATTTGGCTGCAAGGAATATACACTTTTATTTTGGGCTTTTATGAAAATGCCGTAATATAATGTAATATTTGTTATTTTCTCGTGACCCACTTTTATTTGTTTTGTTTTTTGTGTGAGGGGTTCAAACAACCATCTTTATTTATTTTCAGTTTTTTTTATCAAATGGTGGCGGGTGATTTTAGCCCTATCCTGTGTTCGTTGTTGGTGGTAGTGCATCTTCATAACTCACTGAGAATACATTTGTGATTGTAAAATAAACGTGATTTAAAAAATATATATACAAGTAGCCGCTAACGTTTTGATCACATTCACCGTGTTGCATCACTAGCAGGGAAGATACCATGATCAAGAAGGTGGTTAACCCATGGCGACGCTCAGCCATTGCATTCTGGCTGTTTTTTTTTAGTTAACTAGGAGTCAGTTAAGAACAAATTCTTATTTTACAATGATGGCCTACCCTGGCGAAACCCTCCCCTAACCCAGATGACTCTGGGCCAATTGTGCACCGCCCTAAGGGACTCCTGATCACAGCCGGTTGTGATGCAGCCTGGGATCAAACCAGGGTCTGAAGTGATACCTCTAGCACCAAGATGCAGTGCCTTAGCCCGTTGCGCCACTCGATGACCCCTGCGAATTCCCCAAATGTGGAAATGTATACATAACCACAATGAACACTGTTTTTTAAAATCAACAACATAGCTCAGGCAGTAGGAATCTCTCTCATCCATTTATATGCAGATGATACAGTCTTACACTCAGCTGGCCCCTCCCCGGATTTTGTTTTAAACGCTCTACAACAAAGCTTTCTTAGTGTCCAACAAGTTCTCTGCCCTTAACCTTGTTCTGAACACCTCCAAAACAAATGTCATGTGGTTTGGTAAGAAGAATGTCCCTCGCCCCACAGGTGTGATTACTACCTCTGAGAGTTTAGTGCTTGAGGTAGCCACCTCATATAAGTACTTGGGAGTATGGCTAGACGGTACACTGTCCTTCTCTCAGCACATATCAAAGCTGCAGGCTAAAGTTACATTTAGACTTGGTTTCCTCTATCGTAATCACTCCTCTTTCACCCCAGCTACCAAACTAACCCTGGATCAGATGACCATCCTACCCATGCTAGATTACGGAAACGTGATTTATAGATCTGCAGGTAAGGGTGATCTCGGCTACTGGTTGATGCTTATTTATAAAACCCTCTTAGGCCTCACTCCCCCCATCTGAGATATCTACTGCAGCCCTCATCCTCCACATACAACACCCGTTCTGCCAGTCACATCCCTGGGTCGCTCCTCTTTTCAGTTCGCTGCAGCTAGCGACTGGAACGAGCTGCAACAAACACTCAAACTGGACAGTTTTATCTCAATCTCTTCATTCAAAGACTCAATCATGGACACTCTTACTGACAGTTGTGGCTGCTTTGTGTGATGTATTGTTGTCTCTACCTTCTTGCCCTTTGTGCTGTTGTCTGTGTCCAATAATGTTTGTACCCTGTTCCGTGCTGCTACCATGTTGTGTTGCTACCATGCTACTCTGTTGTCTTAGGTCTCTCTCTGTGTAGTGTTGTGTTGTCTCTCTTGTCCTATATTTTTATTTTATTTATTTTTATTTTGAATCCCCATCCCCGCAGGAGACCTTTTGCCTTTCGGTAGGTCGTCTTTGTAAATAAGAATTTGTTCTTAACTGACTTGCCTAGTTAAATAAAGGTTAAAAATAATAATAATTTTAAAAAATGAAACAGACTCAAACTGATTCCAAATAGACTATATTTGAAAAAAGGAAATACACAAGAAACAGTAGCAGTCATAAACCATAGTCAACTAAATGTACAAAACTCTACTGAAGGTCCTTCATGGTGGATAAATGCTTAAAGATACTGTGTTGAATCAATGTTAATAATATATTTGATGTCAACACATGGCAGTGATATTATGTCCTTTAATACAATGTCCAGTGTTTGACTGGAGAAACAACATTTTGCCTGCCGTGTGGTTGAGACGTTTGCTGTTGATGACTTGTTCTCCATCTTGCCCTCTAACTCTAGAACAGTGTAAAAAATCCTGCTCCTCTTTGGTCTGCTATAACGTTTTCTCACAGTAAACCACACATGTTGACAGGTAACTTTTACATGAAATTGGTTGTATAAAACGTGGTAGTGTGAAGGAGGTTACTTTGGTTGAACTCCAGAGGAATGGTTTACTTTGTTCTTTAAACTGTGGCACCTATACTGAAGCCTTCCCAGATAAGAGTTTGGCTGCTGTGGTTGTTCTCCTCCTTCTCTTCCTCCTCCTCCTCCTCCTCCCTTCTCGCCATTCTTCCATTCTTCCCTCCTTTCATCCTGTCTCCCTCCTCATCTTGCCTCTCCCTTTCCCTCCACGCGCTCCCTTCTCTTCCTCACCCGTTCTTTCTCTCTCCCTCTCTTTCTTCCTCTTTCTGTGTCTCCCTCGCTCATCCTCGCTCCCTCCCCCTATACATAGATCTTGACACTACCTTCCTTCACATCGCTCCCACTCCCCACCCTCTCCCCCTCACACCCAGACCTTACCCTTCCCTCCTCCCTCCCCTCCAGCGCCACTGCGTCCACAGCAGCCCCCTCCCAGGCCAGGGTGCTGTGTGGCGGGCAGGTTCTTGTAGATAGCCCTGGAGTATGGTATGAAGCAGAGCCCCAGCTGGAGGTGACGGGCCAGGCGGCAGTAGGCGGCCAGAGCCAGGACCAGGAGGGGTGTGACCAGGAGGAAACCCACAACCAGGAGGGCCACACAGCCACCGTCATTCAGCAGGTCCGAGCAGTAGCGGGACGTCCCATGAGGGCGCACCTGGGGAGAGGGACACGGGTCGTATTTTTCCTGATTGTTTGTGTTACTTACTGTTTTTCACATGACCGTAAGAATGTTGCACTCAAAACGAAGAGATTGACAATGTCCCTGTGACTGTAAAATGCCATTAATAATGCATTGTAAATGCAACCGAAATGCATTGGTCTCACACGTTGCTATAACAAGGTAGTTTCTAACAAGCTAAAGCTAATGAGGCTTTCTGTTGGTGTCTTCTCAGAACAGATGGAGACGGTTGGTTTCAGCGCTCGTGATCAGGACAAGCGAAGGATGGAGGAATCAAGGAGGAGATGCAGGGAGACGATGATGTGCCCCTGGTAGTGTGTGTCTGAGGTGAGGCTAGACACAGAGCAGATAGCACTCTGACACACGCACACACACACACGCACACGCACACACACACACACACACACACACACACACACACACACACACACACACACACACACACACACACACACACACACACACACACACACACAGAGATTGAGCAACACTCACAAACCCAATCTATTTTGTTCTTGCAGACACATACTGACCCCACGAAGAACGAAAAGCCCTTCCATAGATTAAATGTGATTAATTGCCATTCTTATATCACGGCTGTGTAACATCACAATAATACCTACGGTACTTTACATTTAAAATGGCCACCTGTTGTTGTGGCGTGTGATGCTGTTGGTGTGAGGGAGAAGAGGGTGAAGGGGGGTGACAGAGAATATGTGAGGAATGGACAGGGAAAATTAAGGGGCTGCATTATCCTTCCTTAACTCCATCTGGTAAGAACAGAATGAGAGAGTATAGGGGGGAGCAATACCAAGGCACCAAGAGTGGTGCAGGAGGTTGGGAGGTGAACAGGAGGAGAGGAGAGGGAGAATGAGAGGAGAGGAGAGTTATAGGAGAGGGGAAGGAGAGGGAAATAGAGAGGAAAGGAAAGGAGAGGGATAGGAGAGGCACATAAAGTGTTGAGGGAGGTTGGGAGGTGAACACAGATACCACTACACGTTAATGTCTTTAATTTCCGCTTTCTGAGGCCTTATCAGGGATTTTATGTCTCAAACTTAATATTGTTTACATTAATTCTTATTGAAGGCATGTGGTTGTGAGTTGGGTGTGTGTTGGGTATCGAGCTCTGAAATCATGCAACTGTCCATTTCAAGTTCTTGCAGCTGGTTAGCGAAGATCCTCTATCATTTTCAGAGTTTGTGACAGCAAACTGTGAGCTCAGGGTAACTATTTAGCCAGCTTTGAAATCCCCCCTCCCTTCTTTCTCATCTCTCTCTCTCTCTCTCTCTCTCTCTCTCTCTCTCTCTCTCTCTCTCTCTCTCCCTCTCCCTCTCCCTCTCCCTCTCCCTCTCCCTCTCTCTCTCTCTCTCTCTCTCTCTCTCTCTCTCTCTCTCTCTCTCTCTCTCTCTCTCTCTCTCTCTCTAACCTAATCCCGTCTTAATCTGGTGCCACAAGGTTTCTAATTGGTCAGAGGGGAATCCTGTAACATGTCTCTTTGAGCACACACCCATGCATGCACACCCTGATCATTAGTAAGGTGGTCAGACCAGTAGTGCTGTGGCCCTTCTTCCCTTTCACACTCTGACCTACTCTGACCTGTAGGGGTGGCTGGGTGGGAAACTAAAACTAGTGGGATTTATGGGGGTCAAAGGTGTGTGTGTGCGAGCGTGCGTGCGTGCGTGCACCCTCCCACCTCTACAGGGTCTTGCGTCTGTGTGAGTCTGTGTGTGTGAGCACAAGTGTGCTAAATGTATTTCACATGACATTTTTGCTTATTTTGCCGGTGAATCTGTGCATGTGTGTGTTTAAAACTTTCTTGGACAGCTTGTAAGAGTAGGCTAAAGCGCACCTAGATCTGGGACCAGCCAGGCTGGCTAATCCCTACCTCCCTCTCTTCTTGAAAGTTCCCACCACTGACGTCACTCTCCCCTGACTCCTGAGTCCTAATCTGTCCAGTTTGATTTTAAACCCTGACTGGCACCCTATTCGCTATATAGTGCACTACTTTTGACCAAAACTCTATGGGCCCCACATGGTTAAAAGCAGTGCACTATAAGTGGGTGTGAGGGGTTCCATTTGGGATGTAGCCCCTGTTCTTAAACATCTGCTTGTGAAACACATCACAAAGAGCCAAACTCCACCCTCATTTAAACTATTCCAAACTCCACCCTCATTTAAACTATTCCAAACTCCACCCTCATTTAAACTATTCCAAACTCCACCCTCATTTAAACTATTCCAAACTCCACCCTCATTTAAACTATTCCAAACTCCACCCTCATTTAAACTATTCCAAACTCCACCCTCATTTAAACTATTCCAAACTCCACCCTCATTTAAACTATTCCAAACTCCACCCTCATTTAAACTATTCCAAACTCCACCCTCATTTAAACTATTCCAAACTTGTGGTGGATGGTGAAAGTTTAGTTAGGATTTACAGTTAGTCCCTCCTGAAATGTCAGCATGCTGTATAACATATTATTACTGGTTTCTTATCTAGCCTGATACTCCTGAGTACCTCTGAAAGGGTAAATTGTTATGACTGTTCTGGCAAACACCACTCACACTGACGCACACACGCTGACACACACACGCTGACACACACACGCTGACAGATGAATTATGAATGTGAAATTTAAATGACAGATAGGAATTTTGGAAGATGAATGTAAGTGTTGCACAAATGCCCTTTACTCTGTGTACACACGTGCACACACACACCCTTCTTACCGTAGAATGACAGAGGAACCCGAACACCACCATGGCGATGGCGGGGGTGAGGATGAGTCCGAACACCAGTCCGGCCAGGCAGGCGTTGATCCCAGCGATGAGCAGGTTCTGGGCCGTCACCAGCACCGAGCACGCCCAGCAGTCCAGAGAGCCTCGGAGCTCCAGGGGAGCGTCGTTACCACCTCCCCTACTCTCAGCTGCAGAGTACGGGGGTGGCACCACCACGCCGGAGGGGGTCCCCACAGGAGCGCTGGAGGCCAGAGAGTTGGAGTGCTGGAGGTGGTGGTGGTTGAGGGGAGAGAGCTCCTCGGAGAGTTCCAGAGCCTGGTGGTGGGCCCCCTTCTCCAGTGTACCGCTCACACTCATGGTCAACTAAGGAGGGAGAGATGGAGGTTAGCACAGGTTGATACGATGTAAACAACACAATGCAAAGCTACGCGGTCCTCTCTCTCTGTCTCTCTCACTCACTCACTCACTCACTCACTCACTCACTCACTCACACACACACACACACACACACACACACACACACACACACACACACACACACACACACACACACACACACACACACACACACACACACACACACACACACACACACACACACACACACACACACACACACACACACACACACGGTCCTTGTTTCTCGTTCTCGAGTGAACCAGTCGGTACAACGTCGTTTTTTGATGTATGCAAATGTAAACGGCACTGTATTTGCATGGGAAGGACATTTGAAGCCTCTTCCTCTCTTGTCCATCTCACACATGGTCCCTTGGTCCCCATCCCTCCCTAGACGCATCGTAGCTGAGGCGCCGCCGTCTTCAAAGGTAGTTCACAGGGAGGTCAGTTAGAGGAGTTATCTGCTAGAGGTAGAGGACGGCAGGCTGCGTGGTGCAATCTATAAACGCTCTCCCATCTTCTATCAGTGCAGGATGCTTATCTGAAAGCTGATTGGTCAGAGCGGGATGGTTATCTGACTGCTAATTGCCAGGTGAGGGTGCACAGAGGATGATGATGGATAAGATGAAGAGGAAGGGTAAGAGACGGAAGTGTTCATGCGTGTGTGTGTGTGTGTGTGTGTGTGTGTGTGTTTGTGTATGCTTCTGCACATGCCTGAATGTATTTGTTTATCGTTGGGCTGATAAAAGACTGCAGTTCCTGTCTCGTTAGAAAGAGAAAACCTAGAAGCATGGTGTAATGTCATGCCCCTTTGTTCAAGACACTGTAAAGGTTTTTGTTTGATTCTTCCAGTATGGTAAAAAAAACAACACACAAAATCACAATACACAAAGTTTCAAGTTCCCTTGAATCAGCTATAAGTTACAACTCCTAACTGACATGTCCCATTAACGCTGACAGGATGGCACCCCCTCCCCATGCTGACTAAGCGTTGCCCTGACCAGCCTGAACAATGGACTAAGGTCAGCGGCCAGCCCGCCACCCAGAAATAACCCCCCAGACCTCGGCACCGCAGACCAGAGGGGCCAAGGCCCGGCACTTAACACTGTTTTTTTTTTTTAAGTTGTGCAAAAGTAGTGTATTGAGCAATATTCCACAGGTGCAGGGTACAAATAATGCCATAGGAAAGATAATGCGTTTTGGTAGTTTTCAAGCACACCCATGAGACTTCTAGCAGCTTGAAGAGGGCACGACAACGCCTATTCCCCCTCAGGATACTGAAAAGATTTGGCATGGGTCCTCAGATCCTCAAAAAGTTCTACAGCTGCACCATCGAGAGCATCCTGACTGGCTGGTATGGCAACTGCACGGCCTCCGACCGCAAGGCACCACAGAGGTTGTTGCGTACGGCTCAGTACATCACTGGGGCCAAGCTTCCTGCCATCCAGGACCTTTATACCAGGCGGTGTCAGAGGAAGGCCCAAAAAATTGCCATGAACTCCAGCCACCCGAGTCATAGACTGTTCTCTCTGCTACCGACTATTTATATTGTCCACACCCCCCATTTTTACGCTGCTGCGACTCTCTGTTTATTATTTATGACTGGTCACTTTACCTCTACCTGCATGTACATATTACCTCAATTACCTCGACTAACCGGTGCCCCCGCACATTGACTCTGTACCTGAACCCCCTGTATATAGCCTCGCTACTGTTATTTTATTGTTGCTCCTTAATTATTTGTTATATTTCTATCTTTTTTAATTTATTGATTGTTCTTTTTTCTTAACTGCATTGTTGGTTTAAGGGCTTGTAAGTAAGCATTTCACTGTTAGGTCTACACTGTTGTATTCGGCGCATGTGACAAATAACATTTGATTTGGTTTGTTCTTCTTCCTCCCCTTTAGTACTTTTATTTCTAAAGCAGTGAATGCACATCCAGCACTTCCACAGGTGCAGGAAACAAAATTAAACGTTGAATGCCTCACATGTTGTTTGTCATGAATCTTGTTCTGGAGGCAGCGCTGCAGAGTGGTCACTAGCTGGCACAGCCACAAAGTCATAAAATTGGATTTTAAACCTAACCTTAACCACACTGCTAACCCTAATGCCAAACCCTAACCTTAAATTAAGACCAAAAAGCAAATGTTGACTTTGCAACTGGCCTATCTAAAGGAAAATCACTCTTCTGCCTCCAGGACAAGACTCATGACAATAAACGTCAACCTGCTAATTTTTCCACCCTTTACTTTTACCCAACAAACACCCATCAACCTCACCTGACCGTTAACCCCGACCCTAACCACGCTATGGAAGACATCCACTTGAGAAGTATTGTTACTGACTCGATAAGTGCTTACTTTATGTTCTACGTCAGTCTCCTATTGTTAGGTAAAGTGTTGTTCAGGTGTAAGGTCAGGGGTCCAGGAAGAGGGAGACCTGCTCACTCATTGTGTCACGACTTAAAATAGGCCTGCACTTGGCCGCTCCATCTGTTTTACACATCCCACGTACTTGTTATTCTTTGAAAAATGTCGCGTCATTGTTTCTCATAACTCTGGAGACACCGATATTAATCTGCTATAGAAATGACTGAATCATGTCCTATGGTATTTTCAAATGACCTTCCTCTGTAGCTTCATGGTGACTAATACAACAATGAACTACATTCAACCTGGTCCTTGAACGATTCTCATAATATATTCTCTAATCTAAAACATACTGAAGCAACTCTGTTGTCTTTTGACTGGCAGTTGCATACATGTTATTATCGAATGTTATTATGTGGTTATCTATGTTGTTACCTATGCATTTAATTATCAGTGATGCTAACAAGAATTGTCATTTTCACACAGATATTCACACAGATATTGGAATAGTTGTGGTCTAAATAGAATGCTTTAGTTAGTTCAACTCCCTCCCTGGGTCTGTACGTTCTCACTCACATTGACGTGCAGCCTGGTAGAGCCTCTCTCTCTTCCTCACTCTTCTCTTTCTCTTCTTCTCTCTTTTCCTTCTCTTCTCTTTCTCTTCTTCTCTCTTTTCCTTCTCTTCTCTCTCTCTTCTCCTTCTCTTCTCCTTCTCTTTCTCTTCTTCTCTCTTCTTCTTCTCTCTTCTCCTTCTCGCTTCTCCTTCTCTTCTTCTCTCTTCTCCTTTTCTTCTCCTTCTCTTCTCTTTCTCTTCTTCTCTCTTCTCCTTCTCTTCTTCTCTCTTCTCTTCTCCTTCTCGCTTCTCTTCTCCTTCTCTTCTTCTCTCTTCTCTTCTCCTTGAAGTTCCAGTGAAGCACTCTCTTTCTCCACTTATTCAAGCAGGTGGACAAGCTTCAAATGTTCTCTCTCTCCTGTCTTTCCTCAAATCTCCCCTGCGTTTTGGCTTTGGGTTTTCCCTCTGTATCAGTTCAGATTCCTTCACACTCTTCGTAATGAAGTTGTGACCAGCTCGTGTAGTAGTGGTATGCTGACCTCCTGTAGACGTAATCGCTTGCTGTTTCCTCTCTGCACTGTGCAGGGTCGTCGGTCCGTCAGGGATAAGTCAGTGTCGGTCCCCCTCCCCTATTTCTCAGACTGAAGTGCTTCGTCCTTTCACCTGATGTTCTCTCCCTGTCTGCAGTCGACCACTCCACCCTCAGCGCTTTGGGTCTCAGCTCTTTAGAGGTATCCCGGACCTCTGTGCGTCCCTCCGTCAGTCCGTCCCTCCTTCTCCTCCTATTCTCACATTCCCCTCTTGAGGAATTAGAGGGATGCCTTTCTCTCACACTCTCACTCACTTCTCCCTCACTCATTTCCCCCCTCCCTTTCTTAACTACTACATTGAGTGCTTGTGCCCCCACCTCACTCCTCTCCCTCTTAACTACTATAAGCCGTGCCTGTAAAGCACCCCCCCTCTCTTCTCTCTATCCCTCTGTTATCTGTGTGCAGCACTCTGTGTTAGGGGTTGGAGCCAGGCTGCTTCTCTGATAACCTGCGAAGTGATTGAGCCTGTGGAGAGAGGGAGAGGGGATGACGAGAGAGGGAGCGAGGGGGAGAAGGAGAAAGGGAGTGTGTATTTAAAGAGCTGCTATGTCGCTGTGGTCTAATCAGCAGCCAGGGATGGAGCAGAGGCTGCATGGTGCCACTGACATCCCCCACCATGTTACAGACAACCCTAGTTGCTTAGACTAATTCATGTAAAGATGGACATTAGCCAGTGCTTTTATTATTTTACAAAGATTTCTGTAAGGAAAGTGTAACAAATGTTGGTATTATCCTGTACTTACAATGGAAGACCTTAACCCTAACCCCAACCGTAGCTCTAACCCTAACCCCAATCCTAGCTGCAACCCTAACCCTAGCTCCAACCCGAATCCCAACCCGAGCTCCAACCGTAACCCATGAGTCTGCAGCAGTGGAAGATAGGGGTGTGAGAGAGCAGCTTCACACAGCTCTGATAGTGTTTAGGGATGGGTCCTTGATTCCCACTGAGAAACACCAAGAACCCAGATGAAGAAAGACCAGGAATAGAGGATGAACGTCATAACAGTTACGTTACGCAGAGATGCAAAAGATGCTAGCTAGGAAGTCCAGAGTGAATGAGAGAAACGCCACAACATGATGAAAAGGACAATATCAGGAATCACGGATCGGAGGGATAACTGGAAGGATCAATGGAACAAGGGAGGAAAAAGGGGATAAAAGGAGAGAGGAGACAAAGAACCTCTGAACTGATAAGAGAGAGAGTGCAGATCACAGAGTAATTACTGTTGTCTGATCGGATTTTCTCCCTCTCTCCCTCTCTTCTCCTCTCTGATACAGATAAAAGAGACTCAAATATCTGTAGCGATCAGGGATAAAGCCCAGTGGAGGGACAAGGTAAATAAATACTGACCAGCTCAAAGGGGAGAAGAGAGCGAGAACAGAGAGAAAGGGGTTCTCTCTGTTCTCGCTCTCTTCTCCCCTTTGAGCTGGTCAGTATTTATTTACCTTGTCCCTCCACTGGGCTTTATCCCTGATCGCTACAGATATTTGAGTCTCTTTTATCTGTATCAGAGAGGAGAAGAGAGGAGTCAAGGGGCAGGAGGGGAGAACTGAGAGACGGGGGATCCAAACAGGCTCAAATAGATGAGTTAGAGATACTGTTGATCTTTACCATCTTTTACTGCACACGTCTACTGGGCTTTACATGTTCATGTGTTTGCTAGCTTATATAATGCTTATCCGAACCAAGAAAGAAGAAAATGCCTTATCAGTACCATCTTCTACTACTACACCCAAGAGCCTGACTTACAGATCTGTTTGTGTCACATACGGCCTGTGGTTTACGTTTTCAAATGTTGGATTATGTAAGAAGAGGCGGAAGATGGATGAGTAGATGGGATGGGAGGAGGGTGGAAGAGAGGGATGTGGTTGACGCAATTCAATCAGAAGTGCTGCTGAAAGAGAGTGTGTCGGAGAGGGAGTGAGTGAAGAAGAAGTAAGCAGTGGAGAAAATAGCTTCTAAAACAAACTGTCGTTGCATCTGTGGCAGGGAATATAATCAAGCTTGAAACCGCTCACTGGTTGATTGGGTAATTGCAGTGTTTACATGTGAAAGTGGCAATTTTTTTGTCTGTCCTGCCAACTCTTTCTCAATAGTCTTGTGGAACCTCCATAGTAGACGGGTAACTGTTAAGCAACTCCAGTGTAGATTTGGCCTTGTGTTGTGGGTTATTTTCCTACTGCAAGGTGAATTCATCTCCTAACGTATGGAGTAAAGCAGACGGAAGCGGGTTTTCCTCTATGATTTTGTCTGTGTTTAGCTCCATCCCGTTTCTCTTTATCTTGAAAAATTCCCCAGTATTTGCTGATGTCAAGCATACCCACACCATGATGCCAGTGGTGGTCGGTGACGTTGAAGACAAGGGAGGATGATCATTTTTTTGATGAGCCTGGCCTTATTTCTGTTACAGCATATTGGATGACTGTCATTCATTTTCCATTCACCCAGCTCAGTGTAACATCGCCGGGTTTAGGCTACTACGTGATACTCAGAGTTTCCCTGTACCCATCATGACGTTGCTACAACCTAGCCTATGAATGAAACTTTACAACATACAGCGTCTTTGGAAAGTATTAAGACCCCTTGACTTTTTCAAAAATTTGTTAGGTTACAGCCTTATTCTAAAATAATCCTCATCAATCTACACACAATACCACATAATGACAAAGCAAAAACAGGTTTTTAGAAATATTAAATTTACATACAGGTGAAGTTGGAAGTTTACATACACTTAGGTTGGAGTCATTAAAACTCGTTTTTCAACCACTCCACAAATTTCTTGTTAACAAACTATTGTTTTGGCAAGTCGGTTAGGACATCTACCTTGTGCATGTCACAAGTCATGCAGCACTGGCCGACCAACCAGTGCTCCCGCACATTGGCTAACGGGCTATCTGCATTGTGTCCCACCCACCACCCGCCAACCCCTCTTTTATGCTACTGCTACTCTCTGTTCATCATATATGCATTGTCACTTTAACCATATCTACATGTACATACTACCTCAATCAGCCTGACTAACCGGTGTCTGTATGTGGCCTCGCTACTGTTATAGCCTCGCTACTGTATATAGCCTGTCTTTTTACTGTTGTTTTATTTCTGTACCTACCTATTGTTCACCTAATACCTTTTTTGCACTATTGGTTAGAGCCTGTACGTAAGCATTTCACTGTAAGGTCTACACCTGTTGTATTCGGCGCACATGACAAATAAACTTTGATTTGATTTGATTTGGCTGATTTCTATTGATTTTCCCATGATGGGAAAAGAGGTATTGAGTTTGAAGGTAGACCTTTAAATACATCCACAGGTACACCTCCAATTGACTCAAATGATGTCAATTAGCCTATCAGAAGCTTCTAAAGCCATGACATCATTTTCTACAATTTTCCAAGCTGTTTGAAGGCACAGTCAACTTAGTGTATGTAAACTTCTGACCCACTGGAATTGTGATACAGTGAATTAATCTGTCTGTAAACAATTGTTGGAAAAATGACTTGTGTCATGCACAAAATAGATGTCTTAACCGACCTGCCAAAACTATAGTTTGTTAACAAGAAATGTGTGGAGTGGTTGAAAAACGAGTTTTAATGAGTCCAACCTAAGTGTATGTAAACTTCAGACTTCAACTGTATTATTTCAACAAGAGTGAATCCATGTAACTTATTAAGACATTTTAAGCCACATTTTACTCCTGAACTAATTTAGGCTTGCCTGAACAAAGGGGCTGAATACTTGCAACTACTATTTTAGTTATCACATTCTTGTTAATCTTTTAAAAAATATCAGTTTTCTTCCACTTTCACATTATAGAGTATTTTGAGTAGATTGACGAAAAAATTTAGACTAAATCCATTTTAATTCTCACTTTGTAACATAATAAAATGCCAAGAAATCCAAGGGATATTAATAATTTTGCAAGGCGCTGTATGTATATACACGACAATCTATATTTCATTGATCCTATCTTAGTAATTATAAATGAATAATAGCTTAATTCATAGTCGGTGACCAACAATAGCTTGGTCAACAATAGCTTCAAAGGCTTTCTAGATTTTCCCATCATTAGTCCAACAACATGATGATCACACTAGTCCCTTGAGCCAGCATTGTGTTGGTGGGGTGTGAGTGTAAGGTCACACACACAGACACTGACCATCTGTGGCCATCAGATCGGGGTGGAGTCAAGGGGTTCCGGTCTAGAAGCTACAGTTTCGCTTCGGTACTGCAGTTGAACTGACACCTGGCCTAGAAAGACAATTTCCATGTAAAGCCACATAGAGGTCAGATTTGAAAATTCCTAATAAGACACTTTAGCGATCATCTTTGTGCACAAAACATCTATTGAATTATTCATATAATTGTCACTCAGGCTGATTATTCTTTATTTAAATACTTTAAAAAAAATCATTCACAGCCAAAGATATTAACATTTTATATTTATCCAATGTCTGTCATGTTTTTGGATGACGTGAAGACGTCGTCGCTGCTCCACTCAGTGCTAGTGCGCATGTGATGGTTCGTATACACCGGATGCAACCTGGATATAGACGGTCCATGAATCAGCATATGCGAACGTGAGTAGATTACCTTGAAAACAACGGGCGGACATCTTGGACGCAGTCTCCAGTTCTTATTATACCCTCAGTGGGTGGAGTGGACGGTGGATGCGACTTCCTGTGGAAGCAGGATGTCCTCCATTCTATCCAGCTTTCCTCCGTACTCGTTGACCTCTTCACACCGGGCCACAGGATGGGACACACTGACATTCCTTCTCTCACTGCGGGACCTGGATTTTTCTAGATTGGTGGATATATGTTTGGTGTTTTTGAAATATGAGGGGCCTTGTTACTTCATTGTCCCCCACGGTGGTGTGTGCGTAAGTCTCCTGATTGTGTAAAAAAAACGGGTTATTTCTGCACCCACTGAATGTGGTGGTTATTTCACCACATTCAGTGGGAGTCCATTCCTATACCCTCAGAGAATGCACAGCCAGAAATGTGTTGGTGGGTGGGCCCCCTCCAATAAAGAGAAACGTTTGCCGTTTTATAGCTAATCTCATGCTATTCTACACATTTTGTCAAGAGGCTAGACAAAATGTGGCTGTTTTAAAGCTAATCTCTTGCAATGCTAAACATTTTATAATGGGGCAGAAATGAAAATGTGCAGTTGTATAGGTCATCTCCTGCTATTCTACACATTTTGCCATGAGGCTGAGAGAAAATGTAGCATTTCTAATGCTAAAATATGCAGTCATAAACTCAGCAAAAAAGAAACGTCCTCTCACTGTCAACTGCGTTTATTTTCAGCAAACTTAACATGTGTAAATATTTGTATGAACATAACAAGATTCAACAACTGAGACATAAACTGAACAAGTTCCACAGACATGTGACTAACATAAATTGAATAATGTATCCCTGAACAAAGGGTAGGTCAAAATCAAAAGTAACAGTCAGTATCTGGTGTGGCCACCAGCTGCATTAAGTACTGCAGTGCATCTCCTCCTCATGGACTGCACCAGATTTGCCAGTTCTTGCTGTGAGATGTTACCCCACTCTTCCAGCAAGGCACCTGCAAGTTTCCGAACATTTCTGGGGGGAATGGCCCTAGCCCTTACCCTCAGATCCAACAGGTCCCAGACGTGCTCAATGGGTTTGAGATCCGGGCTCTTCGCTGGCCATGGCAGAACACTGACATTCCTGTCTTACAGGAAATCACGCATAGAACGAGCAGTATGGCTGGTGGCATTGTCATGCTGGAGGGTCCTGTCAGGATGAGCCTGCAGGAAGGGTACCACATGAGGGAGGAGGATGTCTTCCCTGTAACGCACAGTGTTGAGATTGCCTGCAATGACAACAAGCTCAGTCCGATGATGCTGTGACACACCATGACGGACCCTCCATCTCCAAATCGTCCCGCTCCAGAGTACAGGCCTCGGTGTAACGCTCATTCCTTCGACGATAAACGCGAATCCGACCATCACCCCTGGTGAGACAAAACCGCGACTCGTCAGTGAAGGGCACTTTTTGCCAGTCCTGTCTGGTCCAGCGACAGTGTGTTTGTGCCCATAGGCGACGTTGTTGCCGGTGATGTCTGGTGAGGACCTGCCTTACGACAGGCCTACAAGCCCTCAGTCCAGCTTCTCTCAGCCTATTGTGGACAGTCTGAGCACTGATGGAGGGATTGTGCGTTCCTAGTGTAACTCGGGCAGTTGTTGTTGCCGTCCTGTACCTGTCCCGCAGGTGTGATGTTCGGATGTACCGATCCAGTGCAGGTGTTACACGTGGTCTGCCACTGCAAGGACGATCAGCTGTCCGTCCTGTCTCCCTGTAGCGCTGTCTTAGGCGTCTCACAGTACGGACATTGCAATTTATTGCCCTGGCCACATCTGAAGTCCTCAGGCACGTTAACGCAGATGTACAGGGACCCTGGGAATATTTCTTTTGGTGTTTTTCAGTCAGTAGAAAGGGCTCTTTAGTGTCCTAAGTTTCCATAACTCTGACCTTAATTGCCTACCGTCTGTAAGTGTCTTAACGACCATTCCACAGGGTGCATGTTCATTAATTGGGAAACAGTGTTTAAACCCTTTACAATGAAGATCTGTGAAGTTATTTGGATTTGTATGAATTATCTTTGAAAGACAGGGTCCTGATAAAGGGACGTTTCTTTTTTTTGCTGAGTTTGTGGCTTATTGAAGGTGTGGATTTTAGTTATTTTTGGCAACCCACCCCATGAGTGAATGTCATTCCAGTTTTTCCATTCTGTTATATTTCGTCAAATCTGACTAACCCAGTGCACCGCTTGCTATGAATATCTATTGGTGTTTGCATGTTTGGAACAAAGTAAAGAGCATAATTATTTGTATTTTTTTGCTCAATCTGATTGGGTGGGCCAATCAGATTGAGACACTGACATTCCACTACTGTAGTGTCAGTCAGTGGAATTAGCTGAGGTGGAAACTGAAATCTGGACTTTGTCATTGAATCCTGTGAGTTCACTGCAGTTTCCTGCCCTGTCTTCTGTGTGACAATGTGTGTTTGTTTGGGCCTGCTTTTTTAACCTTGGATAGAACTCACCTTATGGAAACCACTCAATTTTATACACACACACTCAGGTCAAACAAAAGGAACCATTAGTGATTGACTTGAATGAGGAGACATCTGCAAGTGCCAGAGATAAGATCTAGCTCGGCTAAGCGATATGAGGGTTCGGCTTGTTATTGTATATGGGCCCAAAGCGTAAATAGAAGATATCCGCTCTCACCCACGTTAGTGGTCAGCCCATCAGCCTCAGGCAGGAAGTCAGATAAAAGGGCTAGATTCAATCTAAATCACTTCAGTTCAGCGTCACAGTGGGATTCAAACTTAAAAAGGCAATGTTCCATAGTCAGACTGCTTTCACAGTAAAACGCCGCATATGTCAGCTCAAGTCAGAAATTACTCTTACATTTTGATTGCGAAATCTATAAATCCAGCTCAGAGGGGTTTATTCAATAATCTATAGGTCTAGATTCTATATAGCATAGATTTTATAGGCTACTATTCGGGCCTTTTTTCAGATTTGACTGACTGGGATGTTACGTTCAATATGTTACTATTCTAACATTCTACCCAATATTTATTTACGTTAGGTGAACAACTGGTGGCTCTATCAGGTATGAGATGTGGTTTGTTTGAGACATCTGCAAAAACACTCCTGGCAGTCAGTGTTAGCTGTTCAGATGAGGCGTGTACCATCAATAGTTTAAACAATTAAACTATATGCACATTTTTGGCTTTATCAAAAGAGTTTATTTATTAATAAGTCATAGTAATGTCACACAAATTCACAAAGTGTTTAAGACATGTCTGGCTCAGTTTGGTGTGTGTGTGTGTTCTTAAAAGAGTGCAGTTTTAAATAAATGACCACAAAGAGAAGGAAAAGGAAGGTATATTGCAACAGGAAAAATAGAATTTATCTTAAAGGAAAAACAAAAATAGTTCATCCGAAAACTGTAGCACCTTTCTATCCCATAAGTCAATATTCCAACAGATTACAATAATATATATATATAAAAAAAAAAATCATTTAATCCAAAGCCCCCCAGAAAGAATGAAAAACAATTACAATTTCCCCCACGCATTACAAAGACCGTATTCCATTCGTCAACTACCTCGGCTGTGGATCCTAGCAACTACAGGGAAAGGTGTAAGTTATATTCATTAGAAATATCATTTATATATATATATATAGAACCAGAAGAAGCACCAGAGAACCTTGTCCTCCCATAACACACCATTTCAGTTGTTACAAAAAAAAAAAAAATTACTTTCAAACTTGTACAACCCTAATAAAAAGCAAGGGGAGAACATTGACATCCTATAAATATAAGAAACATTTTAAATAAAAAAGAATGTACAATGTAAAATCCAGAAGAAAAATTATAAATCTGTATATTAAGCAAAAAAACTAACAAAATCAGAGGTACAAAACAATGCAAAAATGGAAGCAATTCATTAAAACAAAAAGACCTGATGTACTCCTAAAGAGTTGTGACAATTGACTCTTTCACCTTCCCGTGGAAATAAACAGTATACATTTGTAAAAACACAACACATACAAGAGTAAGAAAGACTAAACTAAAAATCTAAAAAGACTTTAAAACCCGTATGTTTCTAAGCATTTCAAACAATTGTATTTTTTTGTGTCTCCTTATTCTTAATGCTTTTAGAAAAAAAGTCATATCTTAGTATTTTCCATCTTATTTATCTTCTAAATACAAGTCACAAGGCCAATGTGGTATATATCTAGGGCTGATCTAGTCTTAAAGAAAATACATTATTTTAGAAAAAAAACAAAAAACAGCACCCCACAAAATACACAGCATTTACACATTTCAGAATTCACGAAAAAAAAAAAAAATTATGGAAATAATCAAATTCATGCCATTGATAACTGTCAACCCTTTGTTGCTTGTTCAATGGCAGCTAGCACCAACTGCCTTTCCATTTTTTTCAAGTCCTCCGGAAACCAGAACGCTGCTCACGAACAGTCTACAACAAGGGTAAACTGGCATTTGATTGGCGGTTCGGTTTTGTAAACGGTGATGAGTAGTAAACTGGTTTTCGATTGGCTGTTTGATCGGCAAGTATTAGCAGTAGTCAAAACATCTTAAATAACGAAGGGGGGGGGTTAAAAATAACGTTTTTTTAAAGATGTTAAGTCCTGTCTGGCAGGAGTTTTGGTTATGGCTGTGAGACGCGGAGGGGGAGGAGCTTTATCACTGTGTACTCGGGGCTGCAGTCTGGAGAGAGGAGACAGACAGAAGAGGCAACGTTACATCTACTGTCCTCGGGTTGTTAGGCAGACAGACACCGATTTCCTTGTATGCAGGTGCCCGCCCGTGTCTCATAAGAAAAAGGTGTGTGTGTGTGTGTGTCCTCACCAGGCTGAATGTGTCGTAGGTACTCATTAGCTCCTCCATGCGGTACTGCTCCAACACCACTACGTTGTTGGAGAGGCTGGGGTTCCTCTGGCGGGCACAGTCCTCACAGTGGACCACATAGGTCTTCCTGCTGCCACTCTCAGACGTCACGAACAGCAGGTCAAACACCTCCACCTGGTGGACAGAAGATATATACACACAGATACTCAGTACACAAGTAAAGGGCTTGTCTTGTAACGAATGGGGAGGAATTGAACGCATGCCGAAGCAACCATGAAGGAAGATGGGGGGGGGGGGGTTGAAGTAATGTGGTTTCAGAAGAGTGATGGGCTCTGACTGGTAAGTGTGTGTGTGTGTTTTGAGTTCAGTTAGAAGGCGTTTTGGTGCTGGCAGACCGAGGGTAAAACATGAGGTTGGGGGTTTGCATTGAAAGGGCAGTAGGTAGATACTGGGTAGAAGTACTACTCACATCACACTCGTTGCAGTAGTAAGCTGGTTCGTCCTTCACTCGGCTCTGGTAGGAGATCTTCTTCCCTGCTACTACCAGCTGGTCTCGCAGAACCTGGATGTGCTTGATGGACTGCAGGAGGCAGTGCCTGAGTGAGTGAGTGAGGGATGAGGTTAGGATACAGGTTTCAGGCATGAAGAGGACCGAGAGTTTTCCTGATCACATGACCTGGCCGAGGTAAAACTCTGGTCCAACACAGTAACAGTGTGTCCCTGTCATGACACTGCAACCCTTATTAAATGGAACATAAGTTAGTGGCATAATCACAATCTGCCCTATTAACCTGTATCATTTGTAACTAATGTACAGTGACAAGATAAAGTATGTGAACCCTTTGGAATTACCTGGATTTCTGCATAAATTGGTCATAAAATTTGATCTGATCTTCATCTAAGTCACAACAATAGACAAACATAGTATGCTTAAACTAATAACACATTTCTGTATTTCTTGTCTATATTGAATACATAACTTGAACATTCACATGTGTAGGTTGGAAAAAGTATGTGAACCTCCCTGGTAAGGGTTACAAAAGTATCTCTAAAAGCCTTGATGCAAAATATTCTGTGGACAGACGAAACTACAGTTGAGTTGTTCGGAAGGAACACACAACACTGTACGGAGAAAAAAGGCTCAGCGCACCAACATCAAAACCTCATCCCAACTTTAAACTATGGTGGAGGGAGCATCATGGTTTGGGGCTGCTTTGCTACCGCAGGGCCTGGACAGCTTGCCATCGTCTACGGAAAAAATAATTCCCAAGTTTATCAAGACATTTTACAGGAGAATGTAAGGCTACCTGTCCGCCAATTGAAGCTCAACAGAAGTTGGGTGATTCAACAGGACAACAACCCAAAACACAGAAGTAAATCAACAGAATGACTTCAGAAGAAAATACGCCTTCTGGAGTGGCCCAGTCAGAGTCCTGACCTCAACCCGATTGAGATGCTGTGGCATGACCTCAAGAGAGCGGTTCACACCAGACATCCCAAGAATATTGCTTTACTGAAACAGTTTTATAAAGAGGAATGGTCCCAAATTCCTCCTGACAGTAGTGCAGGTCTGATCTGCAACTACAGAAAACATTTGGTTGAGGTTATTGCTGTCAAAGGAGGGTGAACCTGTTATTAAATCCAAGGGTTCACATACTTTCCCTACCCTGCACTGAGAATGTTTACACAGTGTGTTCAATAAAGACAATAAAACATATAATTGTGTGTTATTAGTTTAAGCAGGCTGTGTTTGTCTATTGTTGTGACCTCGATCAGTTCAAATGTTATGACCAATTTACACAGAAATCCAGGTAATTCCAAAGTGTTCACATACTTTTTCTTGCCATTGTAGCGCCACCAATCAACCGGAAGACACGTCATCAGTCTGAATACTCACTTGATCATCTTGTATGTGTCGGGGTCGGTGACCTTGACGGTGCGGGCCACGTTCCAGGACACGTGGATCATGGGGACGATGGACTTGACCTTCTTGACCACGTTCCACTCAAACCTCTCCAGGGCCAGCTGGTACTGGTAGGCTGCAGGGAGGATAAGGTGCCATTAGTGACCTCATCTGACATTATAAAAAAAAGGTCAACATTAGTCCTCTACTTATGAGTCTCATTAGTGCGGATTTGGACCGGGGTCGTCGCCCTGAAGTTCAAAACTCCCGAGGCAAAATGACTGACCAAGACCAACAGATCCATAAAATAACACTAAACATTAAAAGTCCAAGAAACAGCTCTACTGCAACGCGTTTCAGTAGATAGTTGAGTGAAAGGTCTGCATCCGTAGCAAGACTAATGTAGGCGTCTGTGCCAGGGAGTTAACGTACAGTTGAGTGGGCCCACGTTCCATGCGATGTTGTTGCACCAGCCCACAGCCTGGACCCAGTGGACGGTCCCTGCGTTGATCCACACCAGGTCCCCGGGCCTCTGAATGAAGCGGTAAACAGGGATGTTGGAGCGGTACAGGTCCTCCAGAACAGGCCACCAGGAACCGGTCAGGTAGTCTACTCCATGCCTGAAGGAGGGAGGGGATACGGGGGTAAGATCTTCTGAGGTAGTGGGTGATAACGTTGGGAGAATGGTCAACTTAAGTCGATGAGACGCCTGTACCATTTTAATTCTTAAGGCGTACGGTCTAGAGGTCGACCGATTAATCGGAATGGCCGGTTTCAAGTTTTCATAACAATCGGAAATCGGTATTTTTGGGCGCCGATTATTTATTTTTTTACACCTTTATTTAATCTTTATTTAACTAGGCAAGTCAGTTAAGAACACATTCTTATTTTCAATGACGGCCTAGGAACCAGAACGACAGATTTTTTACCTTGTCGGCTCAGGGGATACAATATTGCAACCTTACAGTTAACTAGTCCAATGCTCTAACACCTGATTACATTGCACTCCACGAGGAGCCTGCCTGTTAGGCGAATGCAGTAAGCTAAGGTAAATTGCTAGCTAGCATTAAACTTATCTTATAAAAAACAATCAATGACTGTCATTGCTCCAATGTGTACTTAACCATAAACATCAATGCCTTTCTTAAAATCAATACACAAGTATATATTTTTTAAACCTGCATATTTAGCTAAAAGAAATCCAGGTTAGCAGGCAATATTAACCAGGTGAAATTGTGTCATTTCTCTTGCGTTCATTGCACGCAGAGTCAGGGTATATGCAACAGTTTGGGCCACCCGGCTCTTTGCAAACTAATTTGCCAGAATTTTACGTAATTATGACATAACATTGAAGGTTGTGCAATATAACAGGAATATTTAGACTCATGGGTGCCACCCGTTAGATAAAATACGGAACGGAATAAACGTTTTGTTTTCGAGGTGATAGTTTCCGGATTAGTCAAAGGTATATGGTTTAGAGAGAAATAGTCGACGCGTTATAATTCCTGTAATAACTTGCGGCTGAACTTGAAAGGGGTTCCTTCGTTATTTTACAGTTCATATCTTCCATAGAGAATGTCTTGATCTACTTCAAATAAGGTCCTTGTTTCACAGAGCAGCAGACTGACAGGGGACCATGCAGACAAGCTCTGCTTTCTGCACTACAACCCAAAACTTAACTGGGAATATTGAAGACCCATGAAAGCTGGTGGTTCGTTTTAACATATGTTCATGTTATTTGAGACTACATTTATTTTATTTATGTATTATATTAAGTTAAAATAAAAGTGTTCATTGTTCATTCAGTATTGTTGCAATTGTCATTATTACAAAAATGTGTGTGTGTGTGTATGATATATATATATATATATAAATACCTTATTTTTTTTTTTAATCGGCATCGTCTTTTTTTGTCTTCCAATAATCGGTATCGGTATTGAAAAATCATAATCGGCCGACCTCTAGTACGGTCTTGAAAGCTCATCTCAAGTGACTTGGAAGCGCAGATTCAAAACGGGCAAAACTGACTAGGAATATATTCTTGTACCTCGTCATCACCAGCGCATTCAAGAAATCACGATAAAAGTATCAACTTACTTTTCACAGAAGTCGTCGATGGCCGGCCAGTAGTTTTCGTGCACAGAGAACCACTCGCAGTCTCCAGGCCCAATGTTGACGTTCACAGAGCAGAAGTTGTTGTTCTCCTGGTGGCCTGGCGTGCGGCTCCCGGGGACCTTCATGTAGAGCTGGACCGTGTTCATGCCCAGGATGGTGTGTCCCACGTGGCTCAGCATGTTACCGCTGGACGCTACGCGCATGAAGCCCGGAAGCTTCTGGAGCTCCTGCAGCTGGGGCTTCCACCTGGGAGAAGGGGAGGGAGAGAGGGTTATTGTCTGTTTCAAATTGGCCAACAAAACTTCAAATCTGAGCAGCAGTATTGGCGTCGATGCCATCATCACTAAGTGATTCTGCACATGGCCTTGCTTAGCAATAGACATTTAGCCTCAGTGATTTTGGGGAGGGGTTTATGTAATAATGTAATACTAAGACCTGACCAGTAGGGGTCAGCAAAACCAAAGAGGAAAGTTCTGGAACAAATGGGAAAAAGTTCCACATGTTCTATGCGGTAATACAACGCATCCATCTCCAGCTTACCTCTTGGGGTCTGACAGGTCAATGTTGGTGCCAAACTTGATTATCTTCCCCACTGGTTTCTGTTCGGTACTGGTAGCGTCTTTACTTGTGGGTTCTTTGCTAGATGTCTCGGGGCTGGTCTCCTTACTCGTCTTCTCCTTGTCTTCCTCATCTTCCTCAGCCTCTTCATCACTACCCTTCTCCTCCTGAAGACACAGAAAGGGACAGGGTAGAAGTAAGTATTATATAAGAGGTGTGTGTGTGTGTGTGTGTGTGTGTGTGTGTGTGGAGTCTGGTCTGTACCTGCAGACTCTCCTGGAAGGATGAAGCCTGGTACTGGGCGTACTTGGCGATGGTGGTGTGTGAGCGGCTGCTCTCACAGGGCCAGGTCTGCCCCGTGCCGCTCGGGTCCCAGTTCTCATCAGCAGGCTGCTGTACCTGGGTCCTCACCTCCACAGCATGCTCAGAGTTAGCATCCACCAGAGACTTCGTGGAGAACAGACCCAGGTCTGAGGAGAGAGAAATAAAAAAAGGGGGTTTAATATACAAACATACTAAAGGATGACATGGTATGACCTAAAGGGAGCAGGTTGACGTTTTGTCCTGGAGGCAGAACTGAGCAATTTCCCCTTAGATAGGCCAGCTGCAAAAAGTCAAAATTGGCTATAATTGTACAAATGTATGAAAAAAAGAAGGGGAAAAGTGCTTTTTGTCTCAAGTTAAGGTTAGGCATTAGGGTCAGAATGTGTTTGGGTTATATCATGACTTTGTGGCTGTGCCAGCTAGTGACCACACTGCAGAGCTGCCTCCAGAACAAGATTCATGACGAAAAACTCTAACCTGCATAAAGGGACTCCCAAAAGAAACGGTACCAAGTCCTTTGATTACTCCAACACGTGTGGTAGATAGTGTGTTTGTGTCGGTGTTAAATAAATGATTGATAACATAGTGTGTGTGTGTATATATATAAACTCACTGAGTCGTAGGGACCCGGCCAGTCCTCTGATGACAGTAACAGGGTTCTTGGGGTCAGTACAGAACTGCAGTAGTACAGGGGAGAGGGCATCTCTCTTACTCTCCAACTAGAGAGGGGGAAAGAGGACAGAAGAGTTAGTACCCGTCACAAATAGCAGATGCATTTTTCTACCAGAAGAGGGCAGCACAGGTACACAAAAAGGCGTCCTTAATATCATGCCACACACTTTCAAAGAGAAAGCAAGAGGGTGAAATGAGAAAAATCCAATAGAGTGAAGATGAAATTAGCTACAGTAACCGGTGGTTCGTGTTATGGCGAATGACGATCGACTTACGTAGATGCTAGGCGTGGGGGGGTTGAGTTTATCCCGTGGGAGGGGCTCTGTAGTAAACAGGGGCTTGACAGAGAACGCAGGGAGCAGGTAGGACTCTCTGAACTTCCCCTTCACCCTCGCACCCCTGAGACAGGGAGAGAGACAAATGTTAAGACCAAACACCGTCACAAACTGTAGCAATAAGTTAACTTACTGTCTTTTTAGAAATTGATTAACTAGAATGTAACTCCCGCTTAACTTCTCGTTGGTAAGACTCACTCGCTCACTCACTACACCCTTGCCTTGTTCACACCGCCATCCATCCCTCTCTCCTCCATACTCACTTGCAGGCCCTGATGACCTCTGCGGCGGTGTTCTCGATGCTGATCTCCTCCAGGGGTGTCCTCTTCTCCTCCACCTCAGAGGCGATGAACGTCTCTCGGTCGCCGCTCTCCACCTTGATCAGCCTGATCTTCAGCTCCTTGGGCGGCCCGTCCGACAGGGCCTTCAGCTTCATGAAGTCAGCAGCCGAACCCTGCAGCGTTGATCCAGCCCCTCTGTCCTGAGAAGAGGACATGACTCCTGAACTTCTTTCACTACTATGGGACGCCCATTCGGAGGGTTCACCTTCGCTGGTGGACCCAGCCTCCGTCCTCCTCATGTCGGCGCGAACGCGGTCGCGGTCCTTCTCCCGGATCTCCTTACGCTGAAGGTCCAGGTTCCCGAGGATCCGCCGGTGGTCCTTCTTCTCCTTGTGCCTGTGCCGTTTAGAACTGGAACTGGAGGAGGAGGAGTGAGAGGACGAAGAGGAGGAGGAGGACATCTCTTCTCGTTTCTCCCTCTGCTTTTTCTTCCCCTCTTTCCTCTCCCCGTGCTTCTTGCTCCGGCCGGGTTTCCGCTCCTTCTCTCCATCCTTCTCTCGGTGTCGTTCCCGCTCTCTCTCAGGCTTGTGGTGCCTGCCCTCCTGTTTGAGCTCAGTCTTGGTCCTGTCGGAGGTGTTCTTGCTAGAGAGGGAGCTGGAGTGTCGGGTCAGGAGAACCTCACAGCTTCGGCCCAGCTCGGCCAGAGAAGACTCTGAGATGGTTGTAAGCGTCACCTCTTCCTTGGGCTCCATCTTGATGGGCTGTGTAGAGGGATAACACTTGGACTCCTCCCTCGAGGAATGGAGCCTCTTCTCCATGGCCTCTCTCCCATCTCTCCAGACATCAGGCTCCTCCATCTTGATGTTGACCTGTCTCTTTGCCTCCCGGCTGGAGGGGGAGTGTGGGCGGGTCTTTAGGGGAGGGGCCGACGACGGCATGAAGCCTGGGTGATTGGTGGAATCCGAGGTGGGGGAGGTGCTATTCTGCTGCTGTTGGATGTCGGGACCCAGAGAGAGGGAGGAGGAGTACTTCAGCCCCCCAAGAGCGGAGGGGGGCGGGCGGCCAAACGGACCACCTCGGTAGGCGTACTTCTGGTTCTCCAGGGCGGCCTGGGACTTGAAGGTGCTGCTCACCCCCGTCTGGTGGAGGTGGGGCCTCTGGGGCGGGGGAGGGGAACTGGACGGGGTCTCCGACTCATCTTCCTCATCCTCGTCGTCACCCTCGCTCTTCACAGGCTCCGGGAGACCGTAGAGTTTAGCCAGGTCGCTGTGGCTGTAGTTAGTCCCTGACTGGGGGTCGGAGTTGAGGGGGACGGCTGGCTCGTGGAGCTCCAAAGGGGGTTTCAGGGCGAGACAACCCTCCTCGTCTTCCTCGTTGAGGGAGGAGGTCCGGCTACAGGGGGAGGCCAGGGAGCCCTGTCGGCTCAGTACAGGTGGGCTGGCGTGGACGTTCGTCCCAATAAAGTCATCCTGCGGTTGCTGATTGGGCGCTGGAATGAGGTCCGGGGCGCACAGGTAGCTCTTAGCCGGCGGCATAGCAACAAAGGCAGTTATGATGGTCTCCCTAGCGCCGTTTCGGTCGCTGCAGTACAGAGATTCCTCCTCTTTCTTGATGGACTCATCCAGCATGGCCATGATGTTGGCCAGACCGTCCGGGAGTAACGTTGAGAGCTCCAAGGGTTCCTCCTCAAACTGGGTGCTGTCAGAGTCGCCGTTGCTGCAACCCAGGCTGCCTAGGCCTCCGCTGGGCATGCGCTTGTGGAGGAGGCCCCCTGTGCTGGACGTGCTGCCGTTGGTCCTGGAGGTGTTGGGCCCAGACGGTAGGCTATCCCTGGGGAACGCCTGGAAGAGTTTGGGGGGCTCTCGGAGGGTGACCGTGCTGGAGGTGTGGAGGGGATCCACAGCGCCCATCGCGCCTCCTCGGGCCTGCTGACTAGCGTTCTCCTTGGGATGGGGGGTGTCTTTGGATGGGTGGGGGGCACCTTGCGTCAAGGTCTTATTTGAGGGGTGGTTGGGATAAGAGGGCCCCAACGAGGGCAGGGCGTTGTTCCCCGAGGTAACGTTACTAGTGTGTAATGACGAGGGGGGGGTTTCACCCCACATCTCTCTCTGCCTCTGCTTCTCCCTGGCGTACTCCGTCTGGGGGGTGAGAGGGGGCGGCCGTGACATCTCCAGGGGGGCGGGAGGTGGTGGTGCCTGGCCTGGGGGACAAGGGGGAGCCCCGCCCCGGCTCAGCCAGGGGTAGGGGGGCGAGGAGGATGACTGGCTGGGGGGGGATGGGACAAAGGAGGAGGAGGAGACGGTGGACAGGCGAGGAGGTGGAGGAGCAGAGGGGTTGCCGGACAGGAGTCTCTCCAGACTCTCGATGGCAGACTCCTCTCTCCTTTTACTACTCCGGCTCATCTCCTCCTTCACCTTCTTCCTCCTCTCCTCCTCCTCCTCTTTCATCCACTCAGTCCTCCTCTTCCTCTCCTCTTCCTCTCGCTCCAAATCCCTCCTCTTCCTTTCCTCCTGCTCTTTTTCCCATTCCCTTCTTTTCTTCTCCTCTTCCGCTCTCTCCAACTCTCTCCTCTTCCCCTGCTCCCTCCTCTTCCGCTCTTCCTGCTCCCTCTCCCGCTCTTCCTGCTCCCTCTTCCGCTCTTCCTGCTCCCTCTTCCGCTCTTCCTGCTCCCTCTCCCTCTTCCGCTCTTCCTGCTCCCTCTCCCTCTTCCGCTCTTCCTGCTCCCTCTCCCTCTTCCGCTCTTCCTGCTCCCTCTCCCTCTTCCGCTCTTCCTGCTCCCTCTCCCTCTTCCGCTCTTCCTGCTCCCTCTCTTCCTGCTCTCTCTCCCTCCTCTCCTCAGCCTGCATATGACCCTGCAGCTCAGCATCCAGTTTATCCAGAGCCTCCTCCATGGACTGGGGGGCTGATGGTGGAGGTGGCTGGGGTCGAGAATTTAGATACCCCTTGGCTGAGGTGGTGGTAGCCTGGGGGGCAGGCTGGGCACAGAGTCTGGAGTAGGAGGGGCTGGAGGCTGGCTGAGTGGCAGAGCTGACAGTGTGGGGTTGGGGGGCGGGCATGAGGCGGTGCAGGGGCGAGCTAGTGACCTCCGTCTGGGTGAGGGGTCTGGGGTGAGACCCCCTGCTGGTGATGACGCTCTCCCCTGCCCTCTGGTGTCCTGAGAATGACGAGGAGGAGGATGAAGAGGAGGCCAAAGTGCCATCAGGATCAGACCGTCCGTAGTAAGACTTCCCCTGGACAGACTGTTGGTGGTGCTGGCTAGGGGAATGCTGCTGCTGGGGCCTGGGTGGCGCCCGGTGTGGGTGGTTGGCAGTGCCCGCGTGGGCTCCCTGATACCCTGGGTGCAGCATGGGGTGGATGGGGCCCCTCTCTGGGTCTCTCGCCAGCTGAGATGCAGCTGAGGACTGGTGGGGCAGTGACATCGTCTCCCTGCCTCTCCTACAGGTGCTGTTAGCTGAACACACAGCAGGTGGTGCTGTGGTCACAGTGGAGAGTGCAGGTCCAGTAATACTACTACTGTTGTTGTAGCGGTTGTTTTGTGACTGTGAGCAGGAGGCCTGGGGGGTGGAGATGATGACGGGGGTTCTGGTAGGAACCTGAGGGGGGCTGATGTGGGGGTGCTGATGGTGTTGGAGGGACGCGGGACCCCGGGTCTCCCCAGCCTGGTTTTGCTGCCCCTGAGGTACCAGCCCTGCCCTGTAGTGACCCGACTCCTGTAGAGAGAAACAGAGACATGCTAGATTAATGCACTGGAGATTGAGAGCTATAGACATAGGATGCGCCCCAAATGGCACCCTATTCCCTATATAGTGCACTACTTTTGACCAGATTTGGGGCACAATCGTACACTTCCTACAGTGTTTCCTAGCAAAAAGTAATTTGATACACTGATAACGATATAAATAAAAAAAGGACATCAATTAACAATGGACTTGGAAGTGTAAAGTAACATTAGAAACCGGCTGGTTAGAGGTCTGAATGGCTAAAAGCTGTGGAATATCAGACCGTATACCATGGTATGACAAAAAATATATATATATTTTCTGCTCGAATGACATTGGTAATCAGTTTATAATAGCAATGAGGTACCTTGGGGTTTGTGGTATATGGCCAATATACCACGGCTAAGGGCTGTGTCCAGGCACTCTGCGCTGCGTCGTGCGTAAGAACAGCCCTTAGCCGCGGTATATTGGCCGTATACCACATTCCCTCGTGCCTTATTGCTCAATTAACTAAGCCCAATCAATTCTAAACTGACCGCTCTGCTAAATCACATTTGGCCCATAGCTGGGTAAAATGTGAGTTGTCCCGATCTCTTCAGGTCTACATTAACTGCGTAGGGGGTAGTGAGCTGGCCGGGCGTCAATTCAGAATGTTGCAAATAAGTACAGTGTGAAAAAGGCGGAGATCACATGATAATCCCACGTTAACAAAAGGAGAGGAGTTAGTAGCAGTGGGGTGCAACATTCGCTCTGCCGGGAACCTGGGACTCACCATGGGGTGGTTGTTTTGTGGCCTGCCCTGACCCTGTCCCTGGGGTCTCCAGTCCTCGTGGTGGGGGGGAGTGGGGTTGTGCTGCTGAGGTACTGCTGTGCTGCTGGCAGGGGGGTGGGGAGCAGTGTGGCCCAGCCCGGGGTGGGGCTGGAAGTGGGGGTTGTGGCTGTAAGGCACGCCGGTGTGGTTTGCTGGTGAGGGTTGGGGGGGCTCCCTACTGTCTCTGTCCCCCCTTGCTGGAGGTTGGTGGTGGTGAGGAGGCGGATGGTTGTTGACTCCCCTGCCCCCAGTGGTAGGGCCTCTCTGGGGGGTAGGAGGACCTCCCCTGGGCTCCATCCCCATGCGAGGTGGGGCTGGTTGTTTAGGGTACTGCGGGTGAGAGCTGTGGGGGTTGTTGTGGGGGGGTTGATTGAGGGCCTGAGGTGAGAATGAGGGCTTGTGGGGTGGGTGGGGCCCGCTGTGCCTCTGAGGGTAGCCTCCCGGGGAGGAGGTGAGGGGTGGGGAGATGGGCGAGGGGGCGGGAGGCTTGTAGGTGTAGCCGCCCATGCAGGACTTGACCGACTCCTGTTAGCAGAGAGAAAGAGAGAGAGAGGGATAGAGACGATTAACATGATGGCTCAGAATGTGGGAAAGCTAGGGGAGCCTCGATAACCTGACATTCCAAACTGCGTCTCAACAAACAAACTAAAAACAAAAAAAAGATCCATCTGTATAGCTACATTCCATCTGGTCACGTTCTTGATAGAGCAGCAGTGTTAAGTGTTCTTACGGCTCGGACCTGGAACTCAGGGGACCCGTTCTTGCGTTCGGGCTGGGCCCAGGCGGCGCCACTCGCCTTGTGCATGGGGTTCCAGAAAGCAGGTTTGGGTGGAGGAGGGGGGTAGTGGGACAGGGGCTGCTGCTGTGGGGGCAGGGGGTGCCCTCCTGGGCCAGGGAACCTCTGTATGCCTGGGTGAAGAACCTGGAGAGAGCAGCGTTAAGGTACTACATCATATCCCATCTAAACAACATGGTCAAATAACAACCACAAAGTTTAGATATCAGAAAATGTCAAATTATTCTATGCAATCACCCGATTCTACATGTGAGAGAGTATAGACTTTGTTTCTTTATCCTTTACGAGTCAACTTTTGGTGTAAAGTACATTTTAATGGTTTCAAATCATCCACATACCTGCTCAGAGATCCTCTTCCTCTTGCTAGGACTGGGGCAGTCCTCATTGGGGCGAGAGGGGTGCAGGGAGGGGGGCGGGGTGTGCCGGATGACCGAGTACTCCCCGAGAGGGGGGGCCGGTCTCTTCAGCTGCCCTCCCAACATCTTCCCTGGGTAACCCCTCTGCTGCACCTGAGCCCACATATCGTCACCCAGCGATGTCGGACCCCTGAGAAGATGCTGCTCCTGAGGGTCCACATACTGGCAGCGAGACAAAGAGAGAGACGGCGAGAAAAAGAGAGAGGGTTTCATCTTCTCTCCGAACAAGACACCCACCTTCCTCCTCGCTCACCGATAGGCCACTCGTTTATCGACACTCTTCCTGTATGACAATATCATTGGCTCCTTCGCTCACCTTCAGTTGCTGATTGGGCCTGGGGGGCAGGTTGGCGGGAGGCCCGGGGCTATACCCGCCATGCAGACGGGTCGCGTGGTCGCTGGGCAGGGGCACGGATGGATGGGGATGGGCGGGCGACTCGTACATCTGACCCGGCTGTTCCCACGCCCTGTGAGGGGGAGGAGGGAGGCGTTGCTGGTCCGCTCTCTGGAGGCCAGGTAACATGGCCTGGGCCAGCTCCTGCTTCTCACCGCCACGCACCTGCACGGGCCTGGCGGGGAACAGAGACACGGAGGGAAGGAGAGACCGTCAGATGACTACAGCCTGGAGTCGTGAAGGCCTGTGATAAAGACCAGAGAGAATGGAGGAGACGACAGCCATCTGATTCTAGTATGGAATACAGTACGTTGCCCAATGGAATATATGCCCGGACTCACCCATTATTGAAGAATTTACCGGGGTGGTTCAGTCCACCCATGTGACTGGGCGGTAGATGGGGTAGGAGCTGGTGTTGATTGACACCTGGCGGACACCTGGTAGAGAAAACAAGTGCAAAGGTCAGACCAGGGCCAAATCCTCTGAGACGAGACCAATTTGACCAAATACAAATATTCATTTTAACCTAGAAGAACAATTAACTGTCTGAACTTGTGAACGTAAACCTCAAGGGAGGGACTACGAGTCTAAGGCAGTCAGTGTAAGTGTAATTCATTGACTGTTGGTGTGTGTGTGTGTGTGTGTGTGTGGGGGCTGTCAATTGCCGTGGAGACTTAACATACCTGGCAGGTGGCGCCCAGGTGACGTGGCCGCCCACGGTAGCCCATGTTCCCCGGCTGAGTCCGTCCAGAGGGAAGGAGTCCCGTGTGCCACGCCCGCCAAACTGCTCTACTGCGTGATGCATCCAGCCTGGAGGGAGACAGACGAGACAGGACTCAACACACACACGTTCAATACACAGGGCACATGTAAGAAACCCGCACACAAAACCGTGGCATTTGAGGGTTGCCCAAAAAAAGTATTTAGACTGTCGACTCACCACACTAGCTGCGTCTATGAAGCCCTCCACCGCAGCAGAGAAGGCCACACGCCAACACTAAGGAAGACCCTCGACACGTCTTCAGCACCAATACAATACAGCCAGTTGAACTAGAGGGAGGGAGAGAGAGAGAGAGAACACGATTAGACAGAAATATGGACAGAGCGAGGGAAGGAGACAGAAAGACCTTCCAGTAGGTCTTCCATTGTATAATTCAGCGTGTGACTTAGAACTAGACAGAGGCGAGGGGTTGAGACTGACGAAACAGGACAGAAGAGAGAGCGGCGCAAGGAGGACGTCTAGCTATGGAACGTTTGCTGAGGATTGGGGAGGAGCGCTTACGCGCCTCTAGAACTAAAGATGTGATGCGTCGAGGTGTAGGTGGAGAGAATCTAGTGTAGAAACTGTTTCCGCTGCCGTAAAAACGGCCAATTTAAACAACTTTTACACCAGTCTGTTCCTCCAGGTACTGACCACTGTGTCTGCCCATCTGTCAGTATTTGCTAGTGTACTCTGGTAGTGCTGTACTGTGTCCTTGCCCCTAGGGGGCGATGGAAGCTCTACTGTAGGATTATTAGCAGAGCAGATGGCTCCTGGGGGAGTTACCAGACCTAGGAGAGAGCACGGAGGTTACTGTAATCCTTAGACTAGCCAATGGTTCCGTGTGTGTGTGTGTGTGTATTTAGTGTTCCGTGTGTATTGAATCCACCTGGTTTTAATCCCATTAGAACAGGCGTGATGGAGAGGGAGAGGGGGGAGGCCCCACAGACAGTCTGAACAGGATTGGAGGATAGATTAACAAGAAAATAAAACCGCTCTTCAGGGAAGGAGAGAGAGAGAGGCTGACGATGAGAGCACAGGCTGTGCTGCCTGGATCTCACACCCACATGGCAGAAATGAGCCTGGCATATATTCTTACACACACACACACACACACTGACGATGACACACACACACTGACGATGAGACACACACACACGATGAGACACACACACACACGATGAGACACACACACACACACACAATTACAAGGAAACAGAAAAAAGACACAGCAGAAAAAAAGGCCGTGGTCCAAACATAAAAGACATTGCCTACAGTGGGGAAAAAAGGAGATTCCTGCTCAAAACAGACACACTCTGTGAGCCACTCTTGCTCAGCAGAACGCTCCCCACTCCAGTCAGTGTTGCTTCCTAAATTAGCTCTACTGGCGTGTGTAGTGGGTCTAGCCCTCTCCCTCTATAAAAAGCCTAGGGAGAAGATATTTCGGGTGCTTCGTTTTTAGCTTCCAGAGACGGAAATAAAGACAACACTTAGCCATGCTGAAGCGCCCCCCCCCCCTCTCTCGGCGAGCGTGTGTGTGATCACGATGCACCAGACAGACACACACCCATGTAAAGATAGCCCATGACCAGATGATCATAAACAGCTCTGGCTGGTTAACATATTCCCACAGACAAGTACAAAAATACATATGTTCACACACATCACACACACACTCACCTTTCAGAATAGCACCTAGTTCAAGATCCTCTGTCTTGTCGAGTCTCAGCTTCGACAGCCAATCATCGCTGGGATTTCTTCAGCCCTGGACCAATCAGAAGAACGAGACAATGTAACATTCAAACCGCCATTAAAGCAGACAGCAGCCAAAAACAGTCTGTCGAGCAACATCTGCTCACATGAAAACGAACACAGTCACAATTACACAACAGCTCCATCAGACTGTGGTCTTCCTGTGGTCTTCCTTATGACAAGGAACAGAAACCAGACAATAGCCAGACCTTTCTAACACTGCCTTCATCTGTCAGTCAGAGTCAGGAGACAGACAGGGACAAACAGCTTCAGTATGACTGTAGCATCCTCTCTCTCTCTCTCTCTCACACCCTCTCCCACGTTTACTAGGAACATGGAGACTGTTGGAGGAGGAGAGGAAAGAAAATCAGCCCTCCTCTTCCTCTCCTTTACCCTGTACGCGTTGTGTGTGGAAACCCGGGTGAGGGCTTTCTCACACACACACACAACGTGTCGTCAACTAGCACACGTGAAACAAGACAGAGAGGAGAGAGAGGGGACAGGGAGAGCAAGAGAGGGAAAAAAGGGAAAGAGAGATCAGAATGAAGAAGGCTGCAATTCCACTTTTATATAGGGTGTGTGCTGTGGATTGAGCTGTGACTGAACTGATTGAGATGTGACAGATGTGTGTGCTGTGGATTGAGAAAGTGAAACTGAAAAACAAGCAGCATAGGGAACTGAACACTGGAGATGAGCGAGAGTCAAACATCAGACACTATTGTATTAAAATACACCGAGACCTGTGCTTGTTCATGTCTTTCTTCCCTTTTATGTGACAACGGATCATATCTGTAAGCTGAACTTGCCTTGCGCGTAGAGATAGTATTATTACATTTGGTTATCTGTCACTAATCAGTAACGCTGTGTGTATGTACTGCGATACTCTGCATCCGGGGCGCCACAGCACGGGGAACCCCCCGCCAGTGAAAAGGGCTTACCCCAAACTACACCCCGCCTCCCCTATGACGCCACTTACGGTCAGGTGACCGGGGGTGTCGCTAGCGACGTTGTGATGTCACAGGGAATTTCTCAGGCGGAATCGTCGATGGTTAGTGAACCGGTGTTACGGTGAAATAGAATGCGAGGTAGGTAGATTGCCATAAAACCCCTGCCTAAGAGAGGAATCCCCCAAATACTGAGTCACAGAGAAGGGAGAGGGGGCAACAGAACACAAATTCTGTTGTGCTGTTGCCGATTTCCCTAATCAAGTCGGGGCAATTCCAACTAACTACGTTGAAGTTACCACATACACACACCCCTCAATCTCAACAGTACAAATATCATTACAACGAAGAATCTTGCTCAACATTACAATGTATGAATTCCCACCGGTAGCCCCCTTATGTCACCTGGGTTACAGTGAAACCCCCATGGCGACAGACATCAAAGACAAGTTCCAATCAACGCCTCCGTCGTTCTGGTTACCGCATCACTCACACACACACACACACGGCTACCGCTCTGGTAGAGGGAGGCAAGGCTAGGGGCATCGCTATTCCAAGTCGCAAACCATAGCCCCAGTCCAAATCTATAAAGAAAAAAAACTAAATATTCACTTCTGTGATATCACGGCGATCACTAGCCAAGTACTAGAAGTCAGCTTCTGCCTAGCTAAAGGCAAAGCCCAGTGACCAAATCAATGACAAAAGAAAAGGCTCTAGGCCCCAGACTCTAGTAAGAGCCATCCCAAACACAGAACTCCCCTGCCAGCCTCATATAGTGGTTTGATCCAGAGCCAAACAGACAGAAGAGCTCAGTTAAAAATAGATAACTGACTATGGTAGAGACAGAGAGACAGAGAGAGAGAGACAGACACACAGAGCGAGAGAGAGAGAGACAGACAGACAGAAATAGAGAGAGAGCGAGGATGACAACATTCAGACACTAGTTCCTGACAGAGGCCTGGAGATCAGTGAGGAACTTGATAAGAGCGATGCGAGGGGGGAGAGGGAGAGAGAAGCTTCTGGCGTATCTGGCGGAGGGAGAGAGCGAGGGATGAGGGAGGGACACTAGTCCATTACATAACTGGCCCATGATAGGGATTGAGTTCTGGAGGGAACACACACACACACCGCCAGGAACAAGACAGCCCGCCTGCGTCCGTCCTGTTGCCAGGCTCCCACAGTGTGTGTATGTGCGTGCGACGCAGGCTAGCTCGTCACCATCGCATTCAAGCTTTTCCCACACACACTACCGCCTACACACACCGGGAGATACAGCCAAACACACACACAGAACATCCTCCAGCAGGGATAGAGGGTCAGTTGAGGACAGAGCCAACTCTCTTCCGCCATACTAACTATAGTACAGCACTGTAGCGCAGTCTAGATCTAGTGGTTGGGCCTTCTAATAAATAAACCAAGTGCTCCACATCAACCCCAGAAACACAGCAAACGCAACCTCTCACCCATTTACCAAGCCTTTAACTGTGACTGTCCCCCCCCCCCCCCTCAAAAAAAATCAGGGTTGACAAGCTGACAATTAGGTAGCGTTTGTATGTGCAAATTTCGGCCTGTTAAGTTTAGGACTCCGCCTAGCTTAATGCCCTCTCTTGGATTCAGCCGAAAGCCCTTTCTCGGAGGTTAAAATACGCTCATATCCCGTTCTTTTGGAGAACTTGGATTGTGCTCCCGGCTGGAGTCGAAAGAGAACAAGTGGCGTTTCTGAGAGTCGCGGATCACACTCTGGGGAAGAGCCTGGCCCAACACCCTCCTCTGGACCCTCTCCAACACCAGCGAACGACAGACATGGTGAAATGTTCCCATCTACACTACCGCACAGAGTTGAAAGTAGGTCAGCCGCTTTGGGCTGTTTGAGAAGATGGAAACAGCAAGAGCTGCTTTATCTAACTGCTATCGCACCTGTGCTTTGGACAACTGTCAGAGTGTGTGTGTGTGTGTGAGAGAGATCTCTCACGGTTCAGGACGGTTCACACAGATGTGGTGCACGGGTGTGACGTTTAGAAAAAGGAGAAGAGAAGAAGAAGCTGGTATGAGATCAGACAGGAAGCTACCGTCAGAGTTTCAGGAAGTAGCTAGGCCTCCCTGAAGTGTATGTGGGTGTGGATGGCTTGAGGGGAGAGGGAGGGGGTAGTGGTTTCCTGTGCAACAGATAGTGTGTGTGTGTGCGCGTTTGTGTGTAAACGAAGGTGTCGCCTAAATATGTGAGTGAGGAATGAGAGTAAACATGTCAATAGAAAACAAATAACAGGGGTTCATTTCTAAAAACCTTTGAATCCGTGTCAGACATGACGAAATCCACGTGTCTGACCAATGACTAAACCATCTAACACAGATAAACAGAAATATATCAGAGGCAGGTCATTTAAATGGTAACTGACGATAAAGGCTCAAAGGCTATTTTTCTCGGTCGTTTGCAAGCAAAAAAAAAAGAGGAAGAAAAGTAGGGGTCGCTGACTGACGTGTCTGTTGAGGAAGGTTCAGTCAGTCACTGAGGCACATGTCACTTGTTCTGTGGAAGAGATTTCGGAGGACTTTAGAAGAAAAGGAGTGACGTTCAACCGTTTCTCGTTTTCCAGAAACAGCGTGACTTCGAGAGAGACAGAAAGAGCCAGAGCCCATGCCTTCACCCGAACACTGACACGTGTGTGTGTGTGTGTGTGTGTGTGTCAGGTAAGCATGTGAAGCAGTGACTCAGTATGGGAACGTCTGAGACTGAAAACAGTGTTTGTGACCATCTAAAAATGGGTTGTGATATTCTGTGGTCGCTGATAACCGAATGATCACACGCTTTCATGTGCGCGTGTTTACATGTTCACAACACTTCATCAAAGACTCTCACTTTCCCCAGTGCCGTCACTTAAATTCCAACCTGCCTTCGGTTTCCGCGAACACAGACGATCACAACATCTCAGCGAAACACCCTGTTTCCCTGTATGTGGGGAACAAAAATGGGACAGAACACCCCCCCCCCCCCCCCCAGTGTCTTCAGTACTAGCCCTAGACCTCACTTTCCAGAATCCAGAGCAAGAGACACAAACAAGTAAGCACCTCGATTAGCACCCCCAGAAACACACACACACTAACAGAGCAGACTGTTTCCGAGACAACGGTTGCCGTGGTTTCGGCGGCGTGGTGGTGGATGGTTAGTACGGTGGAGTGAGAGAGAGAAACTACTTTCTAAAGAAAGACCTCTCCACCGTTTCCCATTCCCTAGTACAGATTGGTCCCCACTGAACAACAACATTAAGGTCCACCTGACCCTCAACACACGCCCACCTCTGTGTGTGTGTGTGTGTGTACGTAACAGAGCAGAGAACGTTACTGATCGTCAGACCTCTTGGACTGAACTTTCCCTAGCAGAGTTAATGCCAGATGAGGTACAGCTACCGTCCAGTCCGGTGTTTATAGGAACAGCTGGTAATTACGCCAGTTCTAGTTGTCTGAACAGACATACAGCACAGTGAGAATGATGCACACAGACATGCGTTTGTTATGGCGGACTGGACTGGTTGTTCATTTAGCCCAAAGAACACTGGACCGTTCACAGACTGGCCTCGCCTCTTTCTCCAGCTCTCGGTTTTCACTACTTCTCTATTTTCATCCACTCTCTCGCTCTTTTCAACACATACAAGTCTTCGTCCTTAAGGGCTACCTGTTAATACGTTGGATTGTTATCAAATATCCTGCTAGATGTTCGAAAAAGGAGAAGGGCTCATGTTATTGTTTGCCGCAGGACTGATGTTCTGCTGTACTTCCCTGGTGAAGACATGACACACTTCGTTTCTGGTCAACAAAAAAAAAAAACAAGGCTTGGTGTGGTCTCTGACAAATAGTGGTTTCATAGAGTTTAGTTCCCCTCGCATTTGACCCAGGTTACCACACACCTAATATGGATGTTGTTTTCTCACAGGCAATGAAAGTGGGTGTAAAAGTACGTTAAGCAGCCACACAAACACGTCCTACATTCACTGACACCTTTCACACACACACTACACCTGTTTCTACAACCAAGCTCATGCTACAAACACCACCTGGCATCTACCTTCATACCACCAACCATCTCAAACCACCATCTGCCAAAAAAAACTTCCATCCATCACCTATACTGAGACAAACTGGGTAACAGGATGTTTGTCTGTCTCCACTTTCATCCGTATGATTTATTTGACCTTTATTTAACTTGGCAAGTCAGTTAAGAACACATTCTTATTTACAATGACGGCCTACCCCGGGCCAAACGTGCGCCGCCCTATGAGACTCCCAATCACGGCCAGATGTGATACAGCCTGCATTACACGAGCCTCATCGCGTAAACGAAACACGTTTTTGCATACAAATATGTGGTGTGTGTACAACTTTAACCGTACATGTTCGTCATAGAAGTAGTAGAATGGGCGGTGATTGTTCATTCACTCGCATTCAGATCACGGGACGGGACGAAAGGGGGCGGGTGATTCAAACCAGAGCAAGAAGCAGTTACTAGGCTACTATTCTGCCAAGAAACCAAAGAGCTGTAAGATAAGAGTGATAAGAGCTTTTGTAAGCTGATTTCTGCCTGTCCTAACTTTACAGCTTGATACTTCAAAGAACCACAAACGCAACACTCGTTACGTTTCCATTAAATCGGAAGTGGACGTTCAAAATGTTTCACCGACCCCATGCCAGCACACTTCGGTCCTTAGAATAAGGCTCGGTTTATAACGGCCCATAAAATGCATAGGGCCGAGTTGAGCTCTCGCATAAACGCTTAAATTTTAGGCTACACTCCTGTCAAACAATTATAGGCTAACTGAGAAAAAGCACAACACTCGCCACATTTTCCCATGCGTGTTTCAATTGCTTGTCCTGGGCCATTTCTCATCTCTGACGGCTCTTCCAGGCAGAGGTGTTTTGAGACAAACTCTAAAACCAGACCAGAAACAGTACCCCTCCCCCTTGGACGATGCAAATGACTTCCTTTCAACTCCGCTGTGTGTGCGATGAAGGTCTGAGTAGGGGCAACCCATTAACTTTATAAAGCAACCAGTCAACCTGCCTACCTCCCTCTGTCCTGCCTGCCCATCCCCACTCAACACTCTCCAGTCAGCCCTTAGCTTAGTACTCCCACAGACAAAGGCATGGAGGAGGGGAGATCCTTACACAAGCTATTTCTCCCCCATTCTCCCTGCATCTACAGCACCCGCTCTATCTGTCCCACAAACACACGCGGGATGCTGCTATGTTTCCGAACTGCCTCCCCGCCACCAACCTTACTGTCAAAATAAATTCAACAAAACGCACAACCATCAACGATCGATATATGAATACAAATTAGAAAGAGAATAGACTTGTTCTAATTGACACAGTCAACCTATTATGTAGACTATGACATGGCATATGAGCTATTATGGGAACTACAATAGGCGACGTATCCCAGATCTAATCATCGAGACAGTCGCTCAAGAATTAACAAGGCAGCGTGAGCAAGCAAGTCTTCCGGTTTCATCGAGAACTCATTTAACTGTTGCTACGCTGTAGCCTAACCATTCATTGAATATCAGCTTCTCCACTCTGTCAACAAAATGTCACTAATGAAAATGCGCTCGCGTTATCAACACGAGCAAACAGAGGAGAAAACAATTAAAATCCGACGTAGACATTTACAGAAGACTAAATTCTGACGACTTACCAGTGTCGAAAATAACCACAAACTCGTCCAATATCCCAAGAACTGCCAACGGCTAAATGTCTATGTCTCTAGTGTGGACACAGCGCAACGCGAGATACAAATTCAAATGGTACATTCCAATAGTACGGTAACAAAAAGTAACCAGCTCGAACAGTGTTTCACATAAGAAAGTAGTTATCAAGGTATTCACGTACAGTCGTCAGGAGTAGCCCTCGAGGATGTCGCTGAGAATATTACCAAAACAAACAAGGATGATTTCTTCGCAGGCTATCGGTGTAGTGAATTTTGCTGAGTTTCCTCAATCCAGGCAGTAACTAGTTGGGGCTGTATGTATCCGCAAGTTTCTCTCTGTGCAGATAGATGCCAGCTACTCAGACAACTGACCCAGCCGGCAGAACGTTACAGCGTTCACTTTGTCTCACTCGCTTCCTTTCAAAGCTCTCATAAACTTGTATTACTTGACGCCCGACTAATGTCTCTGTCTGGCTTTGAAATGATTCTAGTGTCAGTCAACGTGCGAGATCATCTTTTTATTATTTCGTTTTTCTCCCTGCCGTCGCTCTTTTTACAGTCCTTGTCTCGTTCTTGCTCTCTCCCGACATAAGCCAGTGGGATCGGGTTGCGCTGACTGAGCCGAGCTGTGTTTTAAAGGGACAAGCCTCTTGGCTCGGTGCGCAAACTATGATGCTATCAGTACAGAGGCACACCAACTCACTGGCTGCTTCTTCCACACACAAACGCCCCTCCTGCTCCATTCGTCCACTCGCTGACGTCACCGCACGTCCCCGGAATTCCCTGACAACGCAAACTGGCACCGAATAACCACCGACTCTAGCCCCGCCCCCGACTACCGGAGAATGTTTCTCAGCCTTTGCCTCCGTGCTTTTTTAAAAGGTGGGCTCGCCTCGTGACTGACCTTCCGGTTGATCACCCGGACAGCGTTTCCGTCTGAAAGCCTATTTTTGGACAAAGTACTATCCTGACGCCATAGCTATTATATTCCATCTACTTAGTCTCTAACGACTAAGGGAGGGAAAGCCACTATAGTACTACAGTCTTAAGATCCCGTGTTGGTCTAATAGCAGTAATATGATCTATAATCGATATACTGTCTCAATATAATATAATACAAATACAGAAGAATAAAAACATGTTTTGAACTGACTAAAGCATTTATAACCAGATATAAAGTATTTATAACATCCATAATATTGATGATTACTGATATTGATTCCTATTGATAAGTCAATGTATTTTCTCTGCCATAACATCGATATAGACTCTCATGGAGTTTCTTTACAATCATTTTGTAACAGGTTTCTGGCTCTTTGGGGACAGAAATGGCTGGTCGCTCCAAACCCCCAGGAGTCACCAACATGGGTACTATAATAATGCCAAACACATGCTCAGTTATTACAGGCAGCATGTGACACACACACACACACAAGTATATTTAGATCCACCACCTCAGCAGGATAGGAGTATGTCAACAAAAGCAAGGACACACACAACATGAAAGTTTGCTGCTGAACTTTCCTCCTCCCCAGACAACACACACACACACACACACACACACACACACACACACACACACACACACACACACACACACACACACACACACACACACACACACACACACACACACACACACACACACACACACGGTAGAGAAAGGCTTAGACATGCAGTGCATTTGGAAAGTATTCAGACCCCTTGACTTTTTCCACATTTTGATACATTACAGCCTTATTCTAAAATGAATTGAATCGTTTTCGCCCCTCATCAATCTACACACAATACCCCATAATGGCAATGAAAAACAGGTTTTTATAAATTTTTGCAAATGTATCAAATATAAAAAATTTAAATATTACATTTACATAAGTATTCAGACCCTTTACTCAGTACTTTGTTAAAGCACCTTTGCCAGCGATTACAGCCTTAATTCTTCTTGGGTATGACACTACAAGTTTGGCACACTTGTATTTGGGGAGTTCCTCCCATTGTTCTCTGCAGATCTTCTCAAGTTCGGTCAGGTTGGATGGGGAGCATCAGGGCACAGCTTTTTTCAGGTCTTTCCAGAGATGTTAGATCGGGTTCAAGTCCGGGCTCTGGCTCGGCCACTCAATGGCATTCAGAGACTTGTCCCGAAGCCACTCCTGCTTTGTCTTGGCTGTGGGTCGTTGTCCTGTTGGAAGGTGAACCTTCGCCCCAGTCTGAGGTCCTTAGCGCTCTGGTGCAGCTTTTCGTTAAGGATCTCTCTGTACTTTGCTCCGTTCATCTTTGCCTCGATCCTGACTAGTCTCCCAGTCCCTGCCGCTGAAAAACATCCCCACAGCATGATGCTGCCATACCACCATGCTTCACTGTAGGGATGGTGCCAGGTTTCCTCCAGACATGACGCTTGCCATTCAGGCCAAAGAGTTCAATCTTGGTTTCATCAGACTAGAGAATCTTGTTTCTCATGGTCTGAGAGTCCTTTAGGTGCCTTCTGGCAAATTCCAAGCGGGCTGCCGTGTGCCTTTTACTGAGCAGTGGCTTCCGTCTGGCCACTCAACCATAATGGCCTGATTGGTGAAGTGCTGCAGAGATGGTTGTCCTTCTGGAAGGTTCTCCCTTCTCCACAGGGGAACTCTGGAGCTCTGTCAGAGTGACCATCGGGTTCTTGGTCACCTCCCTGACCAAGACCCTTCCCCCCCAGATTTCTCAGTTGGCCGGGCGGCCAGCTCTAGGAAGAGTCTTGGTGTTTCCAAACTTCTTCCATTTAAGATTGATTGAGGCCACTGTGGTCTTGGGGACCTTCAATGCTGCAGAAATGTTTTGGTACCCTTCCTTAGATCTGTGCCTCGACACAATCCTGTCTCGGAGCTCTTCGGACAATTCCTTCAAACTCATGGCTTGGTTTTTGCTCTGACACGCACTGTCAACTGTGAGACCTTACATAGACAAGTGTGTGCCTTTCCAAATCATGTCCAATCAATTGAATTTACCACAGGTGGACTCCAATCAAGTTGTAGAAACATCTCAATGATGATCAATGGAAACAGGATGCACCTGAGCTCAATTTCGAGTCTCATAGCAAAGGGTCTAAATACTTATGTAAATAAGGTATGTTTTTTATTTTTAATACATTTGCAAAAATGTCTAAAAGCCTGTTTTTGCTTTGTCATCATGGGGTATTGTGTGTAGATTGATGAGGGGAGAAAACAATTTAATCCAGTTTAGAATAAGGCTGTAACGTAACAAAATGTGGAAATGCTATTCACAGGCAATTATGACGTGAGAATGAATGTTCATTCAATGCTGTATACTGTATGACTGTCTGAAAGAAAAAGTTAATAGAAGAATGAGGTCTATGTCAAAGTGAGATTTTGTGTTTGAATGCAAGTGCTGTAATGACGTGTCAAAGACAAATGGATTGAGTGTGTGTTCAGAGCAATGCATTAGAGAGAGATCTATTGCTGAGTGTATTCACTGTTCATGATCTACTATCCTATGCATGTCTGTTTGAGGGAGTTGCAAACTACACAGCTTTCAGTCATCAATGTACTCCATACTTGGGAGGCTGTGTGAGTGTGTGTGTCGTGTGGGGTTAAGGGCTGAAGCAGTGTGTCAAATCAAAAATCAAATCTTATTGGTTGAAAACACAGATTTTGCAGATGTTATTGCCGATGCAGTGAAATGCTTATGCTTCTAGCTCCAACAGTGATACCAAACGATGCAAAATAATACATCACACGCATCCAGCAAAAATCTAAAGAAAAAAATTAAAAAATATCAGAACGCACAATGTCAGAGTCCGGAATATATAAATCCAGTATGTGACGGTGTGTATAGACATTGCGCACGCACGCACGCACGCACGCACGCACGCACGCACGCACGCACACACACACACACACACACACACACACACACACACACACACAACTGCCCAGCCCACCACACACATAGTACAGTATTGTATATAGTATGTATACTGAAGTAGTGTGTATGTCTCCCTGTTGAATCCCTCTTCCTCTTCTATCGCAGGGGAAGGTAAGTGGGGTCAGACAGGGGACTGCAGGGGGTCCTTAAGGATGTGTGTGTGTGTGTATATGTGTGTGTTGTGTATGTAGAGGGTAATTACAGTGACTGGGCCTTCTCTAACAAGAGGAGAGAAAGTGAGAGAGGAGGACTGCAAGGAGAGGGGAGCGAGTTCAGTTCTCATACTGCAGATATATATAGCATCCCTCTCATGGGTACAAGCCAAAAAAGATTCTTGTCATTCCTACTTCACATAGACACATAATCTGTATACAGTACACGCTCACACACGCACGCATGCACATACACACACGCACACACACACGCACACACACACACACAGTACATTATATAACATTAATTTGATGTCAAATCAAATCAACTTAATTTGTCACAAGCCCTTAATTTGTCACAAGCCCTTAACCAACAGTGCAGTTCAAGAAAGAATTATATAAATATTTACCAAATAAACTAAAGTAAAAAATTATAAAAAGTAACACAATAAAATAACAATAACAAGGCCATATACAGGGGTACCGGTACCGAGTCAATGTGCGGGGGTACAGGTTAGTCGAGGTAATTTGTACATGTAGGTAGGGGTGAAGTGACTATGCATAGATAATAAACAGCGAGTAGCAGCAGTGTACAAAACAAATGAAGGGGGCTGTGTCAATGTAAATAGTCTGGTGGCCATTTGATTAATTGTTCAGCAGTCTTATGGCTTGGAGGTAGAAGCTGTTAAGGAGCCTTTTGGTCCTAGACCTGGCACTCCGGTACAGCTTGCTATGCGGTAGCAGAGAAAACAGTCTATGACTTGGGTGACTGGAGTCTCTGACAATTTTATGGGCTTTCCTCTGTCACCGCCTAGTCTATAGGTCCTGGATTGCAGGAAGCTTGGCCCCAATGATGTACTGGGCCGTACGCACTACCCTCTGTAGCGCCTTACGGTCAGATGCCGAGCAGTTGCCATACCAGGCGGTGATGCAAGCGGTCAGGATGCTCTCGATGGTGCAGCTGTGGAACTTTTTGAGAATCTGGGGACCCATGTCAAATCTTTTCAGTCTCCAAAGGGGGACAAGGTGTTGTTGTGCCCTCTTCTCGACTGTCTTGGTGTGTTTGGACCATGATAGATCGTTGCGGACCCCAAAGAACTTGAAACTCTCGACCCGCTCCACTACAGCCCCGTCGATGTTAAGGGGGGCCAGTTCGGCCCACCTTTTCCTGTAGTCCACGATCAGCTCCTTTGTCTTGCTCACATTGAGGGAGAGGTTGTTGTCCTGGCACCACACTGCCAGTTCTCTGACCTCCTCCCTATAGGCTGTCTCATCGTTGTCGGTGATCAGGCCTACCACTGTTGTGTTGTCAGCAAGCTTAATAATGGTGTTGGAGTCGTGTTTGGCCACGCAGCCGTGGGTGAACATTGAGTACAGGAGGGGACTAAGTACACACCCCTGAGGGGCCCCAGTGTGGCAGCGTGGCAGACATGTTGTTGTCTACCCTTACCACCTGGGGGCGGCCCGTCAGGAAGTCCAGGAACCAGTTGCAGAGGGAGGTGTTTAGTCCCAGGGTCCTTAGCTTAGTGATGAGCTTCGTGGGCACTATGGTGTTGAACGCTGAGCTGTAGTCAGACAGTACTGTGCAGCCGTCTTCATCGACCTGGCCAAGGCCACTCTGTAAATCACCGCATTCTGATCGGCAGACTCAATAGCCTTGGCTTCTCAAATGACTGCTTCGCCTGGTTCACCAACTACTTCTCAGATAGAGTTCAGTGTGTCAAATGGGATGGCCTGTTGTCCGGACCTCTGGCAGCCTCTATGGGGGTACCACAAGGTTCAATTCTCTGGCCGACTCTTTTCTCTGTATATACTGTATCAATGATGTCGCTCTTGCTGCTGGTGATTCTCTGATCCACCTCTACGCAGACGACACCATTCTGTATACATCTGGCCCTTCTTTGGACACTGTGCTAACAAACCTCCAAACATGCTTCAATGCTTCAACTCTCCTTCCGTGGCCTCCAACTGCGTTTAAATGCTAGTAAAACTAAGTGCACGCTCTTCAACCGATTGCTGCCCGCACCCTCCCTCCCGACTAGCATCACTACTCTGGACGGTTCTGACCTAGAATATGTGGACAACTACAAATACCTAGGTGTCTGGTTAGACTGTAAACTCTCCTTCCAGACTCACATTAAGCATCTACAATACAAAATTAAATCTAAAATTGGCTTCCTAGTTCGCAACAAAGCCTCCTTCACTCATGCCACCAAACATACCCTCGTAAACTGACTATCCTACCGATCCTTGACTTCGGCCGTATCATTTACAAAATAGCCTCCAACACTCTACTCAGCAAACTGGGTGTAGTCTATCACAGTGCTATCCGTTTTGTCACTAAATCCCCATATACTACCCACCACTGCGACCTGTATGCTCTCGTTGGCTGGCCCTCACTACATATTCGTCGCCAAACCCACTGGCTCCAGGTCATCTATAAATCTTTGCTAGGTAAAGCCTTGCCTTATCTCAGCTCACTGCTCACCATAGCAACACCCACCCGTAGCACGCGCTCCAGCAGGTATATTTCACTGGTCATCCCCAAAGCCAACACTTCCTTTGGCCGCCTTTCCTTCCAGTTCTCTGCTGCCAATGACTGGAACGAAGCTGGAGTCTTATATCTCCCTCTCTAACTTTAAGCATCAGCTGTCAGAGCAGCTTACCGATCACTGTACCTGTACACAGCCAATCTGTAAATAGCACACCCAACTACCTCATCCCCATATTATTACTTACCCTCTTGATGTTTTGCACCCCAGTATCTCTACTTGCACATCATCATGTGCACATCCATCACTCCAATGTTAATGCTTAATTGTAATGATTTCACCTCTGAGGCTTATTTATTGCCTTACTCTTCTACATTTGCACACACTGTACATAGATTTTCTATTTTTTTCTATTGTGTTATTGACTGTACGTTTGTTTATGTGTAACTCTGCGTTGTTGTTTTTGTCGCACTGCTTTGCTTTATCTTGGCCAGGTCGCAAGTTGTATATGAGAACTTGTTCTCAACTGGCCTACCTGGTTAAATAAAGAAACTAAATTAAAAAAAAACGAAATGAACAGCATTCTCACATAGGTGTTCCTTTTGTCCATGCGGGAAAGGGCAGTGTGGAGTGCGATTGAGATTGCGTCATCTGTGGATCTGTTGGGGTGGTATGCGAATTGGAGTGCGTCTAGGGTATCCGGGAGGATGCTGTTGATGTGAGCCATGACCAGCCTTTCAAAGCACTTTATGGCTACTGACGTTGAGTGCTACGGGGAGGTTATCATTTAGGCAGGTTTCTTCGCGTCCTTTGGCACAGGGACCTTGGTGGTCTGCTTGAAACATGAAGGTATTACAGACTCAGTCAGGGAGAGGTTGAAAATGTCAGTGAATACACTTGCCAGTTGGTCCGCTCATGCTTTGAGAACACGTACTGGTAATCCATCTGGCCGCGCGGCTTTGTGAATGTTGACCTGTTTAAAGGTCTTGCTCACAACGGCTAATGAAAGCGTTATCACAGTCATCCAGAACAGCTGGTGCTCTCATGCATGCTTCAGTGTTGCTTGCCTCAAGAGCATAAAAGGCATTTAGCTTGCGTCACTGGGCAGCTCGCGTCTGGGTTTCCCTTTGTAGTCCGTAATAGTTTTCAAGCCCCACCACATCCGATGAGCATCAGAGCCGGTGTAGTAGGATTCAATCTTAATCCTGTATTGATGCTTTGCTTGTTTGATGGTTCGTCTGAAGGCATAGCAGGATATCTTTTCAGTGTCCCGGATTAGTGACCCACTCCTTGAAGGCAGCAGCTCAAGCCTTTAGCTCAATGCGGATGTTGCCTGTAATCCATGGCTTCTGGTTGGGATATGCACGTACGGTCACTGTGGGGCCGATGTCTTCGATGCACTTATTGATGAAGCCGATGACTGAGGTGGTATACTCCTCAATGCCATTGGATGAATCCCAGAACATATTCCAGTCTGCGCTAGCAAAAGTCCTGTAGCCTAGCATCCACATCATCTGACCACTTCCATATTGAGCGAGTCACTGGTACTTCCTGCTTTAGTTTTTGCTTGTAAGCAGGAATCAGGACAATATAATTATGGTCAGATTTGCCAAATGGAGGGCGGGGGAGAGCTTTGTATGCATCCCTGTGTGTGGAGTAAAGGTGGTCTAGAGTTTTCTTCCTCTGGTTGCACATGCGATATGCTGGTAGAAATGAGGTAAAATGGATTTAAGTTTGCCTGCATTAAAGTGATGCATAGATAATAACAGAGAGTAGCAGCAATGTAGAAAAGGGGGGTGGGGGGCAATGCAAATAGTCCAGGTAGCCATTTGATTAACTGTTCAAGAGTTTTATGGCTTGGGGTAGAAGCTGTTAAGAAGCCTCTTGGACCTAGACTTGGCGCACCGGTACCGCTTGCCGTGCGGTAGCAGAGAGAACACTCTATGACTAGGGTGGCTGCAGTCTTTGACCGTTTTAAGGGCCTTCCTCTGACACCACCTGGTATAGAGGTCCTGGATGGCAGGAAGCTTGGCCCCAGTGGTGTACTGGGCCGTTCGCACTACCCTCTGTAGTGCCTTGCGATCGGAGGCCGAGCAGTTGCCATACCAGGCAGTGATGCAACCCGTCAGGATGCTCTCGATGGTGCAGATAAACCTTTTGAGGATCTGAGGACCCATGCCAAATGTTTTCAGTCTCCTGAGGGGGAATAGGTTTTGTTGGGAAAGGGGGATACCTAGACAGTTGTGCAACTGAATGCATTCAACTGAAATGTGTCTTCCACATATAACCCAACCCCTCTGTAATCAGAGAGGTGCGGGGGGCTGCCTTAATTGACATCCACGAAAAACAGTGGGGTAACTGCCCTGCTCAGGGGCAGAATGACATATTCTTACCTTGTCAGCTCGGGGATTCGATCCAGCAACATTTTGGTTACTGGCCCAACACTCCTATCCCCCAGGCGACCTGCCGCCCCAACATTTAAGCTTTTTTGATTTTGAATTTATTAGTAAAACAAATTCGAGAAACATAATTCCACCTTGACATTATGGTGTATTATGTGTAGGCCAGTGAGAAAATATCTCAATTTAATCCATTTTAAATTCAGGCTGTAACACAACAAAATGTGGGAAAAGCCGTAAGTCTGAGTAGTGGAGTAGTAGAGAGGGGGAGCGTGTGTGTGTGTGTGTGTGTGTGTGTGAACGAGTGTGTGTGTGTGGGGTGTGTGTGCACGTGTGTGTGGTAAGAGTAGGAGGATGTGTCACTGGTACAGACAGTGCCTCTCAGCCTCCTCTCTGTGGGACTGTGTGGACAGAGAAACCGACAGACGTATGTGTGTGTGTAGGTCCTGAGAGTTATGCTCACACTCATTCCTGACTCAGACCATGCCACTACAAGTCCAACAAGTCTTACTGAGCACACACACACACACACACACACACACACACACACACACACACACACACACACACACACACACACACACACACACACACACACACACACACACACACACACACACACATACACACACAGTGACACATCGTAAAACATCGTACATAATCGTCATCCTCCTCACTAATTACTCTTTGTGGTCTCTCTCTCTCTGTCTCGAATAAAGACATTTCAAATGTCATATTATGTATATATACAATGTTGTAACGATGTACAAATGGTTAAAGTACAAAAGGGGAAATAAATAAGCATAAATATGGGTTGTATTTACAATGGTGTTTGTTCTTCACTGGTTGACCTTTACTTGTGGCAACTAGTCACAGATCTGCTGCTGTGATGCACACTGTGGTATTTCACCCAATAGATATGGGAGTTTATCAAAATCGGGTTTGTTTTCGAAATCTTGTGGATCTGTGTAATCTGAGGGAAATATGTGTCTCTAATATGGTCATACATTGGGCAGGAGGTTATGAAGTGCAGCTCAGTTTCCACCTCATTTTGTGGGCAGTGTGCACATAGCCTGTCTATCCCTTGAGAGCCAGGTCTTCCTACGGCGGCCTTTCTCAATAGCAAGGCTATGCTCACTGAGTCTGTACATAGTCAAAGCTTTCATTAAGTTTGGGTCAGTCACAGTGGTCAGGTTTTCTGCCACTGTGTAGTCTCTGTTTAGGGCCAAGTAATTATCTTTTTGTTTTCTCATGATTTGGTTGGGTCTAATTGTGTTGCTGTCCTGGGGCTCTGTGGGGTGTGTTTGTGTTTGTGAACAGAGCGCCAGGACCAGCTTGCTTAGGGGACTCTTCTCCAGGTTCATCTCTCTGTAGGTGATGGCTTTGTCTCCCTCCAAAGATTTTCTATTGGGTTCAGGTCTGGAGACTGGCTAGGCCACTCCAGGACCTTGAGATGCTTCTTACGGAGCCGCTCCTTAGTTGCCCTGGCTGTGTGTTTCGAGTCGTTGTCATGCTGAAAGACCCAGCCACGACCCATCTTCAATGCTCTTACTGAGGGAAAGAGGTTGTTGGCCAAGATCTTGCGATACATGGCCCCATCCATCCTCCCCTCAATACGGTGCAGTCGTCCTGTCCCCTTTGCAGAAAAGCATCCCCAAAGAAGGATGTTTCCACCTCCATGCTTCACGGTTGGGATGGTGTTCTTGGGGTTGTACTCATCCTTCTTCTTCCTCCAAACACGGTAAGTGGAGTTTAGACCAAAAAGCTCTATTTTTGTCTCATCAGACCACATGACCTTCTCCCATTCCTCCTCTGGATCATCCAGATGGTCATTGGCAAACTTCAGACGGGCCTGGACATGCGCTGGCTTGAGCAGGGGGACCTTGCGTGCGCTGCAGGATTTGAATCCATGACGGCGTAGTGTGTTACTAATGGTTTTCTTTGAGACTGTGGTCCCAGCTCTCTTCAGGTCATTGACCAGGTCCTGCCGTGTAGTTCTGGGCTGATCCCTCACCTTCCTCATGATCATTGATGCCCCACGAGGTGATATCTTGCATGGAGCCCCAGACCGAGGGTGATTGACCGTCATCTTGAATTTCTTCAATTTTCTAATAATTGCGCCAACAGTTGTTGCCTTCTCACCAAGCTGCTTGCCTATTGTCCTGTAGCCCATCCCAGCCTTGTCTTGTCTACAATTTTATCCCTGATGTTCTTACACAGCTCTCTGGTCTTGGCCATTGTGGAGAGGTTGGAGTCTGTTTGATTGAGTGTGTGGACAGGTGTCTTTTATACAGGTAACGAGTTCAAACAGGTGCAGTTAATACAGGTAATGAGTGGAGAACAGGAGGGCTTCTTAAAGAAAAACTAACAGGTCTGTGAGAGCCGGAATTCTTACTGGTTGGTGGTGATCAAATACTTATGTCATGCAATAAAATGCAAATTAATTACTTAAAAATCATACAATGTGATTTTCTGGATTTTTGTTTTAGATTCCGTCTCTCACAGTTGAAGTGTACCTATGATAAAAATTACAGACCTCTACATGCTTTGTAAGTAGGAAAACCTGCAAAATCGTCAGTGTATCAAATACTTGTTCTCCCCACTGTATGTATAGTTTTTTGTGTGCTCTAGGGCAACGGTGTCTAGATGGAACTTGTATTCACGGTCCTGGTGACTGGACCTTTTTTGGAACACCATTATTTTGGTCTTACTGAGATCTACTGTCAGGGCCCAGGTCTGGCAGAATCTGTGCAGAAGATCTAGGTGTTGCTGTAGGCCTTCCTTGATTGGTGACAGAAGCACCAGATCATCAGCCAATAGTAGACATTTGACTTCAGATTCCAGTAGGGTGAGGCCGGGTGCTGCAGACCTTTCTAGTGCCCTCGCCAATTCGTTGATATATATGTTGAAGAGGGTGGGGCTTAAGCTGCATCCCTGTCTCACCCCACGGCCCTGTGGGAAGAAATGTGTGCGTTTTTTTGCCTATTTTAACCGCACACTTGTTTGTGTACATGGATTTTTATAATGTTGTATGTTTTTCCCCCAACACCACTTTCCATCAATTTGTATTGCAGACCCTAAAGCCAAATTGAGTCGAAGGCTTTTTTGAAATCAACAAAGCATGAGAAGACTTTGCCTTTGTTTTGGTCTGTTTGTTTGTCAATTAGGGTGTGCAGGGTGAATACGTGGTCTGTCATACGCTAATTTGGTTAAAAGCCAATTTGACATTTGCCCAGTACATTGTTTTCACTGAGGAAATGTACAAGTCTGCTGTTAATGATAATGCTGAGGATTTTCCCAACGTTGCTGTTGACGTATATCCCACGGTAGTTATTGGGGTCAAATTTGTCTCCACTTTGTGGATTGGGGTGATCAGTCCTTGGTTCCAAATATTGGGGAAGATGCCAAAGCTAAGTATATGATGTTTAAGTGTTTTAGTGTTTTAGTATAGCCAATTGGAATTTGTTGTCTATATATTTGATTACTTCATTGAGGATACCATCAACACCACAGGCCTTTTTGGGTTGGAGGGTTTGTATTTTGTCCTGTAGTTCATTCAAGGTAATTGGAGAATCCAGTGGGTTCTGGTAGTCCAGTAGTTGATTCTAGGATTTGTATTTGGTAATGTATAGGTTTTTGATGTTTGTTCTTTGTTATAGAGCCAAAATAATTGGAGAAGTGGTTTATCCATACATCTCCATTTTGGATAGATAATTCTTTGTGTTGTTGTTTGTTTAGTGTTTTCCAATTTTCCCAGAAGTGGTTAGTCTATGGATTCTTCAATTACATTGAGCTGATTTCTGACGTGCTGTTCCTTCTTTCTCCATAGTGTATTTCTGTATTGTTCTAGTGATTCACTATAGTGAAGGCGTAGACTCAGGTTTTCTGGGTTTCTATGTTTTTGGTTGGACATGTTTCTCAATTTCTTAATTAGATTTTTGCATTCTTCATCAAACCATTTGTCATTGTTGTTCATTTTCTTTTCTTTCTTTGTTCTGTTCAGGTAGACTGTGATTTTGCTGTGGTCTGATAGGGGTGTCAGTGGGCTGACTGTGAACGCTCTGAGAGACTCTGGGTTGAGGTCAGTGATAAAGTAGTCTACAGTACTACCGCCAAGAGATGAGCTATAGGTGTACCTACCATAGGAGTCCCCTCGAAGCCTACCATTGACTATGTACATACCCAGCGTGCGACAGAGCTGCAGGAGTTGTGACCCGTTTATGTTGGTTATGTTGTTATAGTTGTGCCTAGGGGAGCATATGGGGGAGGGAATGCTGTCACCTCCAGGCAGGTGTTTGTCCCCCAGTGTGCTGAGGGGTGTCAGGTTCCTGTCCGGTTCTGGCATTTAGGTCGCGACATACTAGTACATGTCCCTGGGCCTGGAAATGATTGATTTCCCCCTCCAGGATGGAGAAGCTGTCTTCATTAAAGTATGGGGATATAGGGTAGCACACAGGAGGACATTTTTCTCTGTTAAGATCATTTCCTTTTGAATTTCTAGCCAAATGTAAAATGTTCCTGTTTTGATTAATTTAATAGAGTTAGGTCTGTTCTATACCAAATTAGCATACCCCCTGAATCCCTTCCCTGCTTCACACCTGGTAGTTTGGTGGATGGGACTACCAGCTCTCTGTAACCTAGAGGGCAACCAGTGGGTCCGTCTCCTCTATACCAGGTTTCTTGTAGGATGACAATGTCTCTATTTCTGATTTCTTTGGTGAAGTCCAGGTTCCTGCTCTTTAGGCCAAAGGCAGATGACCTCAGGCCTTGGATATTCCAGGATGAAATAGTGAAGGCTTTGTGTTCCATAAAGTGTCCAATGTTGTTGGTCGTGTGGTTTGGCCTCAGGCCAGTAAGTGTGAGCAGAGCCTGCTGAGCATCTGGTACATGCCATTGGCTTGGGCTAGTGTAGTGGGGGTTGGGCCTGTTTGCCCGCTCACGGCCTGGGTGTATGTGTGACTTCCATGTTGAGGCCCTCTTTGTGGGGGTGGGGTGCATGAGGTGGACAGGAGGGGCATAGGTCTGATCTGAGGGGGCCTAAATGGGGTGTGGGCATGGTTGACTTGGGGGGTGTTCTCTCTCTTTCCCCCTCTCTCTCTCCCTCTCTCTCTTTCCCTCTTTCCCTCTCTCTCTCGGTTTCTCTCACTCTCCATTACGACCAGCCTCCCTCTTTTCTCATTCTAAAATATGTTCTTCCTCTACTTTCCTGAACTCTCTCGCTCCATTCTTCCCCGGGCACAGATGTCTGTGTCTATGTGCAACAGACATAGTGAAGTGAAACCCAAAAGAGCGGTTGAGTCTTACCTGTATATGCCACGTCTTCAGTCTGGTCAGAGGCAGGGAGGTTGGAGGGTCAGTTGACCACCATATTACGACACCTCAGGCGCTCTCTCTCTCTCTGCCTGCACCTCCTGAACACACAACATGGTCGACAACATGGTCAGTCTGGGCTTGGGGTCAAGTGGTTCCAACATGGTTGGCAGGCCATTCTATGGTGGAATGGTAACACAATCAACATTGTCGTTTGGGGTTCATTACCATCAACATTTTAGTCACTGTGGTTCATAAAGCCAAAGTGTCTGTCAGGCCAAACATGAGGCCCTGCCTTGGCTGTTGCTGTGGCCATCTGGGAGTGTGTGTGTGTGTGTGTGTGTGTGTGTGTGTGTGTGTGTGTGTGTGTGTGTGTGTGTGTGTGTGTGTGTGTCTGTGTGTGGCATGTGTCGCCTGTTCCTGAGTGACTCACGGTGTTACTGCAGGGTCATGTGATCAAGAACAGGTGGCACTCTGGTACACCTCCTACCCCCTACACACACACACACACACAGATGCCCGTGTGCATGTCCTTTTTGACATGATGTTGTGGTTTACACAGAGTGCAGTCAACCTAAATGTAATGTACCCTACCCATTCCTACTCCCTACTTTCAACTCTTCAACCCTCCTCCCTCTACCTCCTCTCCACTGTCCTCCTCTTTCACCCTCTCCACTTACCTAAACAGATAACCTCTCTCTCCCTTTCCCTCCCCGCCTCCCTCTCTCTCGCCCTGTCTTGTTCTCTCTCTCCATCTATCTTCCAACTCACTATGCAGGCTCATGGAAAACACACACACACACACACATTACTGTTTCCTACACATACCTAAATACACTACATCAACACACACTACACTCTCTAAGAGTTGTAACATAAACGTATAGCTCAAGGCAAGCTTCTGCATGTACTTCTATAAACACAGGTCCTGACAGTTGGTTCAATAATTGGCATGTTTACATTCATCTGCCCCTGGCAGTCAAGTGGACTAGCAGTTAAGGCACTTGACCTTTCACCCAGAGGTCAGGGGTCATAGGCCTTACTCCCTGGAAGGCCACAGCTGATGTGGAGGGCCCTCAGAGGCCCCTACAGGAAAATGTTTGTAAGAGATTGAGCATTTCCACCTTAAAACAGAATGGATGAATGTGTATAGTATAAGGATCTGTTGCTTACTTTTCAGCTTAGTTAGCAGTCTGTTGACAGTGAAAATATACTTAGTTGGCCATGAAATGATGTTTGAATTGACACTAAAACCAAACAGTTTCAATATATTCCCTTCTCCCACTCTTTGTGAATGTCACGATATACAGTATATTGCAGTCATTTCACCTGTATCAGTGTAGCCTAAGGGGATTTTATGCTCGTACTAAATGTCAATACTGACCTCAGATCAGCTCAGAGTGAGATGTGTGGGAGAGATAGGGTTGATTCTGAGAGTTCATCAGCGATAAGGCTGAACTGAGATCAGATGAGAAGTGTGTCTACTACAGTATCTGTGTCTGTAAAGGTCAACCCGTGGGAGGAACACTAACCAGCCCAGCAGAGAGATACATTGAAGAAAGGAGAGGAGGAGGGAGAGGAGGGAGAGAGGGGAGGGAGGAGGAGGAGGGAGAGAGGGGAGGGAGGAGTGAGGAGGAGGGAGCGAGAGAGGGGGAGGAGGGAGAGAGGGAGGAGTGAGTAGGAGAGAGAGAGGGAGGAGTGAGAGAGAGAAGTGAGGAGGAGGAAGAGAGGGAGAGGGGAGTGAGGAGGATGGAAAGAGGGGAGGAAGAGGGGGTAGCGAAAGAAGGAGTAAGAGAGAGGGGAGAGAGATAGAGAGAAGAAATAAAGAGTGAAGCATGGGTGAGAGGCAAGGAGGGGGAGAGGCAGAATAAAGAGAAGAGAGGGAGAGAGGAGATAAAGAGAAGAGAGGGAGTGAGGAGATAGAGAAGAGAGGGAGTGAGGAGATAAAGAGAAGAGAGGGAGTGAGGAGATAAAGAGAAGAGAGGGAGTGAGGAGATAAAGAGAAGAGAGGGAGTGAGGAGATAAAGAGAAGAGAGGGAGTGAGGAGATAAAGAGAAGAGAGGGAGTGAGGAGATAAAGAGAAGAGAGGGAGTGAGGAGATAAAGAGAAGAGAGGGAGTGAGGAGATAAAGAGAAGAGAGGGAGTGAGGAGGAGTGAGAAACAACCCGAGTCAACTATCCAAAAGATGAAAAAGGTGGGAAAATAAACCGGGTGGGGAGATTCCTAAAGTCTTCAAGAGAAACAGAAAAACCAAGGGATGGAGAATATCACCGTTTCTGAGAAAGAGGAAGAGAGAGAGATTAAAGAATGGAAAATTAGAGACAAAATAAACCTAAAAAAGTAGCAGAGCGAGAGAACTGGAGAGGGGGGAGAGGAGAGAGTGAAGGAGGGAGGCCAAGGTCGTGAAAGGGCCAAGACAGTGTTGCTCCCGTGACAGCAGGACTACATGTGACTCTGCTCAAGTCAAGGTCTGCATTGTGCCAGCCCTGCACTATTGTACTGATATCGGCCCTATTGTCTGAGCGCCAGCTGGGATACACGTGCTGCACACACACATACTTTGTGCCTTCACTCTCCCTGCATCTGATACTGAGTTGTGTGTCAAAGGAACACAGCATTAGTTCAGATAACAAAACACCATGGACTGAACACACTGACCCACTGAACACAGCTACTGACTGAACACACTGACCCACTGAACACAGCTACTGACTGAACACACTGACCCACTGAACACAGCTACTGACTGAACACACTGACCCACTGAACATCCCTACTGACTGAACACACTGACCCACTGAACACAGCTACTGACTGAACACACTGACCCACTGAACACAGCTACTGACTGAACACACTGACCCACTGAACACCCCTACTGACTGAACACACTGACCCACTGAACACAGCTACTGACTGAACACACTGACACTGAACACCCCTACCTGAACACACTGACCCACTGAACACAGCTACTGACTGAACACACTGACCCACTGAACATCCCTACTGACTGAACACACTAACCCACTGAACACAGCTATTGACTAAACACAGTCACCCACTGAACACAGCTACTGACTGAACACACTGACCCACTGAACACACCTACTGACTGAACACACTGACCCACTGAACACAGCTACTGACTGAACACACCTACTGACTGAACACACTGACCCACTGAACACACCTACTGACTGAACACACTGACCCACTGAACACACCTACTGACTGAACACACTAACCCACTGAACACACCTACTGACTGAACACACTTTCACCTTACACTTTCTCTCTCTCCCTCTCTCACAAAGAGCACACACACAGTCTCTGAGGAAACAAAGTGTGTGTGTGTTAGGGTGCCTACTCGCGCATGTGAGCCTGCATGGCGTGTGTGCATGTCATGCTTGGGCTGCAAGAGACCTTAGTCAGTGGTGATTCAGAGACAATCTTCATGTTGGGACAGCAGACTTCATACCTGCACTGGACTGTGTACACACACACACACACACACACACACACACACACACACACACACACACACACACACACACACACACACACACACACACACACACACACACACACACACACACACACACACACACACACACACACACTCGGTTATATGTCAGTAAATGAGTTCTGGACACAGCCTGAACTAACTCCCTTTTCTACACACTCACATAGACATCACAACAGAAAGATTGAGAAAAGTCATGTGTGTGTGTGTGTGTGTGAGAGAGTGGCAGAGTTGGTCTGTTTTCTTTGGATGTGTGTGTGTGTGTGTGTGTGTTTAGGAGGAGGAGCAAGCCAAGGTCTGTTGGCAGAGTTGTCGTGGGAGTAGACTGCGGTGGGGTGTTGGGGTAGGGAACCTCTGCCACATGTCTTCAGAAAAGGTCATGGTCGACCACAGTTGGGCTGCAAAGATCAAAGATAACCCCCCCACACACACACAGTCATGCACACGCACACAGACAGACACACACAGACAGACACACACACTCCTACGCACACAGTCATGCACACGCACACACACAAACAGAAAGCCAGACAGATGGACAGACAGAGTTTCAACCAGACACACACCCACACATAGACAATGTGAGACAGACAGAGACAGACAGACAGACAGACAGACAGAGACAGACAGACAGACAGACAGACAGACACATAGACAATGTGAGAGACAGACAGACACACAGACACACAGACACACACACATAGACAATGTGAGAGACAAACAGAGACAGACAGACACACACACACACACACACATAGATAATGTAAGAGACAAACAGAGACAGACAGACACACACAATGTGAGAGACACAGACACACCCACACATAGACAATGTGAGAGACAGACAGAGACAGACAGACATACACACACACCCACCCACACATAGAAAATGTGAGAGACAAACAGACACACACACACACACACACACACACACACACACACACACACACACACACACACACACACACACACACACACACACACACACACACACACACACACACACACACACACACACACACACACACACACCCACACATAGACAATGTGAGAGACAGACAGACACACACACACAAAAAACAGATCTGAAGATCTTTTGCAGCCCAACTTGGGTGAATCTGTAAACACACAAACAAAACAGAGCAGAACGAAGGCCTCCCGGGTGGCGCAGTGGTCTAGGGCACTGCGTCGCCACCAGAGACTCTGGGTTCGAGCCCAGGCTCTGTTGCAGCCGGCCGCGACCGGGAGGTCCATGGGGCGACGCACAATTGGCCCAGCGTCGTCCGGGTTAGGGGAGGGTTTGGCCGGCAGGGATATCCTTGTCTCATTGCGCACTAGTGACTCCTGTGGCGGGCCGGGCGCAGTGCACGCTGACCAGGTCGCTAGGTGTACGGTGTTTCCTCTGACACATTGGTGCGGCTGGCTTCCGGGTTGGATGCGCGCTGTGTCAAGAAGCAGTGTGGCTTGGTTGGGTTGTGTTTCGGGGGACGCATGGCTCTCGACCTTCGTCTCTCCCGAGCCCGTACGGGAGTTGTAGCGATGAGACAAGACTGTAACTGCTAACAATTGGATACCATGAAATTGGGGAGAAAAAGGGGGTAAAATTCAACAACAAAAAAAAAATATATAAAACAGAGCAGAACAGAGAGGAGAAAAAACGAGGAAAGACTAGAGCAGTGTAGCAGGGAGGAGAGTGGAACAAACAGCTGGTAATAAGGTCTAGACAGAGGCTAATGAAAGGAGCTCAGGAGCCTGAGTGCTAAAATCTGGAGCTGTGAAGTGTGTGTGTGTATGCATGCGTGTGTGTGTGAATATCTTAAGACGCTTTCAACATCTGTCACTCATTCATGTGGGTGTGGCGAACACACTCTCTCTTGCACGCACACACACAAGCGGAGAGCCTCCAACGCCACTACAGTAGAAGGCTTTAACGCTAGTGCTTACAACATAAAAACATTTCCTATGACTCCAATACACGTCTCTTTCAATGTCAACTCCAAAACCCATCACTGTATCAAACTCCATTACACATGACACTGCCGCTCCGTTTTATATATCAAACTCCATTACACATGACACTGCCGCTCCGTTTTATATATCAAACTCCATTACACATGACACTGCCGCTCCGTTTTATATATCAAACTCCATTACACATGACACTGCCGCTCCGTTTTATATATCAAACTCCATTACACAAGACACTGCAGCTCCGTTTTATATATCAAACTCCATTACACATGACACTGCAGCTCTGTTTTATATATCAAACTCCATTACACATCACACTGCAGCTCCGTTTTATATATCAAACTCCATTACACATGACACTGCAGCTCCGTTTTATATATCAAACTCCATTACACATGACACTGCAGCTCCGTTTTATATATCAAACTCCATTACACATGACACTGCAGCTCTGTTTTATATATCAAACTCCATTACACATGACACTGCAGCTCCGTTTTATATATCAAACTCCATTACACATGACACTGCAGCTCTGTTTTATATATCAAACTCCATTACACATGACACTGCAGCTCTGTTTTATATATCAAACTCCATTACACATGACACTGCAGCTCTGTTTTATATATCAAACTCCATTACACATGACACTGCAGCTCTGTTTTATATATCAAACTCCATTACACATGACATTGCAGCTCTGTTTTATATATCAAACTCCATTACACATGACATTGCAGCTCTGTTTTATATATCAAACTCCATTACACATGACACTGCCGCTCCGTTTTATATATCAAACTCCATTGCACATGACACTGCAGCTCTGTTTTATATATCAAACTCCATTACACATCACACTGCAGCTCCGTTTTATATATCAAACTCCATTACACATGACACTGCCACTCCGTTTTATATATCAAACTCCATTACACATCACATTGCAGCTCTGTTTTATATATCAAACTCCATTACACATGACATTGCAGCTCCGTTTTATATATCAAACTCCATTACACATGACATTGCAGCTCTGTTTTATATATCAAACTCCATTACACATGACATTGCAGCTCTGTTTTATATATCAAACTCCATTACACATGACACTGCCGCTCCGTTTTATATATCAAACTCCATTACACATGACACTGCAGCTCTGTTTTATATATCAAACTCCATTACACATGACATTGCAGCTCCGTTTTATATATCAAACTCCATTACACATGACATTGCAGCTCCGTTTTATATATCAAACTCCATTACACATTGGTTTCCAGTATAGTCCCAGTCCCTATATATCCGTCTAGTGTATATTAACACAACGCTAGACATGGGATAATCAACGAGGGGCTATGCGCTCTATAAAGAATGGCGCCGAAGGAGAAGGCTATCGTTTTACGATCCCGTCACCAATTTTTTGCGTTATTTGTAACCTCTTTTGTGCATAATGTTTTACTGCTGCTGTTTAATTATGTGTTACTTTTATTTTCTATTTTTTACTTAATACTTCTTAAAGCATTTAACGGCAAGGTCTACACCTGTTGTATTTGGCACATGTGACGAATACAATTTGATTTGAATTCTATGAACAATAAAGAAAGGCGTGGAAGGTGTGTTAGCGCAGAGTGGAACTGACCTTCCATGGAGTTGCATTATTTTCCAGAGAATGCCCCGAGAGTCCCGAGTTGATTATCCCTTTTATACCATGGATATAATTTCACACAAGAGAAATGTGTTCATTTGCAGGTAGAAATGTGTTCAACATCCACTGAAGTAGCTAGCAAGCAGAAGTTGCCATGGTAACCAAACCGACTTGCTAGTTTAAGCTAACCAAACTATCAGTCCTAGCTTGCTATTATGAAAATCGAATTCAACAACACCAATACCGTTTTCGATTCGACTGATTGCTTTCAAAAGCAACTCAAACAAAACATGGAAAAATGAACTATAGCCATTGAATTGGACCGCGCAAAAATATTATGCGTTATAGGGAAATAATGCACGCTCTAGAATGCCCTTCAAGCCAATCATAAAGGAGTATTCAACAATGCCATGGTATAATAAAAAAAGGTGCCGAAGATGATGGCTGACATTTTACATGCCCGTAATCAATTGTGCTATTTGTTCGTTTTTTTTGCGTTGTATACAACTTATTTTTTAAACTTATTTTGTACATAATGTTGCTGCTAACGTCTCTTATGACCAAAAATAACTTGTGGACATCAGAACAGCGATTACTCACCACGAACTGGAAGAAGCTTTTTCCTTTAACGAGTCCGACGAGAAGGATATACTGCTCTCCCGGAAACAGGCCCGAATCCCCGTCATTCGCGTGAAGAAAAGAGGACGAAGATCAGGCTGCCTTCTGAGAATCCGAAGGCGAGCGAGTAAGCTCCCACTGCCTTCCGATTTACTTGCTAACATGCAATCATTGGAAAATAAAATGGATGACCTACGATTACGATTATCCTATCAACGGGACATTAAGAACTGTAATATCTTATGTTTCACTGAGTCGTGGCTGAATGACGACACGGACAATATAGAGCTGGAGGGATTTTCAATGCACCGGCAGAACAGAGAAGCCAGTAAGACGAGGGGTGAGGGTGTGTCTTTTTGTCAATGACAGCTGGTGCGTGATGTCTAATATTAAAGAAGTCTCGAGGTATTGCTCACCTGAGGTAGAGTACCTTATGATAAGCTGTAGACCACACTATCTACCAAGAGAGTTCTCGTCTATATTATTCGTTACCCCCACAGACCGATGCTGGCACTAAGAGCACACTCAACCAACTCTATAAGGCCATAAGCGAACAAAAAAATGCTCACCCAGAAGCGGCACTCCTAGTGGCTGGGGACTTTAATGCAGGCAAACTTAAATCAGTTTTACCAAATCTTTACCAGCATGTCACATGTGCAACCAGAGGAAAAAACCTATAGACCACCTTTACTCCACACACAGAGATGCATACAAAGCTCTCCCCCGCCCTCCATTTGGCAAATCTGACCATAATTCTATCCTCCTGATTCCTGCTTACAAGCAAAAACTAATGCAGGACGTACCAGTGACTCGCTCAATACGGAAGTGGTCAGAGGGTGCGGATGCTACGCTACAGGACTGTTTTGCTAGCACAGACTGGAATATGTTCCGGGATTCATCCAATGGCATTGAGGACTATACCACCTCAGTCATCGAATTCATCAATAAGTGCATCAACGACGTCGTCCCCACAGTGACCGTATGTACATATCCCAACCAGAAGCCATGGATTACAGGCAACATCCGCATCGAGCTAAAGGCTAGAGGAGCGTGACACTGATTTGGACGCCTATAAGAAATCCCAATATGCCCTCACACGAACCATCAAACAAGCAAAGCGTCAATACAGGATTAAGATTGAATCCTACTACACCGGCTCTGATGCTCGTCAGATGTGGCAGGGCTTGAAAACTATTACGGACTACAAAAGGAAACCCAGACGCGAGCTGCCCAGTGACGCGAGCCTACCAGACGAGCTAAATGCCTTTTATGCTCGCTTCGAGGCAAGCAACACTGAAGCATGCACCAGAGCACCAGCTGCTCTGGACGACTGTGTGATAACGCTCTCGGTAGCCGATGTGAGCAAGACCTTTAAACAGGTCAACATTCACAAAGCCACGGGGCCAGATGGATTACCAGGACGTGTACTCAAAACATGCACGGATCAAGTGGCAAGTGTCTTCACTGACATTTTCAACCTCTCCCTTACTGAGTCTGTAATACCTACATGTTTCAAGCAGACCACCAAAGTCCCTGTGCCCAAGGAAGCGAAGGTAAGCTGCCTAAATGATAACCGCCCCGTAGGACTCACGTCAGTAGCCATGAAGTGCTTTGAAAGGCTGGTCTTGGCTGACATCAACAACATCCTCCCGGATACCCTAGACCCACTCCAATTCGCATACCGCCCCAACAGATCCACAGATGGCGCAATCTCGTTCGCACTCCACACTGCCCTTTCCCACCTGGACAAAAGGAACACCTACGTGAGAATGCTGTTCATTGACTACAGTTCAGGGTTCAACACCATAGTGCCCACGAAGCTCATCACTAAGCTAAGGACCCGGGGACTAAACACCTCCCTCTGCAACTGGATCCTGGACTTCCTGACGGGCCGCCCCCAGGTGGTAAGGGTAGGCAACAACACGTTGATCCTCAACACTGGGACCCCTCAGGGGTGTGCACTTAGTCCCCTCCTGTACTCCCTGTTCACCTACGACTGCGTGGCAAAACACTACTCCAACACCATCATTAAGTTTACAACAGTGATCACCGAAAACGATGAGACAGCCTATAGGGAAGAGGTTAGAGAACTGGCAGTGTGGTGCCAGGACAACAACCTCTCCCTCAATGTGAGCAAGACAAATGAGGTGATCGTGGACTACAGGAAAAGGCGGGCCGTACAGGCCCCCATTAACATCAATGGGGTTGTAGTGGAGCGGGTCGAGAGTTTCAAGTTGTGGACACCAATCACCAACGGTCTATCACGGTCCAAACACACCAAGACAGTCGTGAAGAGGGCACGACAAAACCTTTTCCCCATCAGGAGACAGAAAATACTTGGCATGGGTCCCCAGATCCTCAAAACGTTCTGCAGCTGCACCATCGAGAGCATCCTGACCGGTTGCATCACCGCCTGGTATAGCAACTGCTCGGCATCTGACCGTAAGGCGCTACAGAAGGTAGTGCGTACGGCCCAGTACATCACTGGGGCCAAGCTTCCTGCAATCCAGGACCTATATACTAGGCAGTGACAGAGGAAAGCCCATAAAATTGTCAGAGACTCCAGCCACCCTAGTCATAGACTGTTTTCTCTGCTACCGCACGGCAAGCTGTACCGGAGTTCCAAGTCTAGGACCAAAAGGCTCCTTAACAGCTTCTACCCCCAAGCCATAAGACTGCTGAATAATTAATCAAATGGCCACCGGATTATTTACTATTTACATTGACCCCTCCCCCCATTTGTTTTGTACACTGCTGCTACTCGCTGTTTATTATCTATGCATAGTCACTTCACCCCTACCTACATGTACAAATTACCTCTAACCTGTACCCCCTGTATATAGCCTTATTATTCTCATGTTATTGTATTATTTTTAATATTTTTTTGCTTTAGTTTATTTGGTAAATATTTTATTAACTCTTCTTGAACTGCATTGTTGCTTAAGTGCTTGTAAGTAAGCACTTCACAGTAAGGTCTACACTTGTTGTATTCAGCGCATGTGACAAATAAAGTTTGATTTGATTTAATAGTGTATAAACTGCTGTTCTGCTGTAATCTCTGTCTGAAGACATGACTGTCAACTCCATAACACATGACCGTAGTCCTCACTGTCAACACACGGCTGTTTTTACCTGGCAGAGCTGCTGACATGTCCGCACACGTCACACACACACACACACACACACACACACACACACACACACACACACACACACACACACACACACACACACACACACACACACACACACACACACACACACACACACACACACACTCTCTCTCTCTCTCTCAGAGCAATGTGTCCTGAGGCAGCAACGTCTGCAGTCAACCTAATGTTGTAGTAAAACAATAAACTGTCTTAATTTCAGGACTTGTTGTAGTCTGTAAGGTAACGTGAGTGTATGCGTGCGCGTGTGTGTCATACTCTCAGTCAGGGCTTATGAGAAATGTGTGAGAAGGAGGGATTAAAATAAGTAAGTGCCTGACGGGACATACTCACAGGGGAAGAAAAGGGGGATACCTAGTCAAGTGTCCAACCCGAATGCATTCAACTGCAATGTGTCTGTCCTGCATTTAACCCAACCCCTCTGTGTGTGTGTGTGTTCGCGCGCGTGCGGGGCGGACGTGTGTGTGTGTGTGACCAACCAGTCCGACATGCCCTTCCAAGCCCACATACCGGTCTCAGACAAACTGCTGCCTTCTCAGTTGCACAATAACAATACATGCTACAGTCACGTTCCCACTACAGACTCTAATCTAATGGGTCTGATTTAGTAATACTGCTGTACTGTATTCTCCCTAATCTCACTGACTGTAAAATAATAGCTGTACAATCATGATGGAACCCCATGCAGATCACTTTGTTGAAAAAGGGAACGTTAAATCCACAGGCCTAAATTGTGTGTGTACACTGTATACATGTGTGTGTATACTGTATAGTGTGTGTGTGTGTGTGTGTGTGTGTGAGACAGTGATGTGCTGCATCCCAATCCCCATCTGCTACAGCCCCATCTGTTGACACTCAAACACACATTAACACAAAGGACCTCTTTATCTTCACACACCGCACATGATCCCCACATACTGTTTATACAATCATCAGAGGACCACACACACACACACACACACACACACACACACACACACACACACACACACACACACACACAGAAAACACACTAACGCGACCCACATTCAAGCGCACTACTAAACACACACAACTACCACACTGTACAAGACACTCACCCTCTCCCCTCTAGAGAAATACCTCTCTCTACCTAGCTCTCTAACCAGGTTCTGCTTGCCCGTCAGGTTCTTAAAGGGGCAGTCTCAAGTCAGAGAGTTAAAAAGGAGGGGGAGCGTGCACACACACACACACACACACACACACACACACACACACACACACACACACACACACACACACACACACACACACACACACACACACACACACACACACACACACATGCACACAGTGCTTCCCTTGGGCCCCCTCTAAAACACCAACCAAACCCCCACATCACATTAAAGACCAGAAGAGAGACGGAGAGGAGAGAGACGGATAAAGAGGGATAACCATCAGACAGAGAGAGGTGGGAGGGAGAAGGAGAAGGAGAGAGAGAGGAGGGTAGAGAGAGAGAGAGAGAGACGGGGGAGAGGGAAATAAAGTGACAGAGAGAGAGAGGGAGAGACGGGGGAGAGAGAGAGAGAGAGAGAGAGAGGGAGAGGGAAATAAAGTGAGAGAGAGAGAGACGGGGGAGAGAGAGATTGGCTAAACATTGCCTAGAGAGAACATAACCTCTCCTATGTTTATAGGATCAATGAATAAACACTGTGACTACATCACACCAATCTGATGATGTCAGCACAGCCTTACGCGGTGCCCCCCCCATCACCACTGAGTAAATTTTACCTTTGACACTAGCATGAAGAATGTCAATATGAGTCCTGTCATGTCCGGGATAAATTTTCCAACAGTGTGTCGGGTCCGTGTGTGTGTGTGTGTGTCTGTCTGGCTATGAGTATGAAATATGGAGTGTTTGTGTGTGTTTTTTGGGGAAGTACTCTGGTGACTTTGTACTGGTCTCATGTCACGCAAGTGGTTCATCTGTCCCGGTCACCGTGGCAACGGGCTGCCAGTCTGTAGTTGTAATCCTGGGGAATCAGGCTACAGCTAGACTACAGTCACACGCAGTACAGTCTCAAACGGAACACTTCACACACACTCAACTGCCTCACTATGCCGTTGTAAACACAGTCCTACAACCTGAATTGAGGTCTACAGATGTAGGATCTTAATTTGATCACTCTTTCATTGCTGAGAATTTTCCTGCACAGCAGGAAATACAAACTTGTAGTTTGTATTTCGAGGTTTAAAAAGGCTTCTAAAGTTTGTAATTTCCACTTTAAATGTCAGACTTGATTTGCCCTAATGAAAAATGTATCAACCCCTACAAAATATGTCCATTAATTATAATCCACATAATAATTCACATTTCCTGTTAATGCAGGATTATTTTCCGGCTGTAGCAAACTGGCTCAAATAAAGATCCTACACATGTATGCGTCTGTAAGTGGGTGTATGTATGTGCATGTGTGTGTGTGTCCTTGCCCAGCTGCACGAGGGCAGGGGAAATGAGGCGGAACTCAATCTTCCCCCCACCTGTCTGTCTGTCTGTCTGTCTCTCCCTGGAGGGAGGAGCCACAGGGCCTACACTGCTTTCTTCATCTACACACACACACACACACACACACACACACACACACACACACACACACACACACACACACACACACACACACACACACACACACACACACACACACACACACACACACACACACACACACACACACAGCTGTATGTGCTAGACAGGAAGGAAGAGCGTGGGTATGATATTATAATATTCATATTATATGAATGTACGTTCAGAGTCCGTCTAATGCATGCATATCAGAGAGAGTAACGATCTGTAAGTGTGTTTGCACAGCGAGCTGCCTGCTGGTGGAGCGAGAGAATATTTACTGAACCGAAATAGAGAGAAGAGAGGGAGGAAAGGAAGGAGAGAGGGAGAGGGGGAGGCAGATACTTAAACACAGCGAGATGAAGCAGATGACAGAGAGAGAGAGTGAAGAAGGGAGTGGGAGGGAAAGAGAGGGGGAGGGTTACTAGGTCGACAGAACCCATTGACAGGACAAAGATGCGGGACGGAGTTACTATAAAGCCAGAGAGAGTAGTGTTTGCTGTTCATTTTTTTATTGTTTATTTCACTTTTGTTTATTGTCTACTTCACTTGCTTTGGCAATGTTAACATATATTTCCCATGCCAATAAAGCCCTTAAATTGAAATTGAATTAAAAGAGAGGGGGGAGGGGAGGAGAGAGGTGTGTGTGTGAAATCACACGGCTGTTCTGTTTGACACTGCTTCGGAGTAGAGATGCCAACACACACACACACACACACACACACACACACATACACATTTATTATAGCTATAGGCTATCTTTACTCCCACACATCTAGCCATAGGCCTATATACTGTTTAGGTATAGCTTGGGCCGCTTACGAATATCTACACGCCTACACACATATTGTCACTTATACATTCCAACTATATATCAGACACCCACAGCTTATGGCCGGAGGGCCAGTGTCCAACTGTATATCAGACACCCACAGCTTATGGCCGGAGGGCCAGTGTCCAACTATATATCAGACACCCACAGCTTATGGCCGGAGGGCCAGTGTCCAACTATATATCAGACACCCACAGTTTATGGCCGGAGGGCCAGTGTCCAACTATATATCAGACACCCACAGTTTATGGCCGGAGGGCCAGTGTCCAACTATATATCAGACACCCACAGCTTATGGCCGGAGGGCCAGTGTCCAACTATATATCAGACACCCACAGCTTATGGCCAGAGGGCCAGTGTCCAACTATATATCAGACACCCACAGCTTATGGCCGGAGGGCCAGTGTCCAACTATATATCAGACACCCACAGCTTATGGCCGGAGGGCCAGTGTCCAACTATATATCAGACACCCACAGCTTATGGCCAGAGGGCCAGTGTCCAACTATATATCAGACACCCACAGCTTATGGCCAGAGGGCCAGTGTCCAACTATATATCAGACACCCACAGCTTATGGCCGGAGGGCCAGTGTCCAACTATATATCAGACACCCACAGCTTATGGCCGGAGGGCCAGTGTCCAACTATATATCAGACACCCACAGCTTATGGCCAGAGGGCCAGTGTCCAACTATATATCAGACACCCACAGCTTATGGCCGGAGGGCCAGTGTCCAACTATATATCAGACACCCACAGCTTATGGCCGGAGGGCCAGTGTCCAACTCAGTCTCCCTCCTTCCATCCCTCCATCCCTCCATACCTCACACCTGCTGAGGCCCACAGCAAGGTCATACACCTCAATTACCCTCTACAGAGAGAGGGGGAGGAGGGAGAGAGAGAAGGATGGGTGGGTGGAGGGGCGGTACAGAGAGCTAGGTGTGGAAGGAGGAAGAGAGAGAGAGAGAGAGAGAGAACATGGGGATAGAGCGAGAGAAGGCGGCGAAGTCAGATTTCACGCTATCTTGAGCACTGGCTCGCACGCCCCAATGATTCCTGTCATCTTATTTATGACGCCACATTGTTTAGTGCCCGCTCTCCTCTCACTTTCCTTCCCTCTTTCTCTCCCCGGTCCTTCCCTTCTCTTCCTCGCTGAGTGTATAGTCAGCCAAGTCCGTTTAAGCCTTCCATCTATTCAATTACAGTTCCCCAAGATCCACAACTCATCAATATAATACAGCAGCTGTATATTAAACCTCTTATTATGAAGCACCACAGTCTTCAAGTGAACAGCGGAGCTTGTAAAATGGGAGATTACAGAAATGGCTCTCACTTCATATAGAAATGATGAGCAATTCAATTCTCAGCGGTAAGATAATGAACGCCTCGCTTTACAGCTATTGTTCTTAATAGACATGATTAACCCGTTGCACCCGTGGGAATTGGCCAATGTGGATGGGGCCAAATTGCAATGTTTCTTCCAGAAGAAGGCATATGCATAACCTGGCAGCAGTTAGGAGATAACGGGGAAAGGATTCGACTAAAGGTTCACCATTTACCGTACTTTCCGCCGCGTTTGCTGATCACGACGTCTGAAAATACTCTGGGTACATTCGGTAACATCGAAGAATATTCTCGGGGAATGTTGGGTAGGTGCAACGTAAGAGAAAACAACTACAAGGGGTGAGTGAGTCTCCAAGTGGAGTCTCCAAGTGGACACGCAGCTCTCCAAGCTGGACACAGTCCCCTAAATCGTTTCAACGCACTTTCATGACTCAAAGAAGAGTCTTCAACTATAATGTGCTTTTTGAGCTCGAAAAACGGTCCATTATAAATGTCAATCAGGTGCTAATTGATCAAATACGATCTCACAGTGTTCGGTTTTCACAAGGCATAGAATGGAGTCAGGAGTGTGTTCATATGCGACAAACACAGGCTCATCCTGTTCGGAACAAGCCAGGGTAGAACGCCATGCCCTCTTGTAACTGTGGATCAAACATTGTGATCGTAAACGCTGACACTGTATATGACATGAGTTTTATGAGATGGAAATGTGATGTGCACATTTGGACTCACAGGTGTTTGGCTTGTATGGTATCAAAGCAGTTATTATTATTATTATTATAACACATGAACGCCTCGCTTTACCCTGCGCGAGACTTCTCGTCTCGCGCAGGGTGCTCAAGTTTATAACGGCTGTCAGTCAAAACTCACACGGAGCTGTGAAGCGGAGACCCTGAGCTCTGACGTCGAGTGTAGCGTGTTACGGCACAACCACTGCGTTCCAATTTAGAGAGAGGGGAGAAAGGGGAGGGGAGATAAGGGTGAGGGTCAAGGGGAGTAGAGTGAGAGGGGAGGGAGGGAGTAGGGGATGAAAGAAGAGATGCAGACAGTCAGAGAGGGGGAGAAAGGGAGAGAGAGGGTCTTGAGGTCTGCTCCTTGATCCAAAGGAGTGGGATCAGGTTACGTTGTCTGAGAGGAGACAGACAAGCCTGCAGACACACACACACACACACACACACACTGAGAGCGAGAGAGGTCACAGTGCACCCGTTGCCCTCCACACACACATGATTGTGAAAACAAACACACACACACCCTCAGACAGAGTTTCTCTCGTAAACACTCACCAGAGCTAAGCACGCACACAAAGTACAGTGGTTATGCGGCAAGTAACACATCTCTCACTGACAAACATACTTCTTCATTGTCAAAAACACACAACATTCCCTCCTACCTCCACACAACCACACCTGCACATACACACCTCAGTAACGACCTACGAGTCAAAATGCCTAACACTCCAACAGAAAACAAGGACTTCTCAGACCGTTCTAACCGAATAACAGAATAGAATAGAATATATATATAAATAATAGAAGACAATATCACTAATATTCAGAGAACAAGTTCTACCTGGCAGCTCAGCGATGCCTGTCGTCTAGCAGCGTGTGTTCTCCGGGCTACGGTAACCAGGCCGTTGTGTGTGTGGCAGCTATTTACAGTCAGAGTCGTGTTATCTCAGCCGTTACACAACACAACCTAACTAGGGGTCAGAGTGCACTGGAGAACTGGGCTAGACTGGCACACTAACACAGAGATACAGAACACAGAGAGACAAAGGCTGCATACCAAACTCTGTTACCTATTTCATGCACTACTTTTGACCAGGGCCCAAAGTGCACCATATAAGGAATGGGTTGCCATTTGGGATGCAATAAATGTTCTACTATACAGTCATGTGAGGAATAGGGAGGAGAGAGGGAGAGGGAAAGGGAGGGAGAAGAAAAAGAGCACAAGTGTCCTTCTTCTATGTTGAAAGTCTCTTGAAATCCAAAGTATTATTATCATTATCATCATTATCATTCTTCTTCTTCTTATCATTATTATCATGATCATTATTGTGATTATTATTATTATCATTATTATAATAATTATTCTCATTATCATTATTATTATCATTATTATTCTCATTATTTGTATTATTATTAGGTGGCTAGAAAATGGAGGAGTAGACAGGAGAGTGTAAAGACAAGGAGAAGAGGAAAGAACAGAAACACAAAGAACAGCAAAGCCTGACCATCAACCTGCAACATGACATACCACATGCATGTTACACACCACAATAGGAACTTTAATTCCCCTCCCCCATACATGACCCCAATCTGACCCCTCTCTCCTCTCTGATCACGGTAATCACAAGCATCAATCCTCTCCTCCCCTCGCTGCCCCCTTCTCCTCTCCTCCTCTCCTCCCTCCATCTCTGGTAACGTAATCAGGTTAATCCATTACTGTAAACAAATGGGCTGATCGATGAGAGCATCTCAGGGGTGACCTCAAGGTCATGGGCAGAGGGGAGGGACCATATGTGGCGCTCACGCACATTCTGTTCTCCACAACCATGACCTCATCTACACCTATGATGAACCCTGCACACACACACACAAACAAGGGGGAGGCCAAAGGTCGATGAGGCAATGTGTCATCTGGTGTGCGCGTGTGTATGTACAGTATGTGTGTAGGGTGCTTCATCATAGGTATAGAGTAGGTAATGGTTGTAGAGAGCAGGGTGGGTGAGTTAGGGAGTCACTAGAGCAGTGTGATGATGCAACACAAGATCGCTCTGGTGAGGCACAAACTGTGTGCAAAGTACAAGAGACATACAGTACCAGTCAAAAGTTAGAAAACCTACTCATTCAAGGGTTTTTCTTTATTTTTACTATTTTCTACATTGTAGAATAGCAGTGAAGACATCAAAGCTGCGAAATAACACATATGGAATCATTTTGTAACCAAAAAAGTGTTAAAGAAATCAAAATCTATTTTATATTCTTCAAAGTAGCCACCCTTTTCCTTGATGACAGCTTTGCACACTCTTGGCATTCTCTCAACCAGCTTCACCTGGAATGCTTTTCCCAACGGTGTTGAAGGAGTTCCCACATATGCTGAGCACTTTTCCTTCCAACTCATCCCAAACCATCTCAATTGGGTTGAGGTCGGGTGATTGTGGAGGCCAGGTCATCTGATGCAGCACTCCATCACTCTCCTTCTTGGTCAAATAGCCCTTACACAGCCTGGAGGTGTATTTTGGGTCATTGTCCTGTTGAAAAATGAATGATAGTCCCTGTCACGAATCCCGTCTCCTGAGTCGTTTTTTTGCCTGTGTTCTGTCCTGGAGTGTTTTTTCCGGCGTCCTGGAACGCACCCTGTCTGGTTGCCGGGCAATGTAGCCAGTTGGGAGTTCTGATTACCCGCACCTGTATCCCATCAGCTATCTGCACACCTGGTCCTGATCATCATCTCTCCTCTTCATAAGCCCGGACCTGACATCCATTCCCTGCCGGATCGTTAGCCATGAACAGTATGTTGTGCCATAGTATCAGCCTCAAGTTGGATAGAATTTGTTTTGTTGTTTTTTTACGTATTGCTTGCCTTAAACTTACCTCCGTTTGTTTTGTCTTCAGTTACTCACCCGGATCATTTACCCCATTCCCGCCTGGTCGTCGGAGGATTCCGCTACCCCATTGGATTCACCTATTTACTCCCATCAACTCACCACCGCTGCCCGCTACGCCACCTGGATATATCTACCCCTTCACATTCACTTGTAAATAAATACTCACCTTCTTCCTATTCTCCTTGTCCTGGTCTGCTTCTGGGTTCGATTTTGAAAGAACGTGACAGTCCCACTAAGTGCAAACCAGATGGGATGGCGTATCCCTGCAGAATGCTGTGGTAGCAATGCTGGTTAAGTGTGGCTTGAATTCTAAATAAATCACAACATTGTCACCAGCAAATCACCCCCACACTACCAAACCTCCTCCTCCATGCTTCACGGTGGGAACCACACATGCCAGAGATCATCCGTTCACCTACTCTGCATCTCACAAAGACACAGTGGTTGGAACCAAAAATCAAACATTTGGACTCATCAGACCAAAGGACAAATTTCCACCATTCTAATGTCCATTGCTTGTGTAAAGGGATAAAGAATATGTACATAAATATATATGCCTATGCCGTTCTGTACCATCACTCATTCATATATCTTTATGTAACTATTCTTTATCCCTTTACACTTGTGTGTATAAGGTAGTAGTTGTGGAATTGTTAGGTTAGATTACTTGTTGGTTATTACTGCATTGTCGGAACTAGAAGCACAAGCATTTCGCTACACTTGCATTAACATCTGCTAACCATGTGTATGTGACAAATAAAATTTGATTTGATTTGATGCTTGTGTTTCTTGGGCCAAGCATGTACAGTGCCTTGCAGAAGTGTTCACCCCCTTGGCGTTTTACCTATTTTGTTGTATTACAACCTGTAATTTAAGTTGATTTTTATTTGGATTTCATGTAATGGACATACACAAAACAATCCAAATTGGTGAAGTGAAATGAAAAACATAACTTATTTTTTTAAATTCTAAAAAATAAAAACGGAAAAGTGGTGCGTGCATATGTATTCACCACCTTTGTTATGAAGCCCCTAAATAAGGTCTGGTGCCACCAATTACCTTCAGAAGTCACATAATTAGTTAAATAAAGTCCACCTGTGTGCAATCTAAGTGTCACATGATCTGTCACATGATCTCAGTATATATACACCTGTTCGGAAAGACACCCAGAGTCTGCAACACCAATAAGCAAGTGGCACCACCAGGCAAGCGGCACTATGAAGACCAAGGAGCTCTTCAAACAGGTCAGGGACAAATTTGTGGAGAAGTACAGATCGGAGTTGGGTTATAAAAAAGTATTAGAAACTTTGAACATCCCACGGAGCACCATTAAATCCATTATTAAAAAATGGAAAGAATATGCCACCACAACAAACCTGCCAAGAGAGGGCCGCCCACCAAAGCTCACAGACCAGGCAAGGAGGGCATTAATCAGAGAGGCAACAAAGAGACCAAAGAGACCCTGAAGGAGCTGCAAAGTTCCACAGCGGAGATTGGAGTATCTGTCCATAGGACCACTTTAACCCGTACACTCCACAGAGCTGGGCTTTACGGAAGAGTGGCCAGAAAAAAGCATTTGCTTAAAGAAACAAATAAGGAAACACCTTCGGTGTTCGCCAAAAGGCATGTGGAAGACTCCCCAAACATATGGAAGAAGGTACTCTGGTCAGATGAGACTAAAATTGAGCTTTTTTGGCCATCAAGGAAAACGCTATGTCTGGCGCAAACCCAACACTTCTCATCACCCCGAGAACACCACCCCCACAGTGAAGCATGGTGGTGGCAGCATCATGCTGTGGGGATGTTTTTCATCGGCAGGGACCGGAAAACTGGTCAGAATAGAAGGAATGATGGATGGCGCTAAATACACAGAAATTCTTGAGGGAAACCTGTTTCAGTCTGCCAGAGATTTGAGACTGAGACGGAGGTTCACCTTCTTGCAAGACAATGAGCCTAAGCATAATGCTACAGGAACACTTGAGTGGTTTATGGGGAAACATTTAAATGTCTTGGAATGGCCTAGTCAAAGCCCAGACCTCAATCCAATTGAGAATCTGTGGTATGACTTAAAGATTGCTGTACACCAGCGGAACCCATCCAACTTGAAGGAGCTGGAACAGTTTTGCCTTGAAGAATGGTCAAAAACCCCAGTGACTAGATGTGCCAAGCTTATAGAGACATACTTCAAGAGACTTGCTGCTGTAATTGCTGCAAAAGGTGGCTCTACAAAGTATTGACTTTGGGGGGGGGTGAATAGTTATGCATGGCTCAAGTTTTCTGTTTTTTTTGTCTTAATTCTTGTTTGTTTCACAATAAAAAACATTTTGCATCTTCAGAGTGGTAGGCATGTTGTGTAAATCAAATGATACAAACCCCCCCAAAATATTTTAATTCCAGGTTGTAAGGCAACAAAATAGGAAAAACACCAAGGGGGTGAATACTTTCGCAAGCCACTGAATCTTCTTCTTATTGGTGTCCTTTAGTAGTGGTTTCTTTGCAGCAATTCAACCATGAAGGCCTGATTCACGCGGTCTCCTCTGAACAGTTGAAGTTGAGATGTGTCTGATACTTGAACTCCGTGAAGCATTTATTTGGACTGAAATTTTTAAGGCTGGTAACTCTAATGAACTTATCCTTTGCAGCAGAGGTAACTCTGTGTCTTCCTTTCTTGTGGTGGTCCTCATGAGAGACAGTTTCATCATAGTGTTTGATGGTTTTCCCGACTGCACTTGAAGAAACTTTCGAAGGTCTTGAAATGTTCCTGATTGACTGACCTTTATGACTTAAAGTAATGATGGACTGTCGTTTCGCTTTGATTATTTGAGCTGTTCTTGCCATAATATGGAATTGGTCTTTTACCAAATAGGGCTATCTTCTGTATACCACCCCTACCTTGTCACAACACAACTGATTGGCTCAAACGCATTAAGAAGGAAAGAAATTCCACAAATTAACTTTTAACAAGGCACACATGTTAATTGAAATGTATTCCAGGTGACTACCTCATGAAGCTGGTTGAGAGAATGCCAAGTGTGTGCAAAGCTGTCATCAAGGCAAAGGGTGGCTACTTTGAAGAATCTAAAATCTAAAATAGATTTGGATTTGTTCAACACTTTTTTGGTTACTACATGATTCCATATGTGTTATTTCATAGTTTTGATGTCTTCACTATTATTCTACAATGTAGAAATAGTAAAAAATAAAGAAAAACCCTTGAATGTCCAAACTTTTGACGGGTACCGTACCTATCATTGCACTCACACACATATACAAGAATGCGCACGCACGCACGCACGCACGCACGCACGCACTAACCCTAACCCACACACACACACATACGTAAACAAAAAAACTTTTACTGAAAAATGCTGTTTGGGCTGGTCCAACCTGATGAGAAACAACAGTCATAAACAAATGAAGGAGAGAAAAGAGGGAGAGAGAAAAAAGAGAATTACAGAGAGGAGTAAAAACACAGAGCATGGACTACAGATACACAAAGAATGGACTACAGATGCACAGAGCATGGACTACAGATGCACAGAGCATGGACTACAGATACACAGAGCATGGACTACAGATGCACAGAGCATGGACTACAGATGCACAGAGCATGGACTACAGATGCACAGAGCATGGACTACAGATGCACAGAGCATGGACTACAGATGCACAGAGCATGGACTACAGATGCACAGAGCATGGACTACAGATGCACAGAGCATGGACTACAGATACACAGAGCATGGACTACAGATGCACAGAGCATGGACTACAGATACACAGAGCATGGACTACAGATGCACAGAGCATGGACTACAGATGGAGCAGTCAAGTGTGTGTGTGTATAACGTTTGTAGATTTT